>NC_088114.1:8771666-9074696 GCF_036370855.1 Dromaius novaehollandiae
AAGAAGAAGAAGAAAAAAAACCCATAGAGGGAAGTGGGGGGCAGGGTTGCTATACCAAAGTAAGAAACTAACCCTAACTGATAGTTGGTTAAAGGTGGGGGTAGTGGTATGCTTGGGTACTTCATAAGACGTTTTCTGAAGCACTGGGGGGCTTTTGTTGTTTTCTTTACGTTGAGCGTCATCGGTGTAACATCTGTTCTTTTAAAAGCACATACCTGTCACTATCTATACATAATTAAACTTAATTTCATTTGAAATTCTATTTAATATTTTATAATGATTGCACGGGCTGGTTTTCTCTCTTCGATGGGGAAACTTTTAGCTGGGCCATGCTTGCAGCAAGTGAGTCTGTTCTGAAATACAGTGTTAGCAAAGCTTTGGGCCTTGAAGAGGATGAAGATTTCTGAAGAAGCAGGTTACTCTCATGTGTGTGTGGGCGGGCGGCCGAGCCGGCAGCGCTCACGCCTGTGTAGTGTGGCACTGCTGAATTTATCCACTTTCCAGTTATCTCGAAACAGGAGAGTGGCGTGTGTGAGCCAGGACAGCTTTGGGAGAAAGGGGAAAGCGCATGAAAAGCGCAGGCTGTGGCTTGGGATACTGAAATCCCTCCCTTCCCGCGAGCCGCGGCGAAGGGGCCGGGAGCTGCGCAGCGGCCGGTTTCAGCCCGCTGGTGGCTTTCCCAGCAGCTGTCATAATGTTATTCTTCTTGGCGGCCTCTTTTGTTTTTGTTAAGGAATTATTTCAAACACTTCAGCCCGGTCCTGCGAGGAGGAATTAAGGTTTTGGCAGCGCGGCTCGGTCCGCCCCCCTCCTCCCCCCAGGCTCTCCGTGCGCTTGGCCGCGGTGGCTGCCGGCGCCCGGGGCCTGCTCTCCCGCAGCTGCTGAGCGGGTGGGAATGGTGATGCCCTGCGGCAAAGCAGCCGTGATGGACTCTCCTGGCGTGACGGAGGGAGCCCTTAATTAGAACTGAAGGTTATTCTTGCTGTGGGATGCGGTTGAAAAGCCAGCGCGGTGGGTCTCAAAGTGGTGCCGTGCAGTGCGGGGTGGAGGGGTTATGGCGGTGGGCGGGGGGGGGGGGGGGGGGGGAAGGACCCCTGTCCCTTGCTACTGTCTCCGTGCCTGTTGCAGTGTGGCAGAAGGAGGAAAGAGTTAGTGGAAAGGCCTCGAAGATGGGGCTGCTGCGTGTCTCTGTCAGCATTTCCCTCGGGAGCTGACGGGGGGAAACTGGGGCCCTGGCCGCTTGGCCACGGTGAGTGGAGTCTGCGCGACGCGGCTGGGCCAAGCCTGGTGAGGCCGAGTCCTCCCCGCCGGAGACCTGGCCCGAGCAGCCCCTGCGGCGGGGGACCCTCCCCAGCTGGGTCCTGCACGGCTCTGGGCCGCCTCCAGGCCGGGAGAGGAGGCCTGTCCCCCCTTCGGCACAGCCCGCTGTGCCCGGCCCCACGCCGTGGGCCTGCAGCTGCTGCTGGCCGGCTGAGCCTGGGCACGGGGACGGCTGTGCCGGTGGAGTGGGGAGACGGGGTGTTGCCCAGAGCCTCGTCTGGGCCGAGGGCCACGGCACCGGCACTGAACAGCTTTCCCCAAGCTGGTTCGTGTGATGGCAGCCATGAATATATCACTGCCGCTCTGAAGCAGAGCGGAGAAATGGAGGAGGAAGCACGAGGCGTTCAACTGATGCCTGGCAATTGCTTCATTCCTGGAGGATTCGCTTCCTGGGGCCCGCTAATAGCAGAGCGAAGCCTGGCTAAACGCGGAGAGGGAAGAGCGTTACAGCGCGCCGGAGGCTTTCCCTTCCCCGGTGCATAGGGCTCCGCTTGTGCGGCGCCCGCTCCGGCTGCGGGATCTGGTTCTCTGGGACGCATCGTTATGGAAATATCGTGCGCTTGTGGTGGGACACGCATGCTGTGCCGCAGCAGCTTGCGACAGCGTCGGGCCAGACAGCTTCGGTGCCCGGAGCAGACCGGCAGCAGGAGCTCAGCGGGGCTGTTTGTCTTGGAGCTTACTAGAGTCCTTGTGGATTTTGCGACCCACGCTGCTGCAGGTGAGTCGGGATCTTTGTAAAATCCAGCAGATGCAGGATATCTTTGTCGTATCTGCAGCAGCAGTCTGCTATCAGCAACAGACCAAGGGCACTGGCTAACGATTTGGAACCAAAAGTGCAGTAAGAATGCTCAAGTCAGCAGGTACAAACTGGGGAAAAAAAAGCAAAAAAAGCAAGGAGAGAGGTGTTGCGTTTTTGCTGGAACAGTGCTATTTTTGTTGTGTATTGGGAATGCACGTGCTTCTCTTGCACTTTAGGATCCCCAGTCTCTGACACCTGTGGTTCTCCACCTCCCCTTTTTATTTTACTTTTCTTCCCTCCAGTTAATTTCCCATGAAAGGTCATGGCCTGATGTGGCCATGGATGATTTGCAAATCTTTGCCCTGCCTTTTCTTGATCAGGAGATTTCTGGGGTAGTTCAGGTGGTGGCTTGTTCGGCCTTTGGGATTGTTCGCTCAGGGCTTCTGCTTGACTCCATTCCACCTATTTATTATTCATATTAGCAAAAACCATTCTCTGCACTTCTGCCTGAAGTCAGGCTGTGATTTTTCTCATTTTCAGAATGATTTGCTTCTCTCCTGATATAATTTAGACAGGGAAATGTAATCAATCAATCAGCATAGTAATTGCCTGTTTAGCATTGAGGACAGTTGGGAGATTGCCTTGCATTTAACGAGTCCTTGCCGATGGAGGCAGGGATCAGAGGTCAGCACCTTCCGACTCCAGGGAGTCGCTCCTTGGGGGGAAATATGGCTTTTCTTTCTTTCCTTTTTCTTTTTTTTTCTTTGTGCGCGAGGGGGTAGCAGTGGAGTTTATCTTGTATTGCTTGCTGTACTGGTGTGGTTATCCTTGAGAAACGCATGTGTGGCAGTGGTGGGACTTCCTGCAGTCGTAGCTTGGCTAGCAGATCGTGATAGGATGTACTTCCAGGAAAAATAGTGCTGAGGTTATGGTCAGGTGATCTCTCTGCACGGTTACTCAGAGGAGATTTCAAGGTGGTATTCGCTGATCTTTGGCCAATATAGCGTGGTGGACGTCAGCCAGAACTCCAATCGATAGGGAAGGTGTTTTGTAAATGTCTGAGGAGACAGTGGCTTTCTGGAGAGGTGTACCAGTGCATTGAAACAAATGAGAAGAGCGACTTGCCTGTAGGACACCTAGAAGTCAAGCGGTAACATAAGTTGGTAAGCGAACTATGCAGATGAAGAACATTCCAGGTACAATTACACTTCTTAATGCTATTTTCAAAGTCATTGGTTTTACTTTGTCAGGTAGCAAGACCCTGGAAGGTTTTGGTCAGTCCACTTCCCTCGCGCATCTGCATAACATCTGGTTGTCTGGCAGATGTTTATAGCACTTTCAGAAAGCAGTAATCCAGATAAATGGCAGTTCCTGCAGAGAAGCCATTTCAAATCATTGGTCAGTGAACCACATAGTTCTGCTTCTGTAAGAGCCGTTGCTTCTGCTAGTTGCAGTACTAGAAATACGTGGAAAAAGAAATATAAGGCTTTGTCCCTTCCCCCCTTTCCCCTTGGCAGCTGCTATGTGATGATCAGGGAGAGTTAACTTACACTGCCGTTATCGGCAGGAGCTGGCTGGTTGTGTTCAGCAATCACCAAAAATTCATGGTTTTTTCCAGCAGTTTGATTTCAGAAGTGCTCCAAGCACCAAGGTGGTAATAAAACATGAAATCAGCAAACACTACTTGAGATCATGACAGAAAAATAAAATAACAAAAAGGTCAGTGAGTGGCATTAAAATGTAAAATCTGAGAGCATATAAAAACAAACAAGTTTTTGGACGGAGAACATCAGTGGATTTGAGCACACCAGAAACCCGAGCTCCAGTCCAGATGCCTGCAGTTGGCTGTGTCCAATTAAACCAGGGGCACGTCTCGCTGGTGAGCAGTTCTCAGCAGTACTGGTATGAGCAGTTTCGCGTTTCGCATTCCCGCACACGTGACGTGCTGTACCGGTGTAAGGTTTCTAAGATGGCTGAGTCCTTCCACCCCGGTGGAAGCTGTCTGGCTCCCCTCCCGCTCACCAGTGTTCAGGCAACTGTCTGATACTTCGCTGGTGGTGAGCAGGTAGTTTGGCTCCGCTGTCTTGTGAAACTTCAGTGTCAGTTGTGCCAGCACAACAATTTTTTTCCTCCCTAGAGGTGTGTGGGGTTTTTTTTGGTTTTGCTTTTTGGATGTAAAATGGGGGTGTTGGTTCCCTCTACCAGTCTCCGTTTCCTGGTCTGAATGGGTGTTGAAATAGCTGTGCTGCCACAACTTGCAGCAGGCAGCGTGCAGTGGCAAGAGGCTGGGCACGGGGGCATCGGAGGAAAGGGAGAGCGTGACGGGAGCTGCTGTAAGCCACCGCTCCTGCCAAGCACATCACTTCGCTGAACCGCAGCCCAACTACTACTGAAAGGTTCAATAAATATTCAACAGGAGAAATATGTCCATTGTGAATTAAATTGAAAAGAGAATAGCTAATGCAGGTTTGGACATCCAGTAGGAGGGTGCCTGGGTAGATTGCTGCAGAATTGCTCTTCACAATTTTTTAAACCTTTTTCTACTTGATGTTTAGACCTCCAGTGGAAGCTTGATATTTGGTTTCCGGAACCTGTTTAAAGGCAGTCTTTTAACTATTTAGCACTTCAGAAAAATGAGATTTCCATTGCATTCAGAATAGTGGAGATGAGCACATCTTAGACTGTTGAGTGTCAGGAAAAAGCAACTGTTGAGAATTTTACTGCAAGTCTTTGCATGTTGCTGTGGGCATTGTACAGCCTGCTGTTCTTGGGGTCTATGTCATTATGTACAGGACAGAAACTGAGGAACATAAGGCTCTAGAAATCAGGCTAAAACGTTGCATCTAAACCAGCTAAGAGGAAAAGATAAATGCTATTGGGTTTCTTTTTTGAGGAGTCTTTAAAGCCCTTGGTTACATAAGAGACCAGTTGCCAGGTTTCTCTACTTGCTGGCTCCTGGTCTGATCGAATAGGGCACTTGCTGTCCTCTAACCATCTTCTCGAAAGGCAGCTCCATGAATGGCAGATTGCAGAGCAGGTGCTGTGCAAGCCCGGCTCCTGCTCTGTAGTGAGGAGATGGGATGCATTTGCTCTTGCATTTTGCTGCATTAGTTTCTCTGTGTTATAATTTAAGAGGGTTGCTTGGTCTCCAAGAAGGTTTTTTTTAAAAAAAAACCCTCTATCCATGCAAGTTTCACTACTGTGAAATAGTTGGCACTGCAGTACGTGGCAGTATGAAGCCACACATTGCCAGAAGGCTGGCAGGTATTTTTAGCATAGCCAGTTCGGCAAGGAAAAAGAAAAGTGTCCCTTTTCCCTCTTGAAAGGACCAAGTATTGCAGGCCATAATGCGTTTGGATGGTGTTCAACTGTCGCTTTTTAAACTCTTATTGGGGTAACTGGTTGCCTTCACCTATTGTTTGTAAAGAAATGTTTAATGCATGGGTGCTCCAATTGCCACAGCTGTCTTAGCTTTTGCCTTTCCCTGTCTGTCTCCCGATTTTTTTCCTCTCTTTGTCTCAAATTAGAGCCACAATTAAAGTGTGAAGCCTGCTGGCAGCTAACTAGTAATTACTGTACAATGAAAGAGAGGAACATCTGTCAAAGCTAGGACAAGATAACAGCTGTAATTGATTGCCACATCATGGAGCTTGACCACCAGCAGATGGTTAGGGCCAGTTTTCAATAACCGATCGCAGCAGTGGTCCTAGGGATTCAGTGCGACTCTTCAGAGGTGACTCTGTGCGAGTTACACCTGTTTGGAAGCAGCTGTGCAAGGCTCCATCGCTTTGCTTCCTTTATTTTATTTTTTAATTTATTTTAAGTCTGCGCTCACCTCTGAAGGCGTACCACGGCGCTAGCCAGCGAGTCGCGGGGAAGGGGAAAGGGCCGTCGTCCCTGCGAGTGCAGCCGAGAGCCGTGAGTGGCGGCTGCATGGGAGCTGGTAGCACTTAGCGCTCTGCAGTCACTGAGGCACTCGTGAAGAAGCACGGAAGCAAGTTCAGATTCGCTGCAAAACAGAAGGATCCTCAGAGGCATGCCTCTGAAAGCAAATTAGGGAGGGAGCCATTTACTGCAGAAAATGGGGCTCCTGCACCAGAATTAAATCACTCTGAGCATTTGTCTTGTGATGGATTCCCCCCCCCCACACACACACACACACTTTCACAGCTCCTGCTCTCAACTCCTGCACTGTGTCTCGGTGGCAGAGCTGACAGGAGAAGGTCCGAGTTTATTACAGCATCACATTTCACAAAACCTACAGACTAAGACTAAACCAAAGAACTGTCATTGTTTCCACTCGAATGTTGGCCCTCTGTTTTACTGCATTGTTTGAGCGTGTTTGTGGTCCATTCTCTACTACGCCGGAAACATTATTGAAGAGGTAGAGGATGAATAATCTGGAGAGGAGGTTATAACTTTTATTACGCATAAAGGCACTTGCTTTGTGGTAGCAATGAGATAAGGCCTGAGGAATTGGATCTGTCCTTATTCTGCAGTTTTCCCCTTCTAGTCACATACATATTTAGAGAATGTGCATTGGAATTTTTTTTCCGTGCTTTCAACCCAAGGGAATAAGTAGAGGAAAAAGAAAAAAATCTTTTGTTGTTTTCCAGGAGAAAGCAGAATGCCTCAACGTGAATGAATTACACAGAGACTGGTTGTGAATCCCAAGCTCTGCAGAGAGCCTGAATAGCTGCTGCCATTCAGCTCTCCTGGTGTTCAGTCATAGGGTTAATTGTTAAACAATTAGTGCTGCGCTTCAAAGGCAATATGACAAATTAGCTCAGGTATCTGGAGCAGTTTCACCTTGCACGCTCCCCTCCTCCCTGCCTTGCAGTGACTCAGTTGGACAGAGCTTCCTGGGTTATTGTGTAAAACAGCAGCTTGTTTTAAACAGTGCAATCTGTCATTAATTCAGCTAATAAATCACAGCATAAGAACAAGAGTCTTGCAAGATTAACATCTACAATCAATTGGGAATTACAACATTGGCTTTCATAGGCAAAGCTGATCGTTAAGTCATGGAAAATTTATTACCTTACAAATCTGCTTATAAAAAGGGTTGACTTGAAGCCTTTATAGATTGTACTTATTATTATCAGATATTCACAGTTTTTTTGATGAAAGGTTAAATAACTGCACTTATTGTGCTCTGCATTTTCCTTGAATTACAAAACGTGATGGGCAATTTTCTCAGCTCGCCTGAAATTTCTGTGGAATGATCTTGTTCAAGTGTGCATTTCTCCTTGTGTGTTGCAGTTGTCTTAGCGTGACAGTACCTGTGTTAAATGCCAGAGACGGCCAAAAAAGGGCTCCTTGTCAAGTGTTCAAACAAATTATCAAACAAACCAATTTTGCTGGTGCAAACCAAAGTGAGGTGCATTTTTTTTTCCTTTTTGTCTGCAGTGGGAGATTTCTGTTGGAGCTGTAAAACAAAACTGTCATTGAGGCTAGAGTATCTTGTAACAAGTGAAGAAAAGCCCGTGGAAGTTTCCTGTTAACAAAAACATTAGAAATCTCTGTGTCTTAATATACAGTCCAAAGAGCATGTGGTACCATGAGTCTTAGACCTGCTGTAATTTGGAGCTTTCTTTCTCCCTAAAGTTAAGCACCTGCTTAAATGAGAACAGGAATCCTGTGCTTTAGTATCAGTGTAATTTCTATTGAAAATAACCAGAAAGTAACAGGTCAGTTTGTATGTGGTATTTAATTTTTATGATGTAGAGAACATGTAGTCTTAAATTTAATTGCAAGTGTAACTGGAAGTCCCATACTCTGTTACAGCAAGCAGCAGCTCACCGTAAGTGAAACCAAACAGCTGAATTCTGAAGATAACTAGTGAAGGGGCTGGGGTTTTGTTTTGTGTTTTAACTGAATTTTTAATAGATGCAGCATTTAAAAAAGAGGAAAGAAAAGGACTGATGTGCAACTCTGGTCCTGGTAACTGCATCAGCTGATCACTTGGCACCCGTTTAGCCCCGCAGGAATCATCTGTGCCCTGTAGACAGGGTGGTCATCTGGGCTGGCGCGTTAGCAAAGTGCAGCCAAGCGAATATCTGCAGGACAGTAAACTGTGTGGTCGTGTCTCGTTTAATGTGATCTGGGAAATCACCTCTTTCTTGATATGTGCCCTCTCCTGCTGTATTACCCTCCAAACAGTAATGGCCATTGCCTTTTAAGAGAAGAGGAGCTGGAGCGGAGGCTGGGAGGCCGTGCGGAGGCCGCAGTCGGGGCCCTGGGGGAGCAGGGCTTGGGGCGCTGGAGGAGCAGGGCGTGGGGCACGGGGCTGGGGCCCGGCGCGGAGGAGGCCGCGGCCGGGCAGGAGGTGATGCCAGCGCGCGGGAGCGTGCCAGCCCACGGCGTCCAGCCCGCACGCCGGCCTCGCTGGTGGCAGCGCCAGGGAGAGCACGAGGCAGCGGAGAAAGGGAGGGGGGAGGCAGAGGATGTGGGGAAACAGCTTGAAGAAAAGGGAGCAAATGCAGGGATCGATAAATGAGGAAAAGCCTTTAAGTTGCGCGGGCAGAGTACAGTGCTGACGGGGACTACCAGGAGCCCTCCTGCGGTCTCAGAGATCGCGTCCCCGTCCCTCAGCCTGGTGCCTCGTTGGTGGCACCTCGGGGCTGGTGTCCTTTGCATTTATATGCATTCCCGGCGGCGGAGACGGCGGCAGCCGCACACTTGACACGGAGAGTGGCTTTGTGCTCCCGCCTCCCGCGTGAGCAGCGGGTCAGCGAGTGAGCAGCGTCTGAATGAGCAGCCCTTGTGTCTTCGTGCGTCCCTCTGATCCCTTGAACAGAACCAGCATACGAAAGGCAGCAAGGCAACGCGAAGGCCTCCTAAATGTCACCGTAATGTCAGCAGCACTGGGAGCAGAGCAGCCTCCGAAGAGCAGAAAGCTTTGTAATATTTATAGAAACAGAATTTGTTAAAAATACATTTGCCTGTCACAGTTCGACCTCCCGGAGTCCTCACCCCTTTCACTTCTCGGAGTGGGCGGTGAGTTGAGTCTCTGAGTGTGTTTCAGGTTGGGTTTAAGTTGTTAAGTTGGTCTGGGGTCCTAGCAAGTGGTAGAAATCGGACAGTTTGGTAATTTTGTACAGCAGTAACAGGCATGGTCCTTCTAGGCGGAGGGTGCAAAGTGTTTTAGGGGCATTGATGGAACAAACCTCTCCTCCCTCTCTGTGTAACCGTGGAGGAGCTCAGCACCAGCTTCGTGTTTGCAAAATTAGGGTAACTGCTGCCCAGAGTAGCTGGGGACCTGCCTACGATCACACGGCAAGTCAGTGGCCGCACACGTGGGATACGTGCCGCCCGGGCCTCTGTTTTCCCTGGAAAGCCCCCTTCTCCTTTGTTCGGCAGCGGGGGCTCCGGCAGCGCCTGTCGAGAGCAGCGCCAGGCCTGTCCGCGCGGGCCCTGCTGCGCCGGCCTAGCAGCGTCTCGTCACCGCGATCGCCAGCGTGTGATGCTTTTACAGCATAACAAAATGGACCTGGAAACAACCAGGAGATGGGGCGAGAGAATGTTGTCACATGCTGTAAAGTTATCCTAGGTAAACCCGTCTCTGTCCCACGCTGCGCAGAAACCCCGGTGGCTGCTGTGCCGTGTCGCGCTGTCACTTGGCATCCGCGCCGGTGGCTGGCGGCAGGCAGCGTCCCCGGCCCGAGCGGGCCGGCAGCGTTTCCTGGCACCGGCCCAGCCTGTTTGAACAGCCGGGGATCTGGTCCGTGCGCTGCTGGGAGCGTCTTTGGCTGGCAGCGCTGTGTCAAGCGCTGCCGTTTGAGAGCATCGAACTGGGTGGGACTGCCTGACTCACCCGGACCGCTTCCCTGGAGCTGTGGGCTACTATGTAATGAACAAATTATTTCCTTTAATGAGGAGAAACTGTGCGCTCTCCTGTAGGTAGCTACGCAGAATCACAACCTTCTCGGTTGCTTATTTTTCCTTTGCTCTTGATTTTCTCCTCTGTTCCTGAGGGTCTGTGATTCTCTGGTTTAGTGGCTCACCCTCTTTCATGGTCGTTCAGTGCTACATCCAGGGCTGCTGATCCAGGACAAGTTGCTGCTGAGCAAAGGCCGTGCATCCCTCTCCTTTGCCTCCCTCCTTTCCCTCCCTCCTTTCCCCATTCCAGCTCTTGCTTGTTTAAATTCCTGCTGCTTCTGGTGAGCAGGAGGCCGGAAGACACATTGATTTCTTATTTCCAGCGTGGTGCTGCAGAAACCCGGGCTTGCTGTTCCAATTTACTTGAACTTTGTTTCACTGAGATGGAAAAATACCTCTGATTCTACCGAGCCTGTGTTGCTCGGGTTGAGCAGGCAGCAGCTGTGTTGTAGAGAGCAATGTAAGGCAAGATATGACACATTTCCATTGGGGGAGTAGGAAATCGTTCTTTTGTTCTGTGTGTTTGACATTATGCAACACTTCCTGGTACCAGATCTGCTCCTGTGCTGCCCGCCTCTCACTGATGTCTGCTTGCGCGTAGCAGCGCCCTGGAAGAGCAGAGCACCCACTGCCCTGAGTTGCTCAAGCCATATGCTTTGCAAAGGCATCTTCCCCCCGCCTCGGTCCCTCCCCACTGCTCTGAGCTGGAAAGGCCAAACAGGACATGGAGCAGCTCGTGTTTGTTTACCTTTCCTGCATATTAAAGTCACAGAAGAAGACACCCTTTAATATACTGGACTGAAAACTGCCAGACAGATGCAGACGTACGTCTTTGTGTGTCCCTGTCCCAGGAGGCAAACGCAAAAGCTGGGACAAGGCAGCTGGCCAAAGGTGGCCACCACGTAGGCCTTCCTGGTTTGATCTGCTGTTGCACGTGCGTTGACACAGCAACGTCTTTGCTGACGTTCCTTGGCCCCTCGCTCCATCACTGCTCGCACCGGGGCTGAAAATCTGGTCGAGTGCGCGTGGCGGCGTTTCATTTGCCTGGGATGGCTGCAGAGGGAACGGCTGGAGCAGTGCTGCTTAGTGGATTAATCGTGTTTCTCAGCGGTTAGTGGATGCTTTGATTGTAGTGCTTTTTTAATGACCGCTTGACTGCAGGTGGTGAAGGATGGCTTTAAAATGTCCTTTTTTTAAAATTACTTTCAGACTCCACAGAGAAATATAAAATTGTACTTTTACCTTCCAACAGAGAGCTCTAGCAATGTTGTGTTACCTGCTTGTGGCACATAGGAATACATGTACCTTTTGGTATGTCTTTTTTATCAGTCTCTTCTTGTGTGTTTTTCCCTGTGGGCAACTAAATTACTTGGGAGGGAGGAGGAGGAGGAAGATTAGCGAAACGAGTGTTTATCCATCTTAATTAGTGCTCTGTTGACAGAAATTATTTTGAGTATTTGCTGCACTGTAGTTACTGTTCACGTAAATCTTTCTTTTTTTTCTTTTAACTTGAATTGACGTGTTTTTCTCGCACTAAGTTATTGGTGCGGCCTGGCACAGCTGGCTGCCGATCCCCCCTTGCAGCGAGGCGCTCGGGGGCTGCCCTGGTCGGTCGCTCGCCTCCGGGTTGCCGTGGGGTTCCCCTCGACAGCGCTGGGGGTGCAACGCGCGGTGGTGCCGAGCAGGGCGGGTGATGGCAGGCAGCCCCGGGGGGAGGCTGGGGTCGCCCCTTCTAGGAGCGCCCCGGCGGGCTTGGAGCTGTGCGGGGAGTCGCGACGCAGCCCTGGAGCATGAAGGCAGTGTGCGGGGCTGGGACAGGGGGCTTCGAAGGACGGGGGGAGGCAGGGTGTGCGTGTCATCTGCAGAGCCACGCCAGGACCTGGTGCACGTCAGGGCCCCAGCCCGACCCGGTACTGCCGGAGGAGGAACCGGCGGGCAGGACAGCTCGAATGCTGAGGCAAAGGCATTCCTCGTCTTCGCTGCTGTTTCCTTTGGAAGACCACGCTGCTAGGGTTCTTAATTCTCTGATGCACATGAGAGACTTTGTAGCAGAAGCTCAGCTATTCTGTAACCTGGAAAGGAAGAAAAACCCGGTTGGGTTTGAAGGGATTTGGGTTTTCCTTTAGGTCCTGTGCTGCACAGGGACAAGCCAGCTCTTCCAGCTTTCTGGAGTAGGTGCTCGCACACTGCTGGGGAGTTCGGCGGGGCTGGGCAGCGTGCTCGCCCAAGGGCTGTGCGTGAAGGTATGGTGTACGGTGACGTCTTGTGCTGAGTGTGCTGGTGCTCGTAAATCATCTCCCCTTGACAAGGCTGTCACAAGCTAGAGATTGCATTTGGTGTAAAAGTCTCTGCAAAAGTCTTGTTGTAGCATGCTCAAGTTGTACAGCTGTACGGTGAAGAAAATGGGAGTTTAATGTAGTCTGGTTTTACTGTATGAAGAGGTAATCTTCCTCACCCACCGAGGAGGAAAGGTGTCTGGATGGTTAAAGCAGCGTCATGGGTTTAAGTTTTGTCCTGGTCACTAGTGGCTGACTTGATCCGAGTGCTTGGTATTTTTTTTTCCCCTCCCCTAGCTGTGAAGTGAGAATAACACCAGTCTGCTTGGTCCCGGGGATGGGAAGCTGCAATCACTAATGCTTGCAGAGTGCTTTGAAATCCTTAAATGGGGGATGCTCTGCTAGATGGTTGTTCAGGCCTTGTTTGGCTCGTTTGTGCCAACAGCTTTTGATGACAGTCCCTGCCCGTCCTGTCCCTTCCCATTGCCCCACTCTCTGCGCTCGAAATGTCCAGAACCGCTTCAGTTTTGGGCAGAACTCTTCAAATCTAACGTGGAAAAGCCTGCCTCTGTGCTTCGCTGGCTCCGGGGCCGTGTCCCTTTAAAGCAGCAGCTGCTGCCAAGGTCTGGATGCCGTGGTCACTAAATCATGTAGAGCTGCGCTGTAGCTGAGGGCTTCCAGCTTCGCCTTTTGTTCCTGTCGCACAGTGGGTGCTGGAGGGGCGCCAGGGCTGCAGGCGCCCGCCGCGCAGCAGAGCCGCACATCTGCAGGGGACACCCAGGCGGCACGTCAGCTGCCGGGGCAAAACTTGTCAAAAGCGGTGGCGCAAGGCCCTGAAAAGGGGGCCGGCGGTTGCTGCTTTTTTTTCCCCTGGTGCAGCCGGGCTCTTTGAGCCGTGTGTTGAATCTTGATCTGTTTCTGTGTTTTAGGCTCTACCTTCCTCTTTGGTGGAGGGGATGGTAAGAGAAGCGTGGCCAGAATCCTTATAACTGTAATAGACTGCAACAAAAGGTCTATTCACGTCTTGATGAACCGGGGATTTAGGTGCATTAGTCCCCCCCTCTGTACTGAGAGGGAAAATTGCCCGATGAATGGAGAAATTCCTCCATTCTGGGTGTCCCCCCCCCCCCCAAAGTCAATACATGGTGCCTGCATGGCTGTTTGGGACTCGGTAAACTCTGTGCTGAGGTTACGGGGGAATTAAGTGTTTCTGCTCTTTGCTTTCTTGAACATTCATGCAGACTAGCAGGAGTTCTTTTATTTATTATAGCTTTCCATTAATTTTAATCTTCAGTCCAAATGTGTGCAAACAAGTTGAGTCGGGATGGGTTTACATCATAGCCAAGATACTTGTTAAATGAAATTTGTGTATAATGTATATATAGTACAGAAACAGCATGCCTGCCTCATTAGTGCAGTCAGAAGTAATTGCTCTCAGTCTGCACATTTATGTTGTAGCAATGCCCACAAGGCTTTAAAAAAGGTCCATGCTGCTGGATGCGGTAGGAACATGTGCAGCCTGCCTCAAGGACAGCTTTTGCACTGGTAAAACAGAATGCTCCATAACAGGGTGGAGCAAGCAAAAGCAGAGGGGATTTAAGGGTTTGCTCATAATTTCCAAACAGAGCTGGATTTTTCCTTGAGTCAGGAGAATAACTATTTCTTAACGATGTCTTTCTACCCTTCCCACCTCCCAGTGCTTCCTCAAAGTTGCTTCTCCTGAGAGGTCCTGAGGTCAGACTCGGTGCCCTAAGTCGATCATCTCCGAGCAGCGCGTGGGCTGAGCCTGTGCGGTTTTGTGTGTGTTTTGGGGGGAGGATTGTGCTGGCGCTTGTCCCTTGCCGCGGCAGGGAGAGCACGGCTGGAGCGCGGGGCTGGCCTGCTGCCGCTCGGTGCACCTTGCGTTCGTTGGTCAACTTCTGAAGTCGGCTGATGCTCTTGAGGCGTGTGGCTGTCGTGGAGCCCAAACTTGCGATGGTGCGGGTCCTTTCTGAGGGCATGTGTTAAATAAGTAGGATTATTCAAAATAGCAAAGAAGCTGTATTATGTGGTGTAATAGAGGGGAAAACACCAACTGCTGTGGCATCCCGCCCCTTCCCGTCAGCTCGCGCGGAAGAGGTCTGACCCTTGGCGTGTGCTGCGATCCCTTTGTACTTGTAGAAAGCTGGTGGGGGAGGATAGGAAGGAGAAGTGCGGCTTTCCTTTAAAAACAAAGTGGAGAGCAGGAAGGAACAGCTGGTCTGTAAGCAGCCTTCTATTGATGTAAATATATTTTCCATTAAAACACCATTGGGAACTGTGTCCCCACGCGAAGGGAAGAACTGATTACCGTAGCATACATGCTTTGGGGCTGGAAAAATGTTTGTCCTGGTTGTGTAGCACTTGCTGCAGTGGGAGCTGCTCCACTTCGGGAGCCCCTAGATTCAGGCTCCCAAATGCTGCCAAAATACAAATATATTTCTAGGGATGTGGAAAAGACTGAAGTTCTTCATTCCTACCAAAAGCAAGCTCTCTGAGCAGTCTCCTTGGGAAGGCATAGAAAGAACCACATTTTTGTTTCTTGATGTTAACATTTAACATTTAAGAATAACTCTGTGTTACGATCCGTGAAGTCATGGATCCTGCTGTGGGTCCCCCCTCCTCTGAGATTTCATACTGGCTCTCTTCATCTCTGGGATAATACATCAGGAAAATGCGCTGGATTTATGAAGGCACAGCCTGACTGGATTATGCTAGCAGTACATTTGGAAATGCAATTGGTCTCTTGAAATTAAAAACAACAGTGTACTATCTTTCATATGGCTCTTATACTGCTGATACAGCTAATAATTAGGGAAGATTTGGAAAGAGTTATAGCAAATCATAAAAACAAATCTGAACTAAGGTCATAATTCAAGAGAAAGCTTTGGTAAGTCTAGGCACATCATGTTTTCTTGATTAGGGGTCACTTGCCTTCATACTTTCTCGCTGTAGTCAGTCAGTTCTGCGCTACGTGCATGCAAGTGTCCTGCATCCAGTCTAACCAAACTGAAGCCTTATTTTTGAAGGGATTGTATTTTGCAATGCTTTTTCATAGTCCACTTTTATAGTCAAAAAAGTCAGTTAAAGTACTGACTGCTGCAGCTGAATTTTGGTCCTGGCAGTCAGGTTTGTCCTCTTCCTTTCTTCGTCCCTTCCTTGGCGTAGCTCACCCGCAGCGCAGGTTGGGCGGCTGCTCCTGCTGTGCGGGGGCCCCGGCGTCCCTGCGACGTCCCGTCTCTGCTGGTGCCCAGCAGACTGGTCAGCCCCGAGGGAGCATGTCGGTGGGGGAGAGTACTCCAGTGAACAGGAATAACTGCCTTGGTTTCCAGCCTTCTCTGATCTCGTGGCTTTTAAATTTGTGGCTTTGTAGCCCATGGAGCCCATCATAAAATCTGTTGCTTGTAACCTAGCTGTTTGACTTTCAGTGTTTTTCCTCAAGGGAAATCCTGGCTTGGGAAACTTTCTAGGCAACTGGCAAAAAAAATCATGTCCTAACTTTAGATTACTAGGGTTGGTGAGACCTGAATGGAGGTGAGATACCGCCATGGTGCGTAAAGAGGGTTGATGTTAAAATTGGAATTGTCTAGGGTGGGATTTGATTTCTGAAAGTAAAAGCTCAGTTTTGGTCATGAGGCTCACCCTGTGACTGACAGTGCTTGAATGGGTCTTAAGAGTCAGGAGCTTGAAAAACCGGACCTCCGTGCGTTACTGGCGGGCTCTCCTTGATGCTGGCTGGCCGTGGGGCGGGTCGGGAGATGTGCGTGGTAGTGGTTAATAAAGCGATGCTCCATAGCTAATACTGCTAGGTAGGATCTTTAGATGATGCAAATGAACAGTGCATTATTAGTGAGGCAGCGTTCAATTTTTAATGTAGTATGTGGAAGCGTAGTGATATTACTACCATCATTTAATTAGAAAGCTGTCTCCGTAACCATTGCAATCCTGCTCTAAATTTTTTGCATGGTAATAACTGCTTTACACCAAGTTGGGAGTGCCCATTTGTAATAACATCCCATGTGTAAATACTGTTGTCTTCAAATTGCTAAGACCTTTCAGTGATACCGAGTGCAGCGAAACAGTCTGTATACAAATGTTTAAACTTCGTTCTGACCTTGTAAATCCTGTTTTCTCCCCAAGTGCAAATCTGGTGCAATGCAAACAGCAGTGCTTCAAAAATAACCCTAATTAGCAATTAGCTGCAATAAATCAGGCTTGGGCAGTGTGCTCAGTGCTGTTGAATTTGATAGTGTAGTACGGCACAAGTTGTGTAATAGACATTTAGCTGTCTTAGCTTGTAATGCTGCTGTTCATACAGTAAAGCATCTAAATGCCGTGTGCGTTTCAGGAGCAGTTTAGTTTATAGTGTGTGCGCTTCTCATTTAGTGGAAGCAAGCAGTCCCCTTAAAGGTAACAGATAACCTGAGAAAACTTTGTGTTTCTGAGGTATGGACATCTTCAGAAAATGTTTATAAATACAGAAATTCAACCCTTCTGATTTCCTTTTGAAATGTATCAAGTTTAAATATACAGGTTTCCTATTTGAACCAGAAGACACAAGTGTCATTAGAGGAATCTAGAGGCTAATTGGGCTTATGAAAAGGCAAGTGGGATTTTGATGGTGTGTTAACCAGAATGAGAAGGGCATTTGCATGTCCCTGGGTACATGATTTTTCTAGGGTCCTTTAGAAAGAACTAAAAAGCTACTCAGTTTTTAGTAATATGTCCCATATTGTTCATAATTACTGGAAGTTCTCTTATTCGTGAATACAAGAAATTAGGTTTTTCTGAGCAAACCTCCAGGGGTTTTGGGTCTGCTGGTGTTCAAACGTGGAAAAGTGACAGTGGTCACTGCAGCAGCAACTGAAATGCCTCCTTAGCATGAGATTTAAAACTCTTTTAAAAACTCAGTTCTCACAAATTGCTTTTAATTTTCTATAGCAATGAAGTTTTAAGATCCTTCTTCCTGCAGCTGCAGTGCCCTGACTTGGTGACTCTAATGGTGTCTGGGGTCAGAAGGAAGCTGCAAAACGATTCCCGCTTCCCAGCCCCCTTTGCAGGGATTGCCCTGAAAATCTTGACTTCAAGAGGCTTTGAATTACTCCTCCATGGTACATGGAAAGTTAGGTGACTAATGGATATTATAAAAACTGATTTTCATTCCTGCACTCGTACTTTAAGGGTGGAGTTCTTTGCTTTCAGTGTTTTTCCTTCTGGCTAGATTGGGCATTTGTTACACAAATCGGCTCTTGTTTACCCACTTTGAATATGTCTTTGAAACTTTTCACCGCTGTTACATCAATGTTTTGATAATGCAGATTTGGGGTTTTGGGGAGTTTCTTGTAGATTTTGGCAAATTAAAATGTCAGTGTAATATTTAAAAAGTAAATACTGATGAAGCGATTGCTTTAAAAGCACTGACATTAGTGGAACTTTATCTTTTATGTACACATGCCATTTCGGATAATGTTTTTCTTCTTTTGTTCAGCACTTCTGTAAACTGGGTAAATACTGCTGTTGGGCACATGGCTCAGGTGCTGGGACTAGAGCCCTCATCTGTTGATCCCCCGTCTCGTACCTCAGTTAAGAGATTAGGTTGACTCAATTCATCCTTATTTGAATTTTCCACTCTGTGAGCAGTGTGGCCCAGTGTTATATTCACTGAACAGTATTTTCAGGGCCTCTAAAATGGCCGTAATCCATCTTTCTGGTTTGGTCAGAAAATATGCTTTCTTTTGTTTAGAAAGTCAATGTTACATTATTGTGCAGAAAAAGATGACACTAGGGCCTTTTTACAGCTCAGCTTCTTTGAAAGAGAGTGTAATTATTGTTATTACTTAAGATGGTAGGTACCATAGTTATCACTGGTTGTTTTCAGTGTACTTTACCTAATTCCTTACTTCATTTTTATCTACACCAACTGAATAGTAAGGCTGTATTTATAGGTCACTCTTAAATATAGGCGTGGATCGTGTTGCTGGAGCCGTATCAGGGCGCAGGTTGCACCGCTGCGTAAGGAGTGGCAGGAGCAGCACCGATGACTGAGGTCTGATTTTGTGTTTCGTCACGAGAGGTTTGGTGACTTGGCGCGCTGGCGGGCAAGGAGAAGCGCTGCACCTCGCGTGACTAAGCAGCAGAACGGGCAGCCTCTGTTTATGGCTTAATGAGCTCGGGGGAGCAGGAAAAAAATCAAGGTGCAGTGGACTTGAAGTCCAGCCGAAGCTGTAGCTGTCGATTTACCGCAGTGTAGGCTCTTTCGAGTGGGACGAAATCCTGAACTGGAGGAGAACAACTGATGGGTGACTTCAATGCATGTGCCAAGCAGAGGGTGCGTACCGTTCAATTTGGAAGTGCTTCCCCGGGACCATTTTTATATCGCTTGCATATTTTGCATATATCACATATATCGCATCTTTCCTTATGGTTTCCACCGAGCCTTCCTGCCCGCCGGCGCTCTGCTGGGTCCTCTCGCAACTTTGAGCACGGGCCAGCTGCTGTCAGGACAAGCTGCTGTTGTCGGGGGTCAAGGAGGCGCCTGTGGTAGCGGTTTTAACAGGACTGGTTGCTTTGCAGGTAGCGAGTGACTGTGTGGATTTCTGCCCTGTGTTGTATTCCTCCGTATAGTAAAAGGTAGGATTGGCCGAACTCGTTAGTCAAACAATGTCCTCTGCAATAACTGCAATTCAGAATTTCCACCAAACGGAGAGGTGCGTTTTCTTTCCCAGCTGTGCATTGTAGATGTCCTCTTGGCACGCTCCGATAAATTCATATGCAGAGAATGGTTTAGTGTGTTTTGAAGACAGGTAGTTTCATTTTGAGCACTGCTCTGAAGGATGCCGGCACTTATTCAAATAATAAGTGAAATCCCTTAACAACTCCAAGCTTAACCTGGAATTTGTGTCGTCTTCTCCATAATCTTACTCCACTCATAACCGTCTGTATGTCATGTAGTAACAAAGATGCTGATAGTGTTGTCAGCACCAGCTGTCCCTTTTTTTAGCCGTTTCTTGTACTGAATTATTTACTACTGGGATTTATGCTATGTATATAGTGTAAAACTTTTATCACATCCATTGTGCATGTAAACTAGCTGCTGGATAGCGCGACGGTCTCCAAAGCGTTAGAAGAATGCTGAAGGGAAGGACTTCCATTTAATTGGCTTTATCTGTGGCTCCAGATTTATTCGTTCTTCCCTTTATCTGTAGTTTAACAAATAATCATTCTCCATAATTTGACACGTTATATGGCTGAGTAATTATGTCCTAATTATGGAATGCCTTAACTGCGAGGTATGGTTTTGCAGAAGGTTTGGGTCTCTCGTTAGCTGTAGGCACATTTCCATGGGCTCTTTTTTTCAGATGGATTTCAAGGTTCCTAATACTGGAAAATTTTAGATTCATAATGTGTTTCTTATTGTTGGGACAATGAAGCAGGAATGAGTAATGAAGAGAAGAATGAAAGGATTGAAAGGCAGCTGCTAGCCAAAACTTAGGTTAGTGTTTTTTCAGTGCAGCCAGCAGGGATCACAGTATTGAAACTTCAGCTGAGATGAAAGGGAGAGCGGGGAGGAGGGGTCTCTGGCTTGTGAACCCCTCTGTATATTACAGCTTGATATATTGAAACCTAAGTAGGAGCTTTAAGTAGGTTTATGTACCTATGACTAGCTACTTTTTTCTTGATCACTTTTTCCTGGATATCTTTCAAAAAAAAAACCTAATGTGCATCCATTAGGTCACTGCTATAATAGTTCTGTGCCTTTTCAAAGTGAAATTTAACAGATGATGGTTTAGAAATAACGAAACAATTTGCTGAAGGCTAGTGAGACCAACCTCGTGAGCGGTGCAACTGAGAGCATGGTCACCGTGTCTTTTTGGTGGACTATCTGGAACGCTTTTGTTGCAGGTGTAGAGCCTGTTGATCACTGATGCTTTCCTAGGTAAAGGCCTTGTATTGTTTTACTTAATAGGCTCAATTACAGTTTCCTTATTTATGTTTGTACCGATTATTTCCAGTAGTCATATTGTATTAATGTTCATTTAGATGATGACTTCGTTGTCTTTCTGTGGGACAGTTAATTGGCAAGACTAAGAAGGCCTTGAAGAAAATACTGATATGCTACCAAAGCCAAAGGTGCCTGGTGCATTAGGTCATTTTTAAGCAGCTTGAGAATATTAACAAATGCACAAACCAGCGGTGCTGCTCACTTTGCCAAAGCAAGCGCTCGTTAGCTGCCAGCCATTTCCTGCTCTACCAGAAACCTTCGGGGCAGAAAAGCCTACTTTTACATCCTGCTCAAAAAGGCTAGTGTAAGCGCTGCAGTATGCGATACTACCAACGAGAATATATTGACGAGCTTAATATTCTTCTAAAATTTTATTTCCTAAAGATGATGTGCCCCAATTTTACTGTAACGTTAACGTCTTGCATCTATCGAAACCTGGACGTGTTAGGAGATGCTGGACTCGATCCAAGCCACGTAGCTTGAGGCCGCTGTGTTTGACAGATGCAGGTCTGCAGCTCGCGGTTGCCGCAGCGCGAGGGGCCCAGTGGTAAATCCCAGGCGTGGTGCTCAGCTGGAGACTGACTTGTTTCCAGTAATCTGCAGAGGATGTGGAGGTGGCGGTGGAGAGCAGACTTTCAGATGTGGCTTGTGGGGGACAGCAGAAGAAAACCCCTTAGCGACGTTTCTGTACGTGTGGGTAAAGAGTGCAAAGCCAGCTACATATTTTTACCTTTATGGGAGTTGGGCTTTTTTGTTATATAGGAAAATACCACTTCTCATTTAGCTGTCTGGGTAAATGCCCAAGAGTTGTGCTGCCTTCGGTTTTAGAGAGGGATGAAGATTGGTTTTGCTGTGCTTGAGCCAGACCGTAGCTAGACCTGCATAACTAAAGATTGTGCTGGTGCTCGGGACAAGGTGAGGGGCGGATGTGTACGCAGCCTTGATGTATGCCTATACATACGCAACAGGTTTTCCTAAGGTTTTCTAAGCGTGGATACCCTTTTAAAGAGTCATAAGTGTCTGTGGATTTATTTATGCAGTAGTGTTCAGAGGGAGGTCCTCAGACTGGGGTCACGTTCTCTAACAGGGCCTAATTGGTTCGAGTCCCTTGGGAGGAGGCAGCTTTGGTGTGTGAAATATCCTCTTCTGCCCAAGGAGCTGAGGGAGGGGAATGCATCATCTGGTCCAGGGCTGGGCTGTGCCTTTGTTACCGAAATTGCCGTGGAGCCCTCTGTGCGGCAAGGTAATCCGGGGGTCTGGCTTGGGATGTCATTTCTGTTTAAAGTTTTGGGGGAGGGATGTTCTGAGGAGAGTCTGCTATTGCCTTGCTTTTCATGGGAGTTGTGCGTGAGCCCCAGCTGGTAGAATTTGGCTCTGTGGAGATGTCCCATAAAATGCTTTAGGGAATAGGTCTTACACAATGTGCTCATTTCTGTAGTATAATTCCTTATCACCGGTGCCATTAAATGCACCATTACCAGCCATCTTATGTAAATGATTTTTCCAGTCTTTTTTCTTAGTTCAAAATACCCTTTTGGAAGGCTCTTAATTAGTTGAACTCAATTTGCTCAAAGGTTAGCATGTTAAATTGGTATTTGGTTTTCATTAACCTGTGCAGTAATATCTTGTCATTAGGAGAGGCCTTTTACAGGGTCTCCATCATCATTCATTTCTTGTAGTTAGGTGCTTTGCTTTTTCTTTTTTATCCAGTACATGCTATCACAGATGTTGCCTTAAAAAACAACTTGTCTTCTGTACTGTGTAAGAAGAAAGTCTACAGCAGTGTCTTACAGCAACATCTTTACTCAAAAGTACTGCATGGTGGATGCAGTTAGCAAGAGCATCTGTCTTATTCTGGAGTTTTTTAATTAGTGTTAGGTTGTTGGCAAGGTGTTATCATCATTATAATTGCTTAGGATAAGAATATTTCTTCCTTTGTTGAAAGAGGCACGGTTGAATGATCAGAAATAGCACTTTAAAGAAGGAAATCTGGGGAGACTGGTCAGTTTTTCTGCAGTGGCTTAGGAGAAGGCGCCTTGCCTTTTCTTCATTGCATGTTTGCCTGCAAACATCTTCCAAAGTGATTACTGCCATCGCGTTTATCTTGAGTCATTACTTCCGTGCTTCGTTCCTTCTCTCACCATTTTATTCAGTGTCTTAACACCTGATAATTTGTTAGGTGTTTGTCCTCTCCGTACTTTTGGGGGGGTGGGAGGAGAGCAAGGACAGCTAGGCCACTTTACAGACGGGAACCTGAGGCACAAATTTTGTCCAAGATCGCACAGGACATTTGTGACTGAGCAGAGATGAGTCTCAGTCCTCTCCATCACCGAACCTTCCTTCCTGCCCGGAGCTGCTTTTGAATTTGGCCCTAGCTTCCCCGAGGGCTCGAGGCAGGAAAAGAGAGAGAGAAGGGTAGGGCAGGGGAAGGTTCTATATCCACCTCTTTCATGGTGGTTTTAAAGTCTAAAAATCAAGCTAAGAAATTGTAAACTTCATTGTTCAATCAGCCATGACTGCAACAGATAAAGACTTAATTTCTGCAGGTTGTAATTAATTATTATTCATGTTAGAGTTCTAATATCTCTCTAGTTATAAATAAAATCATGTGCAAAAACAAAACATAATATGCAAACAGAAATGAAAAGGTATCTGTTTTTTTAATAGTCTCAAGTGTTTGTAAACACAGTAAACAGTATACGTTCTGCATCCTAATGGCCTCTTTCCAGCTGCCCAAGCATCCAGCTATTTCTGCTCTGCAACAAGAAAAAGGTAATTTTTTGTGAAAGACGTAGACGCACTGAGTGACAAACAGCGTAGTGAAAAGGTTGCGAGTAGGAAGCCTGGACAGACTGTTGTGGACGTCTGATGTGCGCGGGATGCAGCGGGCTTTCGAGAGAGATGGGATAGAAAATGCAAAACACCGCTGAGAAAGGGATCCCCCCTTAAGCAATGCCAGCTTGCATGTGTACCAGCGGCGTTGGAAGGTGGAGGCGTGCTCCTAAACCTGTGGTTGCAGGAGCCCTCTGATTAATGGTTAGACTACCTATTACTCTGTAATTGCTACCTATCAGAACTGCATTGTCTTAATATGACTGATCATTTCAGATGGCTCAGACATCTCCTGCTCCTGGGCTGCCCAGTGCCTCATTTCGAAGTACAGTCATGCTGCTTCCTCCTGATGTTTCTCTCTCTCTCATACCAAATTGATAAAAGCAACATCTTTGAAAGTAAATAAAATTAATGGAGCAATAAAACAAAAGAAACTGTATTCTACTAAATCCTCTGTTTGCTTTGCTTAAAAAAAAAGTTACTCCAGGGATAAAGAAAGGCAGCACAACAAGAGCTTTGAGTTAAGCGAGTTTCTTATGTGCTTTCCATTTCAAAAGCATTCATTGAAACATTTACTGTAAGAAAGCAAAACCAGCAAGTTAATTTTTGGTGCCTGAGACTGACAATAGGATATGAAATTAGACTTTTTCCACATGCCTAACAAAGGTCAAAATTGTTGGAGAGGAAAAATGGCAAATTCCTGTCCTAATGGAAAATGTGAATATCATAACTTTTCCTCTGCTAGCCTGGAAATACACCCTATTCATGATTTATTAATTTTATCAACTCACTAGTTCTGGCTGCAAAAATGCATTCTTCAGTTTTGCAACAACAATACTATATAATACTTAATGTCTATTCTTTGTGGAAAGGTGTGCGATGGTGAGCAATTCTGGTTGTTTTCTTTTATTAGCAGTTTCACAATTGCAATATATGCCTCACTAGAATTGCAGCAGGAATCACATTTTATCTAAAGTGCTACAGGTTGGAATCATCTCTTAACGAAAACCGGCGGCCAAGCCAATTTCGGAAGCGGCCATATGGCGTTCTCTAATGTCTTTAGCTCTGAGGCTGTTCTTCCCTCCTCCAGAATTGCTCTGATCTGCTCAATGTCCTCCGATAACTCTATTCTTGTGATTTGTCTGCAAAAACATTAATTGGAGGAATGTACTGAGGCAGAGGGAGGGAATGAAGTTAGGATTTTCAGGCTTTTTTAAAAAAAAAAAAATCAGTGACGGAGGAGTGAGGTCTGTTTAAAGGCTGGTGTACAGGGGACAGATGTCTGGCAAAGGCTTTAGGTTAAAAACAAAACAGAGAACCACAGTGAAGAAAGTGAAGTCAAATCTTGCTTCAGCTCAGCAGGCTGCTCCTGACTACTCATTTTCTTCAGTCACATCCTTGCTTCTCCTGAGGTGTCTGCTTTGCGTGTCCATACCTTCAAATCTGATGGGATCGAGGAATGAAATTAAACATTTAAGGGAACTGTTCACAAGTGTAATTACATGGCAAGCGGGCTTTGGGCTGTTGAAAATCTGTTAGCAAAGAGCCGATGTCTGGGTTGCACCTCTGGGATTACCGTGGCCGGCCCCGCGCACAGCAGTGTAGCGTTGAGGCTTGGTGAGGCTTCCTGCCTTGGAAAGCAGTGGGTTTGGTGGGCTCTGCCGTCTTCCCTGCCCCGTTGCTCCCTCCTTGGCACTTGTACAAGCGTTAGTTCGGTGCTCTGACTCGGGAAAACACCTCCAGGTCCCAGGTAACCCTCTGTCTGTGGGGATGGGGAGGGACGCGGTAGGGAGCGGCCGGGGCAGCGCTGGCTTGCGGTGGTGGTGGGACCTGCTGGGGAGGCTGCGGAGAGCAGGCTCGGGGTCATCCTGCCGCCGACGGCACCAGGCGGACCCAGGCCTGTCCTGGAGGTGCACAGCGAGAGCAGGGCAGGCCCAAGCGCCTCGAGTTTGAATCCGGATCAGTAGTCATTGGAATGCTGTAGGAGTCTTAAATTTTTGGGCGACACTTTGCTCTACTAAAACTACAGAAACAATACAAGAACAATAAAACCAAAACCCAGGCTTACCTTAAGAAATGAGAGCAGGAACGTAAAGCAGCCCAATCTATTACGCTTCATTAAACAGGGATTTAGAAATCCCCTTAATGATTTTTTGGGTTTGTTTACTGAATTCTTGTTGTCTTCTTTTTTTAGGTTAAATTACACAAGTCTGTTATTACCCTTAAATAGTAGCAGCAGAAAGACAAGAGAACCTGATTCAAATGTGAATTCCTTGAGGAATATCACTTTTCCAAAAAAGAAAAAAGATCTTTTGTATTTTTAGGTATGGCAGCTTTAGATGCACATTTAGTGCACAGAATAAGAAGTGTAAGTATTAGAGACTTGTTCATAAATAAGATTAGGCTGGTTTGGAATAGCAAAAATATTGCTGAAGCTCATGACCTAGCATAGGCAAAGGTGAAAAAAGAAAAACAGAAAAACAGAAGTAGATGCCTTAATCTCACTTGTAATTGTTTGTTCTGTAGTTGCCCTTTCACTCCTAAAAGAAGTTTCACTTTTCTCATTGGTTGAAAATGCATAATTTGTCTTCTGTATTGCAGAGGCCTTGTGCTGTTGTCATTCAGCAGTTTTACACTTTCTCCTTAGGCTAAATAAGCAGCTCCTTCCTGAAACACCGGACGACGAGGATTACCCTCCCCTCCCCATGGCATGCCAGTAAAGCCAAGTCCGGAAAAGTACTGTCTTAGAAAACTGACTGCTCCTCCCTGGAACCAGCCCTGGGTGAAGCTCTTGGGCTTTCAGCCTTGATCGGTGCGAGGCCAGGCGTCCTGAGAGCTGCCTGGGATTGTTTCGGGCCAGGCTGTCAAGTGCAGAGTGGAGCAGTAGCTTATTGAATGTAAAACCGGAGCTCACCTTTGGTATGCTGCCGTTCTGGTCTAAAGAGCTCTCAAAATAGCTTTCTTGCGTGCTTCTGCAGTGCAGTTTGTGCATGTGAGTATGTTCTTTGTAAGAGTTTGCTCAGGGATGTAAATACGTGCTTTTTTCACAAGTGAGGTCTTTCTCCAAGCCCCGCGGGTCAGAGGGCTGCTCGTGGCGGCCAGGCACCGGTGTCGCGCTGGAGGTGCCGTGGAGAGTGCCGTGGGAGCAGGGCCTTGGCTCCCCCGTAACCCGAGCAGCAGCCGATGGGCGGGGAGGCTTTCGGAGGGGCGGGGGAAACATCATGTGCAAAAAGTAATGCTCAGGGCAGGCACCATGCATCAGTTTTTCCTATCGCTGCACTCCAAATTCAGTCTTCGGGTGTGGGGGGTTTTGTTTTGTTCTTCTTTTAACATTGCATTTTGAGAATGCAGCACTTGCTCTGGCTAAAGAGTTAAGCTGGGTCAGCTTCAAAAAAAAAAAAAAAGGCTATATATTAAGCCAAATTACATTAATGCGTAGTTTTGAGTTTGTCTTGGCCATGGTGTGCCTAAGGCCTCCTTGGTTAGCCGTGCAAGTTGGGCCTTGGTTAGCGGGCTGGGCTCTGCTGTTACCCCACGTCACGCTCGGCGTGGCCGGGGTGGTCAGTGCTGGCTGGGGCTGGGTGCGGCTCCTCCGATTCCTCCGGACTGCACGGGAAAGCGGAGCGAAGGAGGGAGTGGGACACACGGGCGCTGGAGAGAGGTGGAGGATGCCGGGCATAGGCTGGAGTTCATACTGTGTAGCGAGGGTCGCCCCACATCTCTCAAACTCGAGATCGTCATAGGGGTTGTTTAGGGTGAAGGGGCCGCACCTTCACTCTGCGGCTTTACTGGGAGCAAGGTGCACTAGCTCGTCTGTATTTTTATTTATTTATTCCTTCTTTCAAACCACTTTTGGAAAGGCAGAGTCAACTTGAGAGCAGCAGGAGAATGAAGCAAATCAGCTGCAAGCTGAAGCCTTCAGCGAGCACGTGTCGGGATGGGCGAGATGCTGGCGGCGCGTGGCACTGGCATCGGGGTGCCTTGGGGTCCCGGTCCGGGCCTGATGCCTGGAGATCTCCGGGTCCCTCCTAAGCCTGAGAGCTGGGCGGGGTCGTGCTCGGACACCTCTGGCTCTCTGTCCCCACCCGTCTCCTGTCCCTGCAAGGGAGGAACCTTATTCTATCTCACGTGTCTGGAGGAGCGGAGGAGGGAAAGCCTGGGCTGCGTGGGGGATGTCCGGGTCAGGAGAGAGGGGTTTGGTGTGTGTTGTAAAGCGAATCGCCAAGAACACGCGTCCGCCCGTTTCGGGGAGCTGTGTCCCCGTGTGCCTCGGCCCTCGGGAGCGGCGCGGGCTCAGCTGCTCGCTGCGGGGGGGCACCGGTGGCTGCTCCCGTCCCGGCGGGTGCCAGCGCGGAGCTGGGGTTTTGCCGTGCTGGTGCACTCGGTGACGTATCGGATCATCCTGCCCTGCGTGTGCAGAAATCAGCATCTGAGAGCAGGCCTTCAAACGCAAGCCTGCTGGGGAGGGGGAAGAGCAAGTTTGCTCCTCAGCAGTCAAATGTGATTCAAAAAAAAAGTAGTTTAGAGCTGGGATTTTCAGAACAGCGTGTGCAGGTGAGGTGTGTGAATACTACCAAAAAGGAGATTGGGTCTGTGATTCCTCTAGGCTTTCACGATGGGTTAGCTGATGACTTCAAGTACGCTGCTGCCTTTAGTGGTGCAGATCCCGTGGTGTCTGCGTGTGAATTCGGTTGTATATAGTGCAGGATCGGTACGAAGCACCTTATTACTCACTGCTCACTGAAGGAAGTTTTACTAGCAGTTTCTACTGTGTTATACCATAACTTGGTTGCACCCAAACTGTGCACCCTGAAATGCAGACTTTATTGAAAATCAGAGTTAAAGTTGTAAAACCTGATCGTGCATGTTTAAGACTTCCCTGTTTTGCATGAGTATTTCAGACTCCTGGAACGAGTCTCTTAAACCTGCCCCTTCCCAAGCCCTCTGCCGCAAAGCTTTTTTCCTCCAACGCGCCGGTGCGGGTTTTTACCAGCTGGTAATGGGGATTTTGTTTTGAGGACTGGAATTAAGGTTTTCAGCCTTTTCAGTCTAATATCTGGGGATAAGTAGCAAGGATCTGGGAGAGCTGGTCAAGAAATGCAAACTGTGTGCTGTGGGGCAGGGGATGTCGGTGAAGATTGAGGTGTCCGACGGAAAAACTGGGGAGGGTCTCGCAGGGGACTGTAAATGCATTAGCTGATTAATCCATTAGGTGCTTTACTTTTTGCAAGACTTGTGGACAATAGTGAAGGAATACAAAATAGGCAGTGGTAGGAATTAAATAATCCCCTCCCCTCATGCATGCACTCTTTTATGAGTTTAAACTGAACCTGTTAATACTGTTTGTATTTTATATATGTATTCATTTCTTTTATTTCTTTAATGTCGACAAAAAGAGCCTTTCATGAGAGTTCAGAGAGTTTATTTTAAGTGATGTATTATTTACACAGTGGTAATGGCTCCTTTGTAAAGATGTCTTTTGAAACTTTTTAACATGCATATTATCATTTAAATTCACACACTGAGACTATTTAAAATGTGTATTACAGTGTACATATGTATTTAGGGGCTTGTGTATATTATTTTTTCCTAATGGGTAATCCATCTTTTCACTGTGTATTTAGGGACACTTAAATCCATGGATTATTCAGCAGTTGAGCATGCACGTTAGCTTTGTGAGCTGAAAGTGAGATGAAATGTTACTGTACTAGGAAAAAAAATAAAACAAAAAATACGCGCAATAAATTATTTGCATGCCCTGGTCTTGCAGCTGGGTCCGCTAAGAATCAGTCCATATATATGTTGTGCCTGGAGCTATTTGCTTTGCGTCAGGAAAAACAAAAAAAATCCCTCCCAGCAAAATGCAGCAATCTTACTCCTCGGCTACCTGCTGTTCTCGTCCCCTTCGGGCTCCAGACAAACAGCGAGGAACCTAAAGAGTTTTAACTTAAGAAAGAAGGTTTCTCTTAATTCTTGGCAGCAGCTAGGAAAGCATAATAGCACTAGGAAAGCGTAATAGCATTTTCGTTGTCAAAGCTGCTGTCATTTGAGAAGTAGTGGAAATTGGCAGGATTGGAAAATGCTACTTTATAAAGACTTAATTTTCAAGCTTCTGTCTGGTCAGCCTTTTGGACGGAGGAATACCAATGTCAAGCTTAGCTTTGATCTCATTTTGCATGTGTGTTTTCACCAAGGCCAAGAAGAAACATGTTAAGGCTTCCCCCCCACCACCACCCTTTTTTTTTTTCTTGGACAAACTGCAAAACACCAGAACTGCTGATGCTTCACAGAAGGCGTTGCTGTCTAGAAATGATACAAATTCTGCATTTCTCTTCATTCATTTGTTTACTTCCAAGAATGCTAACAGGAAAATGGGATCTTTCTCTCTGGAGATTTGGTCTGCTTCTGGGGCAGTCTTCAAATGCAGATAATGATCAACACTTCTTGTTCTTCAAGAAACACAAAGCAGCAGCAGCTTCTGGGTAATAATGGGTTGGTATCTTGTTCATATTTAACAAAGCATATCTTCGTGTTTGAGATAGGTCAGGGTTATGAAATAAAGCCTACAGTTGGGAAAGCAAACTCCCGGCAGCGTGCAAGGCAGCCCTTCCCCTTGCTAAATCGTCCTTCGTGCAGAGGAGCAGTGTGCCGGCCCTGGGACTCTGCCTCCCACCTGAGTAGCTGCTCGTTCAAGACTTTTTAATGTCTTTCTAAGAGATGCTGAGCCACAACAGCGATGAGTGAATTCAAAATTGGAGTTGTGGCAGTAACTGACTTTTCTTAAAAGAAACATGCCTGGTTTTGCTCTGGAGTCCCTTCAGATGTTGATTGAATGTGGGAGCGGTACAAAAGCTGGTAAGCAGCTAAAAGCTGCAATACTGAAATTATTTGTGTTTAGCTTTGGTAACAAAATTGAAGTTTGTAAGCTGCGTGTAGGTACAAAGGAGCAACTTAGAACCGTTGGAGAGCAGCCTCTGTGCATCTCCCACAATCCTCCGAAAATCAGCCCTTTGAGATGCAAAAGGGGAATGGATAGGATTCAGCCACCCGAGACGAGACAGTTCGGGCTGTGGATGCTCCAGCAGAGAAAGCAGGCACGTCCCGAAGGGTGAGCTGCTTGCGCACTTGTACCTCCTGGAGCCAAGCAAGCAGGTGTCTTTCTGCTCCCTTGTACTCAACTGTGAGCTTTGCTCCTGTGTAGGCAGCTATCCACGCCGGTTTCTGGGGTTGTCTCATCATCGAATGGCACAAAGTTGTTAACCAGCCCAGTCTTTTCAAGGAGGAAGACATGCAGGTAACAAAGCAAAGCAGTAGCTTTTCCCAAGTCTACTGATTTGGGACGTGGTCTCAGATACTCGTTATGAATCAGTCAAAGTTTGTGTTGTCCCTGTCTAGATAGAGAGTTGCAGTTGCTCTCGTCTGCAATGCGTAGGAGTCTTCCATTTTTGTCCATGGCTGTTTATGGGTGGTTCCCTTGGTGCTCGCAGAACTTCTTCTGGTGGTAACAGAGACTGCTATCCTGCAGCAATATATTTCAGCTTTAGGTTTGTACCATTATCTCCTGTGTTAAGAACAGCATATAGAAAATCAGTCCTCCTTTAAGAGAAAATGCGATTCCTTTGGATTCTCTACTGCTGGAAGAAGCTGAGCTCAGTGACAGGAACATCCGACTCAAAGTCGTCATTTTGCTCGTTTGATTTTTGACATAAACACTGTAATTAACTTTTGATCGCAGTCAATTTTCATGTGCGCAATCCCAGGAAAAGTTAATGTCGAATAGCAAAAGCATAGACATTTCTCAGCTCTTAACCAAGTAACGTATGGGTGTATTTTCTGCAAAGCATGTTAGGCTTTTGACACAAGCGCATTATTTACCATTTTCCCAAACATCTCCTGAAGTGGTGGTGAGTGAAGAGACAATGCTATCAAAGCATAAAATAGTATCAAGTTTTTCACTGTCTTTAATGGGTCATTTTGACTGCTGTGTCGAAATCTCAGCTGTTCTGAATTAAACACTGTTAGGTGGATGTTACAGAATTTGCTTTCTGCATGAGCACAAGGGATTTTTCCACCCCCACTTTTCAGCCTACTATTACCACTACAAGAGGCTTGTCATCCTACACTTCTTAAGGAAGCCAGATTTTTGGCTTGGGTTCAAACATATGTTTCTCTGCTGCTGCCTGTGCTCTGCCATTGGAAACCAGTTTCAACTGATGCTCTCTGCTGAATTTCCTTCCCCCACTCCTGAAATGCTGCAAGTATCATATCAGGGGTGACGGCTGGATTGGCAAGAAGATCGGTACCTCCTCAGACCACTGAACTTCTGCATCTTATGGCCAATTAACAGATTTGTCAGTCTGTTCAAAGAAAAAAGAAAGAAAAGATAAACTGTAGCAAAGTTATCCTAGGCATCAGGAACTTGCACTAAAAAAGAAAGGCACTAGTTATTAATAGCAATATTATTTAAAGATTTAATAGAGAGATGATAGACTGTCCATTGGCTGCAGTGCACGAGTTTCAAGGACCTGAATTCCCACGTTAGCAATTTGTGCGGGTTTGCGATGCTTTCTAGTCTGTGCGAATGTGACCTGCATCTCAATGAAAGCAGCTGGTGGAGGCGCGGAGTGGGAAGCACGGTGTTTAAAAACGCGGCACTGGCTGCTGCGGTGGGCTGGCGGCGTCCTGGGACCCTCGTCTCCTCGGCTTTGGGGAGGTTTAGTGACCTGTCCGGGGGAGCAGTTACAGCAGCAGACGCTCTGCGCGGTAAGTCGGTGGCTGTGCTGCGCACGGGTTGTTTCAGCCTGTAGCGCAGGATGCTCCGCGGGGTTGTTGGAGATGCGTTTTGAAAAGTACCTCTGACTGGGGAGGAAAAAAAATGAATAAATAAAAAAAATTCTCCGTGGCAATGTGAGAGCAGGCTCAAACCTGGCGCATGCTCAGATCAGCTTCTGCTAGCTGAGGCATGAGGAGCAGAGCAGAGTTAGTGCTTTGTATTTACCCAGTTAGGAAATATTAGAGGATTTAGCAGCTGCTTAATTGTGTGAGGCCAAGGATTATAATCAGGTTTGGCTAGACCACCTTTTTTTGAAGTTACATATTGTTTTAAATATTAAAAAGTCCCAGTGAGGCTGCTCCGTGGGTATTTTCCTTTCTCAGATTACGAACTACTAGTACCTCTCTCCACACGTGTCCTGTCTATAAACAGACCTGCTGGTTTCACCCGATTCACCAGTTGTCGCGGTTGCGGCCGGTAGCGCTGGGGGAGCGCCTCGCGACTCCCCTTCGTTAGGGGTGAGGGTTCCTCCGCCGCGGACGCTGTGCTGCGGTGGTTGTGGAGGACTCGATCCATTGACTAAGCTCGCGGTGACTTTACCGAGCCATTTCTCACCCGAATTATTATAGTCCTGGATCTGCAGCTTCAAACAAGAAGCAACTATCAAATGAGCAGCAGAAAAGTAAGTTCAGGAAAGGCTAAGTTGAAAGCTAGCAGTTTTAAGCTAGATCTAGGTCTTCTCCCAAATTTGGGGAGTACAGAGAGGTATTTGGGTCCGCGCTAGCACGTTTCGGTGGGTTTATCCTGGTGCTGTTGCTTCCCCGGTGCGCTGCAAGCAGGGGACCGCAGCTTCATCTCGCTGTACAGGCTGAGACTGCAGGAAGCACTTATGCCAAAATGAGGTATTTTCAAGCATTTATTTATTCAGGGCTAAGATTTCCAAGAAGGCATGTAAGTATACAATAGTGGATGTATTGATACATTTTTCAGGAGGCTTTAAAAAGACCCTTGCAAGTAGAGCGTTGAGGGACAGCTGGGTGCTTTGCTCAAAGTGTTTGAGAAATATTGAAAGAAAACAGAGCTGTATCAGTTTTGGTTTTCTGCTTCTTGCTTTGATTAAGGGATTTACTTTGTGTGCGTTGCTTAGCAAGGTTTGTTCATTGACTTATATGCTTCCGTGCTTTTTGAAATTTTTTTGACTGGAAAAAAGCTTCAGTTAGCTCTTTAGCCTTTCATTCAAGTAAACAGTAGCGTGCATAGCCAAAAACTTTGTGGCAGATAAAAGCCTGTTTTTACTGATGCTGAGACAAACAACATTAATTGTATTAAAGAGTCAACGGTGTACGTTTACTCCAAATCTCTGGAAGTGCTCAGGTGGACTCAGGGCACTGTTGCAAATACGGCGGTGTTATTTGGTGGGAGGTACTTGTGCAGCTTAAGGGCTTTCGCTTGCTCTCCTTTGACCACTGTTTTTTCCCTTTTTTCCTTGTTTTTATTACTGTTTGTGTTCTCTGTGGCCAAAAAAAGGGGAGGGGGGATAGGGAGGATTTTTGAAAGGAGTAACGATAAATATTTTCCAGATTATGTCAAAATCGGATACATTTTTTGGCAATCTGACATTTCAGGATGAAAGCAGGGTGGAAACATTGCGCTCAAACAGGCTAATCACAGTGATTTATGTAATGTTATCCTTGCAGTTAAATGTCCAATCTGCAGTTGCATGCTTAGATACAGTTTCCAAAACCTTAAATTTTTCTGTTCTGAAGGAACAGTAATAACAAAAGTTAATTGGAAAGAACAGAAAGAAACACCCATTAAAAAAATCCGTGATGTTGAAGTCCCAGGCGGGAGCGCAGGCAGGGCTTTGGCAGCCCCGTTTTTGGCAGTAGCATACCACCAAGTTGCTTTGGGCATTGGTCTATCAGATTTCCAGACAGCAGTAGCTCTGGCTGGCAGATGTCACAGCTAGTGAGTTGTGTAAGAGAAAGGGAAGGTTTTTAGGGAGAGAAGAAGGTAATCTTGAAGTCCTCAGTAGCAGAGAAATGAGGGAAGCTTATTACTGAAGAAAGCAGAATGAAGTTGGGATTTCATTCGCGCCTTTGGTCTGAAATTGAGGACTAATTTGAATGTAGCTTCAAATAAGCCTAGGGCTTTGTGGTTGCAAGTGCCGGATGGGAGGAAGACAGAAAGGACTTGCTCAGGGACCTGCAGCTCTCGACCGGCAGGCTCTCATCCCCGCTCCGCTGACCCTCTCCAAGCCTCAGCACTAATGTTTCTTTCCTCCAAGTGCTCCTCCTGACTTGACCTTTCTGCCTGCACTGATAAAACTCTGTCTTCTCATCTCTCGATGACTTCAAGCCTCTCATTGCGGATCCCTTTGGAATAGATACTGTACCTCTTCTTTCTCTGCTCTGCTTGGCAAGTTTGTTCAAGATGCAGCTTAGAAATAATCTTTCTGGCTCATCTCTGTGTCATCCCTGGAATTGCTACGTTCGTTTGATTAGAAAGAGGAAGGGGAGCATGGTGAGAATTAGTGTGAATAGCAGGCAAGAGGCTTGTCCTAGAAAAGTCAGTGTACTCGCTGACTAGGGAAATCTCAGCTGACTCACTTACTCATTCGTTCTGCCGTTACCCCGCCTGCCTTGGCTGCAGGTGTTCAGCTATCAAAAAGCCTGGTTGCTCTACTGGTGGCAGTACATGTTTGCTTTATCTTTAACCTGACAAGCCATTTGTGCTCCAGGGCATGTGTAAGAAGAATTAAATGCAAACAGTCAGAGTCCTCTGCAGGTTAGAGACAAGAAAGATAGTGCAAAGGGATTAAGGATTAAAGGGAGAACAGCCATGAGCGGGATGGAAGGTTCTTTTATGCACTTGGCTCCAACTAGATAAATATTTATGAGCAAAGGGAATGGATGACTGTAAGAATGTCTGGGGTTTGTATAAGCAGAACAGATACAAAATTCTTGAAGATTTTGGCATTATTTACTTTCAGAGAGGTTTTCTTTTAAAGCGATTTGAAGGCGTTAGCATGGATGCCATTGAAGTCTTCATTAGCTAGGTATTTGTGGCTGCACGAAGTCTCTCTCCTAAAGTTTGAAAAGAGAAAAGACTGTATTTCTTGATTGAGCTTTGAGATGCTTTTGATATTCTTTTCACTTACTTTTCTGTGGAGTAATTTTTCTGTCCTTGGATTTTCCCTGTAGCATGTATATAATGATATTACCCTCGCTGCACAATATATTTTTACATTTATTGTTTAGATACTAATAGAATAAGTAAGACAACGTGAGAAGGCTTTTTGACCTGGGGCTTGAAAAAACTTAAAAGAGCAGGGGAGGGCTGGGAAAATAAGTCTATTAGTGATGCAGATGAAAGGAGGATTCTTTAGAAATGAGATGGCAAAGCCGGTCCAAATTCCAGCAGAGTTGCAGGGGAATATTTGGGCAAAGTCTGTGTGGAAGTGAAGCGTGTTTATTGTTCACCTCAAAGTATTAAATGAGTAAGTTGCTTTTTCTTCTTGACTGGCAGCAATCACTTGTACAGTCTCAAGTGTCTAGGTTGCGTTCAACCTGCCAACTTCGGTTAGATAAGATAAAGGCTTTACACTGATGTAGCTAAAAACATTAGCAAGCATTAAGTAAGCTCATTTATATCATTTCATGTGATAGTCTTTTTATTAGATGATTTAAAAACACATCTTGCAGAGCTGAGCCAAATCATGATTGCAGGAGCTTTTTAAAAAAGTCTTTCATGGAGCAGACGTGCAGTTACGGCACTTTGAGAGCTATTGCTGGAGCCGAAAGGAGCCGTTGCCTAGTGCACGCTGCAGGCTCACTTCAGGAGGTCCTTGTGGCCGCTGCTGTCCGGCAGGATGATGTGCTTGTCGGGTCCCGTGGCACAAAAGCCGCTGGGGAATGACGCAACCAAATCGTGGATGCTTTCTGCCAAGCAGTTTCCTTGGTGTTCACAGGCAGTAGTGGCAGAGAAAGCGTAAGGTAGAAAAATGTATTGTCCCCAGTAAGAACCCAAGCTCCTTGTAGAGTGGCCCAGGACTGGCAGGAGGGAGGTGGTCAGCTTTGTGCTGGCCGAAAGCTGCAGCGAGAGCACGCGGCCCCTGCTGCCGGGCCCTGGTGGCCTTGTGTGTTCCTGGCGATTCCTGCCAACTGCAAGGAAAAGCAAACCCCCCTTCGACCTCGGAGGGCACTCAGCTGCGGGGGTAAGGCACAGTTCAGTCTCCCGGTACTGTGTAATATGCAATGTTGCCCATGAAATTGCCGTTTTATGTTGATTTCCTACACCCCTGCATGAATTTTCCAGCTGCCTTATTGTGCTGCTCTCGTGAGAAATCGCGAGCCGTTGCCCCTCCGAGGCTCAGCTGGGGCTCTCTCTGAGGCTGGCGGAAGTGGGAGGGGGGATCTGAGTCGGGGGTTAATTTTTCTGGATGTGGTGGCATTAGAGACCTGTTCCTCAGCTAATCTTTGGTTTTCTTTCTGCTTGCAGTTACTTGTGTGCCTTTGTACTTTTTCCTTGTATGCCTTTATACTGCAGAGTCTCTGCACTGGCAAAGGCCGGTCAGTCACAGCCTGGCTGTTTTGTGGATGAAGTTGCTTTTGTTTTTGTTGGTGCCATTGAGCCATTAATGTTATTTTAGTATCAAGTGGATGCTGCGATGCTTGGCAGACTTCAAAGGCGTGACCTTTCTTTAGCTGAATTCTGTATCAGATGGGTTTTTATATTGCGGTATAAACTTCCCAGGGAATTGGATTGTTAGCCGCAAGCGTTCAGGGACCCAAGTGTAGGTCATCAGCCATCGCAGAGGAGAGCAAACCCCCCTAAGATGGAGAAGGACGTGCCTCGCTCCTGAGTCACCTGCCTCTCTGTGCGGAGGTGAGACTTCACAGCAGACCAGAAATCCTCTTTAAAATGTCTCACTAGTGCAGAAAATAGGCATCTCTCTTCGTAGTAGGCAGAGGTGACAAAAATACACTTCATTTCAATTTTTTCTTGCACTGGCTGTTTAGACCCCCAACCCTATTAAAGCTCTAGACGTGGTTTCCAAAGCTGAGGCTTGGAGTGGCTCAGAATCAAAGTTACTTTAAAGGTTAAGCTACATACAATTTTATGCCATCAGGAGTACTTCTTAAAGAATAAAATCTGCTTTGATTGGAAACTAGCAGCAGTCTAAAAGGCAAATGGTTTCTGTAGGGCTTGCATTTTCCTTGCGTTCTGAGTTACGGGATCTTGACGGTGCCCCCGACTGCCGGTCGCTTAGCGGGGCCTGGGGGAAGGGTGCTACGACGGCTGGCACTGGCGTCGTGAGGACAAACAGGGAGCTTAAGGCCCAAAGGTTTCAGCTGCATATGTTTAGATATTGTGTCATTTCTTCAAAGCAGTCCCCACGTCCCTTTTCTTATGTCAGCTTGTCCATCAGGGACCTCTCTCTGGCAGGGCTTGCGGGAACATGATGTTGGCTGCGATTATGGCTTTTGTAAGAGGCTGTGGATCAGCAGAGAGGATGGAAATTATGGTATTTTGATATAGAGAAATGTAATTTAAGCCTGAATAGTGGAGTGTGAGGTCTAGTCGGTGGGAAATGGAGGTACTGGTTGGTTTCCTGATCCGTCATTTTGTGGAGATGTAGAGAAGGGGAGGTGGCTCGTCACTGTGCCTTGCCGTCTTGTCTGGGACGATTCCTCCCCTTCACCACCAGAGGAGCGAGCCCCTGTTTACAGTGTGCAAACCTGCTGCTTAGATTTAGGAGAAACTATGTAATAACCCAAGAAAATGACTTGAAACACTGCTGATCAGCAAGCGTTCTCTTGAAACACCCCGATTTCTTCAGGTCTTGATGCAAAAAGAGCTTGTTCTCGGTGGCTGCGTGCCACGGGTGAGGCTTGCAGCTGCCCAGCGGAGCTGGGTGAGTTCACGCGGGGCTGATGGCTGCAGCGTAAGCGCTGGGGCGTGTCTTCCTCGGTGTTGGAGCTGTGCTGTCGTACTCATTCGGAGCTCGGTGTCCTCGTTGCACCTAGATCTCTTTACATCAAGGATAATCTAATTCCATCGTGTTAGGATCAGGGACCCCACTGAGAATAGCTAAGAGGACCAGCTGCTCTGTGCTCTCCTGGGGCACAGTCCCGGCTTTGGGTTTGTCTAAGCTGGAGGTGGCCGCCCTACGTAACCCCAAGGGGCCTCCCCTGGGAGCGAGAGCTCTCCCCTCCTCTGCCGGCTGCGTTGTCCCCAGCCGCGCTAGCTCAGCAGCTCTGCCACCGCCTCGAGCAGCCACTGCCGAGCGTGCAGCCCTGTCCGCTAGAGGAAAAGGTGGCAAACCAGGCCGCTGGATAGGGACCCTTAAAATACGCTTGAAGCTATCAGCTGCCACGCTATGAGTAGTATTTTTCTCCGAGACCTCTGCTGCATTCAGATGTGGAAGCCACAGATACTTGATTCAATATACTTTGAAGTCAAGTGGTTTTGTCTCAGCTTTATTATTTTGTTACTGAAGATGTTTAAGCAAAACAGCAGAACAACTGGATTCAGAATTAGCGAAATAGTAGATTTCAAAATGGAGGAGGCCAAAAAGCGCCAGCTTTAAGATGGTATGTTTGTACTAGGTCCTTAGCATAGTACTATTTAACTTCTTTTAATCAGTGACCCGGGGGAAAAAAAATAAAACCATTACTCATAAAGTCCTCAGATAACACACAGATTAGGCAGAGTGCAAGATAAGGAGCAGGCCAGAGTGACTGGGATTGCTTTGCGAACAATATGTTCTGATGCAATAAAATGCTATACTCTAGAAGCAAAATGAGAGCCCTTATACAACAAGGAGATGGAAGAGGGACGGGTCTCTCCTGCGAAACAGTTATCCTGCAAGAGACTTTGGTGTCAAGACATGATCATCTGAGTTTGAGTTTCCCAGCCTAGCTGTGCCCAAAATTGATAATGTAATCTTTGAACATATAGGTAGGGAAATACTGAGGCGAGTAGGTCTAAGAAGGTCACTGGCATGAGTGTAGCTTGAATGCTGTATCCCATTCTGGTACTTGCAATTCAAGAAGGATGTTTAAAAATTGGAGAGACTTCAGAAAGGTGTCATGAGAATTGTTAAAGAATTGGAAAATCTGTCTGGCAGCGAGCGACTCCAGGAGCTCTGTCTGTTTTACTGTAGAGGGCTAGGGGGTGACATGATCGCAATTTATAACCGCCTGTATAGGGAAGAGAAATTTGATAATAGAGGACTCTTCCGTCTGGCAGTCAAAATTGTAACAGGATCCAGCGGCTGGAAAGCTGTAACACTGATACGTTTAGACTAGAGATAAGCTGCAAAATTTTACCAGGATGAATAATTAACCACTGTAGCAGTTTATCAAGTATTGTGATGACTCCTTCATCTCTGGATATCTCTGAATTGAGCCTTTTTAAACAAGAGGCTGTGTTTGAGTCAGGAATTAATTCAGACAAGTCTGGTGGCCTGGGTTGTTGCAGTGACACTCCTACAATGAGGCGTTTTGAGGCAGGAAGATTTTTCCGCTAAAACAAAGTGGGGAGGATTTCTGTCTTTATTTCCACCTGAGGAATTGCTGCTCATGTGACTATTTCTTTTTACTTTGTTCTTAAGTGCTGAGCAGTCACAACTTGCTCTTGCTGCTACAGCTTGCACTGGGAAAAGTGCATCTTTGTATACCCAGGGGAAATGCAGCTTTTTCCCTGACACGCCACTTCTTTTCAAGATTCAAACCTGATGGAGAAGCAGCGTTTGCTCCATTTTCCTGGACATGGGAGCTATGTTCTGTGACCTGCTGAGTGCCCATCAGCAGCTTCTGAAGTCCTTGAGAGATGGGGACACTTAACAGCTTTGATGCGGTAGTCTCCTTTGCTCGCAGTGAGGAAGGTTTGATTTTGGACTACGTCAATGTGTGTTTGTCCTGAAGAATTACCTGAGCCTTTGCTTTTTGCATGGGTACACAGAGTCCCCTGAAATGCCGCATAGGGAGGTAGGCAGAGGGGACCCTATTACCAACCAACACTAATGTTGTTGAGAAAACATTTTAATATAGGTGCACTAAAACTGCTAGGGCTTTAGGCAGTTAATCTCTTAACTTCTTTATGAGGTTTGTGCTTGCTTTGCTTGTATGTCACCAAGTGGGTCATGACTCAAATTTACCCAGCACTGTTATTTATGCTGGAGCAAGCCTGCAGCAGGCTATTTTTAGCAGTCGGGGCTGTTGTTGAGAGGTTGCTATTGCTAAAAATGCCTTGGAATGATTTCACCAGCGATATTGTCTGTGGTGGAATTTGTGCACCAGCTGTCTGTCTTCAGGCCAGTTGATTGTGTTGACACATATTCCCTGCGATTTGTCATCTCCGGCTGCAGCTTTGCTGCGGCTGTGACAGGCGCGCTATCAGCGTCTGATGGGCGAGAGTGACTGAGCGGGTAAGTGACAGCGGCAGCCTCCTCACTGACGGCTTGGGAAGTGCCGAGATCGCAGGGAGGACTTTGGTCTGCGCTGTGTTTGATTTTCTCTGGAGCGCTGGCCCTCATGAAAGGCGCCTCGCCGCTGCCGTGTTGCAGGGGAGGTGCCCGCTCCGCGGCCGAGGCCTTCGCTGGGATCCTCTGAGCGGTGTGTTAAATCTTTTCCTGCTTTAAGCGGTTTCCTCCAGGCTGAGCAGTTGCTGAGTTTTGTTTCACTGCAGACAGTGGTCACCTATGCGAAGGCAGTGGCTCTCTCACAAACCAATTTATTTTTAAAGATTGTTCCCCAAGGCACACGGCTTGAGGATGGGGCCGCTGGAAGCCGCCGCTCTGCATTTGGGTTCGCCACTCGCTCGCGGTGCTGCCCGGCCGTGTTTGGTTCCGGTTTTCCCATCAGAACTGAGAGGTTAAATGAAAGCTTTGAAATATGTATGTAAAGTAGTTAAAGTATTACAACTGATTACCAACCGTTTACTTTTAACCTGCAAAATAAAAACACTGATACTGGTAAGTTCTTTCACTCCCATAAACATAACGTGTAGAGATGTGAATTCACATCGGTGACTTTTATTAGTGAAATTACTATTTGAGTTAGTGATAGAAATGAAAGGGTGTTAACTCTTATCCAGGGATTTCAAGGTGTTTTAGTATTAAGACCTGGAAATACAGAATCGTGGCATACCTCTGTGCTGGGCAGCTAGGAGGTAAGTCAAGGTGGCTGTGATTGAATGACTTTGAATTCATTGCAGTTCTTCATTGTATAACAAATCCACGGACAAATGCAAACAGTGCAAAAGATTCACTTCAGACCTTCAAAGCAACTATTTGGTAATACCTCTTGAGTTGTAATCTGAAATACCACACCAATATTTTTTGTTACATATATGTGGATTTCAAATAAGTGTAAAAATACGCGTGTGAGGCAAATAGGCAGCCAGTAATGATTTATAATGCTGTAGTATCGCCTCCTGAGACCTTGATTCAGATCTTGGCCCAAGCCTGAAGAGGAAATGAGTTTGGTTTTAGACTAATTCTTAGTGGATTTTTGTCCACATTACAAATGATGTGTGGCTTATCTGGCAGTCGGAAACCTTCCTTGAGTAAAGGCCGAATTAGGGAATGTGTTTTAATAAGGCTTAATGGGGAAATTTGTCTGTCTGGATGGAGCTGTGACCAATTCTGCATCGCTTGTCTTTTAGAAGCACTAAATTTGCCGGAGCGGAGGAAGAGGAGGGGAAAAGGAAAGAAAAAGTCAAATTAAACCGTTAGCAGAGAACGTATTTATAATTTGCTATGGAAGGAAGCACAGTCTCTCATCACGAGTCTGTAGTGCTGTTTGTGCCCTCTTGTTTTTATATGTAGTATTGTGTTTCTGTTCTCTAGCTCATGAGTTTTGCTACATGAGAGCGCCTCTGTTCTCGCACAAAGGGAGCTTTTTCTGCCCGAATCGCTCCGAGCCAGACACTGAGCTGCCTGTCCTGGGGGTGGAGGGCCTGTACCAGCAGCAGCGCGTAGCGCTCGCCGGTCCCACGCGCGCCGCGTCTGAACGGTGCAGCCGGCAGGTAGCTTGCACGTCCGTCCGCTGTTGGAAACGGTGGGTTATCCGAGAGCCTGCTTGGGGCTTTTCGCTTCTGAATTCCTGGAAGTGGTTTTGGAGGAAGATATTTGAATTGTGCCTAAAATAACTTATGCCACAGAGCGCTTTTGGGGCAAGAAATGCTCGAGACCGTAGGTGGTGGCGGAGCTGCTGCCCTTTGGTGAAGACGCGGTGGAGGGTGGGGTGTGCCAGCCGCGGCGCGGGGCCTCCGGGGCTGCCCGGGCTGCCCGACTGCTGGGTTTCTTTCTGGCCAAACCAGCTGGAGAGAGCCCAGAGCTCTGTTTTCTTTAGCGCGCATGAAAACTGCAAAAATGCATCAAATGCCTGCAGTACCCTCAAAATGAAGGCATCCCTTCCCAGCCCGGTTATTTGAGAAATGACCTTTTATTTTCTTTACTATACGCTTCCCACTATCTATTTTCTCTTCCCAGCTCTTCCCTTCCAGTGCCTTACCTGTTCTTACCGTGGCCAAAGGCTGCGATTAGCTCCACGTGTGTGGGGACTGCGCAGGCAGCCTCCAGCTCTGTATTTCACTCTCAGTATTAGGGAAAGTCCCCGTCGGAGATGTTCTGGTCACAGGCGGCAAGGGGAGGGCAAGCAGGCGAGGAGGTTGTGTTGGCCTCAGCGGCTGAGCAGCTCATCGGAAATCTGCTGTGATCCAACCACCTCCTGCTGCCAGGGGAGATGGTTTGGGAATTATTTTCAGGTAGTTCCCTGGCTTTTTTTTTGTCACTTGGTGAATTAACCCTGTGGTGTGAATCCAGACGCTCAGGGCAGGGCAATGAAGAGGAAAAGCAGATTTAGGAAGCTCTTTGCTGAGGGAACAGATATTTCTTGAGAGACCCCAAAAACCAGGACCAACCTCCCAAGAAACTCACTTGAGTTGCTTGGTAGCAGCTTTGAGCCGCGGCTTTGGCAGTCGGCCAGCTCTGCGCTGGGACCAGTGTAGTCAGAAGCTGTTCAGATGGTCGGTCGTGTTTCATTTTTACCCTGGTAATATGACTAACTTCTGAACTAGTCATTTCTTTGTGCATGCTGCCTGTCATCTTGGCAAGTCTTTGCGACCTGGAGGTCTGCTCTGGTTGCGTTTTGGTGGTTTGCAGGAGCTGGCCTGCCCGGGTTTTGCAGACCTTCCCCTTCAGGGACCGTTTCCAGGTCAAGCGGGGATGCGCGTTCCCCGCGTGGGCAGGACCTGCTCACCTCCTGGTAGCTGGTGGCAAAGCAAACTTGAGTCATCTCTTCTTTGAGGCTGGATGTATGCTTGCTGCTTTGGTTTTCGTTTAACAGACCGCTTGTACTTTGTGGGTTTGTCTGTGCTGGGAGTGGTGGTTGTGATTAAGAAAGAAAAATGCAGTAGTATGTCTTCACTGACTAATGTGAAAGCAAGTGCGGTAGGTTTTCCTGCTTCTAAAAATCTTTGCTGTTTAGCAAACACATTTTTGAGTTTGTGTTAATTTATCAGCTAATCCACTTAATCTGCGGTAAAGAGTTGCTGACCTGGAGTTTTGTGTGCTGGCTGTTCATTAGCGCTCCTTACCCCCATTACCGTGTTGTCACTGATTCAAATCGTAAGTCGTCGTGGCAAATCCAGAGCATCACGTGTTTTTGGTTCCACCTGATAAAAGGGCCTTAAAGAAGGTGCATTGATAGGAATTGGCTTATGCAGATTTCTAGTCACTTAAAAGCTCTCCCTGATAGGAGTGACTAGCAGTAAGCATATACTGCAGTGTCCTTAAATATCCTCAGCACTAAAACAAAGGCCTAGGAGTTTATTTAAGGAATATGAGAGAATTTGGATTTAGTGCCCTTTTTCAGTCAAGCTCTGGTAGGGCTTCATCATCTTTCCTCAATGAGATGCTTTGACCTTTAACAGGAATTAGAAACCTTTAGACCCAAAGCAGAGTCCAAAAAATCTACTTCTTTCAGAGTAATTATAAGTCTATTGAGAGATATGGCAGTATTATTTCTTTTTTAATTGGAATAACTTGCTTTACCCAAGTATGTGCAGATCCTCAGCATTACTAAAGCAGGCTGAAGTGACATAAAATGCCTAGGGTTCTTGTTGCAAAAATTGCATTTTTCACCATATAGTAGGTTTTGTCTTATTTTCTTTGCAGTTCACCTGGCTTCCATAGGGAAGCATTTTGGGGGAATGGACCTGTTATTTACACAACTAACTTAAAGGCAACATGCATCAGAAGAAAAAATGCTCTCAGTGGCACAGCCGTTCCTATGCAGGATCAAGCTTTCCAGGCAAAGATCCATTTTTTTTTCCCCATGAGGGGGTTACGGAGGTCTTAAACAACACGCCGAAACCCCGTGTCCTCTTCTGCAAAAGCCTCCTTTTGGGAGGCGGGTGAAGCGCGCACTGCCAAGCGAGTAAGCGCTGCCAGAGGAGACGATTTCCTCTTCTGCTCACAATTTTTTTGCTTGCTTGTTTTGTTAAGACTGCTGCCCTTAATAAAGCCCTTAATTTTTGTGTGGTTAGCTTTAATTCACAGTTCTCCCTTCTTTTTTCTTCTTCCCTTAATCTCTATAATCAACAAGCTGCATTAATCCCTTCTGTATACAGAGATTCATAATCTGTTGCTGAAAGTATTATCCTTTGCTTCTAGGGACCAGATGTCAAAAGCAGGCAGCAGAGTTTGGGATGCTGCCTTTTTGGCAGAAGTGCTTTGGGTTGTTCAGGGCTGGTTGATACTGGGAGTTTTTCTTCCTTTGGATAAATCACTCTCTCGCTTACGTACTTACTTAGCCTGAAAACTCTGTAGTCCAACGTAATGGTTTTAACTGTGTAATGAAGGGTTGCTCTTTTTTTTGCAGATAGCAAACGGAGGCTAGGGGTGCAGATTCATGATCCCTGCGGGGTTTTGCTGTGGCAGCTGCAGGTGATTTAACTCTGGTCAGTTTATAGTTTACAGTAATCCAGCAGGTTATGACCCGCAGGGGCTGCGGGCAGGATGAGCTCCCTCTTCTGCCAGCTCCCCTTGCAGAGAGCCGAAGTCCATCCAGGGTGATGGCCCTTCTGTCCCGCATATGGAAATCCGGTCGCGGCCCCGGGGTGCTGAGCACTCCCGTGCGCTGCTCAGGACGGAGCCCGCATGGGCGAGCGGGAGCCCCACTCCTGGGCGCAGGGCGAGTCGCTCGCTCGCGGGGGAGCGCGACGCCCGGGCAGCTGCCTTGCTGCCCCCAGAGCACCCGCCTGGTCCCGGTGCAAGTTTGCACCTCGTGCTACTGAGGCTGCTGTAGCAACGCGCCGTCCTCGCCCTGCGGTGCCCGCCGGTGCAGCCGGCGTCGCGGGGCGTTCGTGAAACTGCCCCGGCCAAGCCCCGGCTGCGGAGCTGCGTTCCCCCCGGCTGCTTGTTCCGCCTGGAGCCGTCGGAGGAGCTGGGATAATGTTTTTCCTGCGATGGGTCCTGAAACTTCAATCTCAATTACTTTCAGCTCCCCTTTTGAGACCCGTGCTTCCACGGCACGCGCTAAACTGTTTGGAAGGGCGGCATATGCCTCGGGACCAAAATGCTGCAGGAACCATCAGCAGTGCGTCTAAATAAACATCGCTCGTCTCCCGTACGAGAGCGTTTAGCAGCTCTGCTGGCAGATGTTTCTATAAAATGTTAAATACTGTGCTTTCCAAACCTCCAAAATGCTTGTGATCCCGTAAATAGCGAAGGACAACAGGGAAGCCAAGGGGAAGGGGCGTCAAAGAGCAGGAGTGCCCTGAAGAATTAACGGCTCTTCATAAATAAAGAGTGCAAATTAGATTCTGGGACATAGTGTTTCTTTGATAACTCTGGGTTTTAATATGATTTATTACAAAAGTACTTTTGCTTTAGCTGCATAAAAGTACAGTGGGCAGTAAGGCTTGGCCTAAAGCAAGGACACGGCTTTGTGCTGGTAGCGTGTCCCCCCATCGGGAGTTTATAACTGCATTTCTGCATTGGTAGCCTGAGCAGCGTTTAGCAAATGTGTTCATCTGCCAACTTGTAGAAGTGCAAAAATTGCATAGGGCTTAGTCCTTTTTCTCATGGATCCCTTGCACCCTCTTAGAATGGTAATTTATTTTTTTAATTATTTTTATTTTGGTGTGATACGGGAAAAGGGGAGGCTTAGTTTTTCTTTTACAGCTCCTCTTCAGGGTACAGTCTGTTGAAAAACTTTTCAGCGGCTTTGCTGACTTGGCCGTCGCCATCGCTTCGTCGTTGGCTACTGCCGTCTGCCGCTGTGCGTGATGCTGCTGTCTCTGCGGCTGCCGGGACGGCGAACGCGTTCAGCTTGCTGTGCTGCTGACTGGGGACCGCCAAAGCCCTTCCCCGCGCGTTGCCGTCGAGGTGGGGACGGGGTGTGTCCCGCCGGATGACGCACTGCACCAGGAGCAGTGATGCAGCCTCGTCCTCCCAGATTTTATAGCCTGGCCCCGCGGAGGGAAGGGGAGGCGCGGGCTGGGCTCGCTGCGAGCCCCCGGAGCTGCTGCCCCTCGCCGGACAATTAGCGCCTTGACTCTAATCTCACTCTCTGCTTGTGCAGCCTGTTTTTCTTTCAAATGTTTTAAATGCCAAACCTGTGATACCGTGAAGTGCCATGAAGTAAGATTAGATAAGGGGAAGCAGCAAGCGCACGCTGAGGGCAAAGCGAGTGGACGCTGCCTGAACGGGATCTCTAGGTGGGCTGCTGCGCGGTGGCCGTGCGGGGATTTGTTAATAGTTTGAAAGGTCAAGACAGGAACATGGTTTAACCCTAAAACTCTTTATTCCCCTGTTAAAATTGTCCTGAACCTTAAGACCCTTCTTACAAGAATTAGTGTTGGTTTATTGACTATATATATATTTCCTTGTACACCTGAACGGTTGGGAAAAAAAGAAGAATCAAGACTAATTCTTTTTTGTTCGTCTTAGTAATGCTTCTGTTCTAGTTATTCCATGCTTTTTTAAAAAAGTCAGTTTTACCCTTTAGATATAACTTGGATTGGTAGCTAATGAGCTTCCAGTGTTTTAACACATACATGAAACTTTCATGGTGGGTTCATGAGGGAATTTAGAACAAGGATAAAAGATTTGTCCCACTGGCATCTTTGGGGAAGGCATAATAAATGTGCAGTCTGTAGGGATGGCGGAGGATAGTTAACACTGAATGAAAATGACGTTTTAATCTTTGGAGTTCCCGGAGTCTCTGTTCTTCAAGGTCTCCCATTCACTTGATTCCTCTTTTTGAAATGCCCTCTTTGTGCAAAGGAAGTGTCTTTCTGTTTTGTTTGGTTAGAAACTTAAGAATTTAAAAATACATGTGTTTTATCAGCAATGCCTTCCTTTTAATATATTGTAAAGCCAGACAGGAAGCAGTAAGAAAGACTTGTGTGATGCTGTCAAGTATCTCAGCAAAGAGGGAAAGACACAAAAACAGTTGTTATGTGCCCTTACTCTTCAAATAAATGCGTTAAGAATGATAGGTGGAAATCCTGTGGCCTTCAGTCTTTAAAAGCGGCCACCTTGCTTTGGACCATCACTCCCGAGTCAACCCTCCTTGGCATGCGCATAATTGTTAAGAGAGGTTTTCCAGTTACTGTGGCATTGAAATTTTAGATAACCAGGGAGGAGGAATCATCTCTCTTTTGTATATGTGACAGTGCTTTGTGTTTCCCTGGGCTTTCTGATGCGGCTCTTTAATGTGCTGGAAGGAAGATAGCCTTCACTCTGTGGAGAAGATAGGGCTATCAAGCCCAAATCAGTGGGAGGACCCAGGAGCGTGGACAGTTAAGAAATCCTTTTAGACTCTTTTAATGAGGAAATTGTTTAGATTTCAAGCTTGGCATCTCTTAAAAACTGAAACAGGATGATTTGGGAGCCTTTGATCATATTCTTAGGGATAGTTTCCTCCCGTAGCTATAGGTTTGGGGTTTTTTATGCCTTTTTAACCTCATAATCTTGACACAGTTGAGTTGTTGATGTTTCGATCCAATGATTGCTCATTTCAATGTCTCTCCCATTGGATCCATAGTATGACCATATCGAGCTAGCATATGTGCACTTGTGTCTTCTGTTTTGGGGACGCTGACCTTCAGAAAAAGGACAAGGTGGATAGGTGGAATCGTACTATCTTAAACTGTAGCAGCTATTTTGTTATATTCCTTGGTGGTTCCTGTTTTTCTCAGTTGGCATAAACTGAGTTAATGATTGTTCTCTCTTTTCCACCAGTGTGAGTCTCCTTATCTCAGTGGAGTTAACAGCTGAATAAAAACATGTAGGTGAATGCAGAATTGGATGTTAGATGTGATATGAGACTTCCCACTTGTTCTCTTGGACAGACTGCTATTCGTGCTGTTACCTAACTATCCTCATTTCCTTACTGCCAAATCATCAGTTAAGTGCTAGAAACTTAATTTAGAAGGATCCGTGCATTGTCCTGGCAGCTGGAGAGAAGGAGGGACTGGTCTGCGCCATAGAGGGAGGCCAAGCTTCAAGAAGCTCAAAGCCGTGGAATAACATGTTGGCCTTGACTGCCCTGTGATGCCAGGAGAGAGTCATGCAAGAGTGAATGCAAAAACAGACGTGGAAAAATCAGGCTTTTGAATTTAGGGATTAGCTTTTGGGCAGGGAAGGAAATGTGATACCCTCTGCTTTGAGTCTACACCAGGAAAAGCGTTTTGCATATTTTTGCAGTATTGGTAATGGTTTCTACAAACAAAGCAAATGTTTACCCACATTTCATATGTGCAGGAAGTTCTCAGCCCTCGATGCCCTGAAGTCGCTTAACTGACCTCATGTTTCCAGAGTGCTTAGCTGGCTTTGCGGACTCTGAGGAGATTTAAAGTCCATGTTGCTGCAGTGATGTGTCATTTATCTGTCAGCCAGGAGTGTCGTCTTGGTGTACATATGCACATGCCGGCCAGATGGTGCTGGCTTTGGGTGCCATCCAAAGCAGCACATTAGGAAGGCCAGGTTATGTGTCATATTTCAGAAGCCAAGAAGAGCTGCCAGTTCTACATTCAGTAGCGAAGAGCTTGACTTCATATATTGGTCATATTGTCTTCACTATCCTCAAGCTGATTTTGTCTAAGACACTTAAAAGTATGTAAGGTTGAAGCTGAACAAACCCCACCTGTTGCCTCTTTTGTAGCTAATATCTATGTTTGTGTTTACCATGTCTTCTAGAAAAATCCTGCCTGTGTCTACTACAAACATTAGATTTTACTTTATGGTGCCAGAAGGAGATTTCTGTGTCCTTTGGCTATCAGTTCTCTTGGAGCACAGTATGGTCTAGGACCTGGGAGATGTAGCTTCTCTTCCTAGATTTGCTAAAAGATTGGTTGTTTTGGGGCAAGTTGTTTTGTATTTGTTAGTTTTACATTTTGTGGAATAGAGCTCACGATGCTGATTCCCTTGTAGTGCGCTTTTAAGAGCTGTTGATGAGAAAGGCCTGATAAAAGCCATATGGTGGTGATTATAAATTATGAAAGAATTTTCCCATACTTTTTTTTTTTTTTTTTGCTGGAGGGAGGCGTTCTCTAATAGGATTTAAAAGCCACAAACCTAATCTGTATGACTAACATTAATGTGAAGATGGGACATCTGCTACGTGTGGACAGGACAATGGGGGAAGAAATGCCGTTAAGCACATATTAATTAATATGGCCTTACCTTCTCCAAACTGCCACCTTCTGTGGGATGGGTTGATGTTTAAGCTGTTCTTGTTGGCTTTTAAAGCCTTTACGTTGTCAGCCCATATCTGCAAGGTTTGAGAATACTTTTTTTTTTGGCTTTGTTCCAAGGAGAGCACTGGTGTCTTAGATCACCTGCTTTTACCGATCCTGCTGAAATCTGAGAACTTACAGTTATAATTTTGCTCGGTCACAGTGGGAAGCTTGGAAAATCCATATCCTTCACTTAAAACAAATACCTGGAAGCTCCTGTGTTTTAAAATCTTTTCTGCTTTACTGACTACTTCTGGTCTGATGTGTGAAATTTCCTTCCCCTGCCCTTTCATCTGCTCTTTGAAATTTGATATTCTCCATATTATCTTTTTATCTGCCGTTTTTGCTATCAGAGCGCTCCCTGAATTCCTTGACAAGAGCTGCTTTACACATAAAAGCGAGATTACCAGAGGCTACAAGACCGCAGCTGTACCCCGTTGGGCAGCAGTGTTTGGGAATACGTCCCAACGGCGCTCGGGGCGGGAAGCTCCGAGGGGTTTTGCTGCTCTCGAGATGCTTTGTTGCTTAGCAACGGTCTCCTGAGATGCAGGTCGGAAAGCAGCGGCTCTTCCTGGAGAACTCGCCTGCCTTGCCTGGCCGGGAGGCTTTGGACACGCGCGTGGTGTCACACCGCTTAGACGTGAAGTGCCGCTGGAGGGGTGGCCACGAAGAGCTTCGTGGGCAGCAACCCCAACGAAAGTTGGAACTTACTAATAAACAGTAGCTGTGAAGCACTTTTACAGCTCTTTTCATGTTGAAAATACTTTATATCTTAACACCTTTGAGAAGTGTACTGCAACCAGTACCTGCTTTTACCATAACTTTTTCTACAGGGTATCTTGCATCTGGTCGCCTTGGGAGTAGGTGTCAGGGCCGGGATGAGAACGGAGGATGTGCTCGTTCTCGTTCTTGTTTGCTCCCGCCGCGGTGGCCGTGCGAGCTGTTAGGTGGTGTGCACCTGCGCGTGTGTATATACAGTATAATTGCCCTGTCAGCTTTTCTGTTTTGGGTTGTCTGCATAAGGCAGCAGATAGCTGGTGGAGATGTCAGCTGTGATGTGGCTTATGAAGGGCTGCGAGAGAGAAGTAATCACAAGAAACCCTGCTCCCAAGTGGGCTGTGATTCTGGTTGAAGGTGTTCAGCCTTAACCCTTCCCACAGTGATTATATTTTTATTTCTTATCAAAGTGTTATGCCCTCTTGAAAAAATAAATGCTGCATGCGCTACATCAGTATTTCTCACTCTGACGTACACCATTGAAAAGGTGCTGTGAGAGGTGAACGGGAAACAGAGTCAGGCCCTCAGAGCCACGTGTCGTAGGATCTCAAAGGGCCCTTAGCCGATCTGAGTGGGCTCACGGTGACGGAGGTTGCTGCTCTGCGTCGTGTGTGAAAATTGGGAATTGCGGGCTGGCCATGAATGGAAAACTTTGCACAAATGCCCCTTTCCCTGGTGTGACTGGTGAGGCCCTGCTTCGGAAGGGGTGAACGCAGGCTCTGCAAACCCCCCAGCCGTTGGTTTCTGGCTTGTGGAGCTGAAGTGCAGAGAGCAGAGTTTTTGGAGCTGAAAACTGAGCATAAAGAGAAACTTATAATTTAGCATGGGTTGAGGAGGTAAAGGCCATGGTTATCCAGGTTAGCCTGCTTAGCTCCAGCCCTTGGCTGGAGGAAAAGCACCGCCCCAAAATGTAGCGGAGCAGAAGAAAGCTCGCAGTGTTCGCTCTGGATCTGGTGAGACTGCGAGGAGGAGTGATTGATGGCACCTGCTCTGCTGATGTCTTTCTCTGTGCTTGGTTATTGTCCTGTCAGCTCTGCCTGCCCCAGGCCTTATTTTACATGCTTGGATAAGTGAATCGCATCATTTTGATTCTGCACATGTTCTTCTCTCTACAGCTTGTTGTTTTTGTTCCCTCTTGAGCTTTAATTGTCTACCGTCCTGGTGGAGCATTTGCTTGGTTACTCTTTCCTCAGTGGCAAGTGAGACTAACCAGGCAAAAGTGCAAATCCTTGATTTTGTTAGGAACTTTAATGAAAGTGCTGATTTATCTGCTCTTTCTTGTATCACATGTTGCAAAGTGATGTACTCAAGAATTGGTGTTGTCATTTGTCAGTCTTACAAAAGTTTGACATCCCATTAGCATCACTCTTGCCCTCTGTTTCTTGCTCTCACTTTTATCTCCCAGAGGAAAATAGGATGGAAATGAGAACGAAGTCTGGGTTTCTTTTCTAAAAACAAAATGAAGTAAACCTTAAGGGCTTCCTATTGAAATGTGATGGGATTGGATTCCTATCTCTTATCCTTTGAAAATCCCAGCTGGAATTATTTAATGTCAAAGCATGGAATTTCCCAGTGTGAAATTCATTGCTGGCTAAGGATGCTCTGGGGATTAGAGAGACATCGCTTTGCCAGGAGAGCGGTGCTGTCACTGCGGGAGCCCTGGCTCGCACAAAGGGACGTCGCTGGCCTGTCCTGCTTCAAAGCCGAACCTTGGGGGTGAGAGTCTTCAGTTCCCACCGAGGCTGCGTGCTGCGTGACTGACAGCTGGGTTTGGGCAGGCTAAACCAGAGCGGGCAGCACTTTGCGCTGCCTGGGAATGGAGAGGGGGAAGAAGAGAGGCAAGAGCGAAACGTGGTTTGTTGTTGTTTTTCTTTGGTGATGGGGTACTTTGCCTGTAGCACTCCCAGAATTTCTCCAAGAGCACTCCGCGTTTCGATGGTGATGTTCCTTAGCTTATGTGATACAGGGAGCCAGATCAGATAATTAAACTAGAAAAGCCTCATGTCCAACAATGATTTAGCTGAGATAACTACATGCTCCTTGGAAGAAATCCATAGGTTTTAGTGGATGTCTTCTCAATTTCGAAATACCTGTATAAGGAGAAAACAGGACCATGTTCAGGCAGTGCACTGCGTAGCCACTAAACATGTTTGTTCTTTGATCAAAGACAATTATTTTAAGTAGGCATCAATGTCTGTGTGTTAGTGCAAATCCTGCACTTGAGCGAAGTATGGACTGAGAGCTGTATGTGCACCGAGCGGTGTGGCGTTACCAAGGTGCAGCTATGTTTCTGAGACTGTTGTAACTCAGCAGTCATTTGGGTGATGGAGAGAGAGAGAGAGCAACTCTGTTTTGTCATATGAAAAATAGCCTTTTTGGCCTCTTTTTCTAAACTGTTGATCTCTTTATAAAAAGAGGATTTGCCCTGCTGTTCTAATAAGAGTTGTAAAATAATATATGTATAATTAGAATTTAATAATGATTTGTGTGGCTGGATCTACAGCATAAGCTGGTTCAAGTGATTGTGTAACCTTTGCATTGTGTTCATTATCTAATGTTGAAATAACAGCTGGAAGTTGAGAGACTGACATGCAGTTTGAAAATTACAGAGCTTGAAATTGCTGCTGTCTGTAAACATATGAAAATCTATTAATGACCTTTGAGCTCTCCGAGTGAAAATGTTTTATAGCATAGAATACATCAAAATTGCCTGCTACTATACTGCATGTTCCCCCTTTATCAGTGATTGCCTAGGATATAAATGCATGTCTCATTCCTGACACAGATATCAGAATATTTGAACTACTCTGTGAAGCCCTAAGGATATATGGAAACCTTTCGTTGCTTATTGCTTATTCTAGCAAACTGGTTATAGATTAGTTGCTTGGGAGCACGTGGTGTGCTAAGGCACCCTCCGCAGAAGAGCATAGCTGCTGGCAAGGCTGACGGCTGTAGACCTCTGTTGTGAAGTACATTTCTCTAACGGCGTGTTTAAGAGCAAGGGCAGCACAGATGCACTGTCTTGGGCTTTTGATTAGTGTGTGTGACACTTGGACATTTAGAAAGGCATTTCTGTCATGTTAGAAGTCATCTCACTCAGAGTTTTCCTACTAGGTCGAGTTAAGATGCTATAGGCTACTGTTCTTATAGTGGATGTCTTCTACATATTTCTTGTTGCTGGATCTCTTATTTTTTTGTTCATTTCCTAGCCAAAAGAAACTACCAAAGGACTAATTATTTAATGCACATTCTAGACCTCATCACAGCTGAGCTGAAAATTGTTGTCTGCCACTGAGGGCAACTGCAGAGTTGGTAAAAATGCCTCTAGTGTCATAGTGTGTAAGCATGAATTAATTTATCATGCAGCACCAGGGATTCAGGAGATGGCTGATTTTTCTCCTGGAGATTCCCACCCCTGCAGCAGAGTTGGCAGAAGTGAATTGGTGAGCGTTCATCTCCTTCAATGCCGTGGCCATTGGCTGCGTGCAGACTTTGTGGAGCTGCAGTTCAAGCTAAGCTTCTGGACTTTGCTCGGAAGTAGCTAAAGAGCATTCATGCGTCTCTTCTGCTGCATCTTTGCTGGGAACAGTACTCTTCTGGGGGGCTGGCAGTAAGGAGCGTAAGTAGGCAGCAGAATCTGTGTCCACAGCTAGCTGCAAAGCGAATGTGTGTTCGGGGCCTTGCTTTGTGCATCAGCTGACTGTCACCACATGAGAGACTTCTCTGAAGTATTCATTCCTTAGGTGCTGTTGCCTTAAGAGCAGTACATTTTTCATGGCTATGTACTTTTAAAAGAATGTATCTAAAAATAAGTGGAGACAACACATGTGACTAAATCGGAAATCCTAGAAAATAAATTAAAACTTTACATTTGTGTTTAGTGAGTGGAAGCTTTGAATCACTTGAGAGAACAGGCCTGAGGTTCTTGAGTTTGTAACCAGGCCACCTGAAGGTGTAGTCATGTTGTTAAGTATAACGCTCCTTACATGGTAGTCAGTGCAATCATGTTGTTGCTTGATACTTTGCACTATGAGGATCAAAACTTTCAATGCTTAAGTATAGATTGAGGAGACCAATTTAGGCACCTCCCTTTGGTGGATGAGCCATGTGCCTAGTCCGTCTGCCCAGCTTCAGGTTGGCTCAGCTCAGTTTTCAGCTCATGGAAATATGACATCCCTATCTCAGCAGAAGTTGTGATGGTTGTAGTTTCTCATTTTGTTATTAATTGTAAAGAGTTAGCTATTATTTACAAGTGTTTCTGTCCATAGTGACAAATGTGCTGCAGGCATCTGTCATTTAGCAGCACCTTCCTATTTTCTCTTTTCTGACCAGTTTAGCTGAAAACTGGTAATGGTAAAAGCATCCAGCTGCCTTATCAGTTTGTGCTGATAGGACCTTGGTGGCTCTTCCTTTGGCAGCGTAGGGCCAGCTGGTACGGCTGGAGAGTCGGGGTTTCGCTGCCTTCACCGTGAGGAAGGACTGAAACCGAGCTGTGAAAGGGCCACATCCAGCTTCAAGCAAGGAGCTGCTTTTCCAGGTCCTAGTTCTGTCTGAATGAGAACTTGACTGTGGTTTAAATAATCTGTTTGAGGGGGGAGAGAAGTTGATTCAAATTAAGTTTTTAAGTGCAGCTTTGTAAAGAAGCTTGTGGTTGCAGGCTGTCGGCAGAGCACTCTTTATTTGCACTCTTGAGTAATATGTTCTCCAAAACACCGGGCCTGGGGTTCGTGCCTGACCTTGCTGCTCGCTTTGGGAAGTTAACTGATACCGAAGTCCCCAATTCTCTTTAAAATGGGGGTGTTATGTGTAGTCTGTCCCTTGTAAAATGTTGGACGGTGCGAGGGTGGCGTGCAGAGTCGCTGCCATCCTAATTCTTCCGTCTTTGGGAACCGCTCAGCAGCGTGACCGGGCAGTTTGCAGGAGCGCTGGGTCCTCACGCGCCCGCTGAGCCTGCCGGACCCCGGCGCTCCGCTCGGCGAGTTCGCTCATCTCAGCAGCGCGGCGGTGCAGCTGAAAGGAGCTGAAGTGGGTGCTGTCAGATAAGTGTAAGCTCTTTTCCAAATCCTTCACGCGCTGCGTAAACCGGGCAGGCTGAGCTCCCGGTCTTGGCTGAAAGCGGCTTCAGCCTAAACACGCTTTTATCTCCCGTGAAGGCCGGGCAGGTCGGCCCCGCGGGGCGGGCGCAGCAGTCCCTTCCCGCGCTCCCACCGGTGCGGAAGCGGGCTGGCCTCGCGATGTGCCTCGTTCCACCTGCCTGCGAACGGTGCCCCGGCTTCCCCTCCGTCGTTTCAGCTCCCCTGCAGAATTACCGCCAGCGGAAAGTGTGGGAAAGCGAGCGCTCGCCGGGCACTTACTGCTGTCACTGGAGGAAATACCGATGGCTTAAAATGGGATCATTTCCCTTCTGATGGACAGCAGGCACCTGCGGGAGTTGTAATAGCCGTGCGGCGTGTCTGCTCGTCGGCGGCGAGGCCTCGCGGGCTCTGAGCAGCAAACTGGAGGACGGGGAGAAAGCGGCAGCCGCTTCCTGGCAGAGCTGGGAGCGTGGCAGCAACAACGCACCGCGTTTGCCCTCCTCTGCGATGGGCGGCAGCGGCAATATTGACACCAAAAACATGGGCGGCCAGGTGCAGATTCCCGTGATTTCATTGCAAAGATAAGGCATTTGCTGTATACACTCACATTTTTATTGTCCCTAAATTACCATTAGATAGTCTATATCCAGGTGCTCGGTAGTACCGCGGAGGCAGAGGAATATTGTTTCTGGTTTTTTCCTCAACTAAATGAGAAGGAAGAAAACAGTGCCAACCCCTTTCTTCCCAGGCTTTTAACGCAATTACTGCTCCATGCTTTCTCAGTGTTGTTTATTCAGTTCTCGTATATTCAAAAAGAATGGTTAAAACCTTGTACAAATATCATGGGTTGAAACACATTTGCAACGTGGATGCCGAACTTCCCTTGTCTGATTTTCAGCTACGTTGCCTTGCAGCAGCATTTGCTGCAGGTACCTCTGCTCGGTACGATGTCTCCGAGTGCTAGCAGCAAAGATCTTAATTCCTGGGAGATGTTAGTGGTCATTTAGCAGAGTACCTGGCAGCTCGTGCTTCAGCTTTTCACAAGTGACAGGAGTGCAGTGTCTGATAATAAATTTGAGTGTTTCAATTACACTTGAGTTTCTTGGTTCATCTGCTTTTATTTTTTAAGTTAAATCATGTATCATAAACCTGCGAAACAGTGGCAGCCTCAAATGTCTTAACATTTCCAAAGCTGTCTTGTCAAAAAGCCATCTTATTCTTGAGCTGAGCATTTGGCAGGGTCAGAGCAAACGTGATGCATTTTAAAAAGCAAGACCCAAACTCATCTGGAATGTGTCAGCTAGGAAGGGGGAATTGCAGTCTAAGGTTAAACAAGCAAGGATTTCATTTGCAATCATTTTAATTGATATTGATTGCATTGCTTGAATGTAGAGTCAAAGCGAGAAGAGTCCTTTCAAATCTGGACTACTTTTTTCTTTTTTTTTCTTCTTTTTTTTTTGAAAAAGAAGAGGCTTTAGTGGCTTTGGCTGAAAGGCTCAGGGCTTGAGTTACACTTTTAGTGAAGTTCACAGTAGGGGAGCAGAGAGGGTGGAAAAGTAAAACAAACCAGCGTTATATTGCAGGAAAAGTGAGAACTTCGCCCTGGGTGAAAACGGCAGCCTCCCGGCGGGAGATGCCGGCCGACTGCCTCCCAGCGCGCCGCGGGCCCGGCGGAGCCGCGCGGGTCGGCTGGACCGCTGCCAGGCAGGTCTCCGGCGGGCACCCCGCCTGCCCTGCTCCCCCCGCCGCCCGCTCTGCGCGCTTCTCCTCCCCCGGCCGGCCGAAGCGGAGCCCCCTCGCTTCTCGTCCTCTCCCACCATTTCTGTGTTCCTGCTTTTCTTTTTTTCTTTTTTTAAATCTCTGCTTGTGTTTCTGCCTCGTAACCGCATCGAGTTCAAATTCAGTCACCTTGATGGTGCCACCTGATATCTCAGTGACCTCTTCTCCCTTCCCATGCTTCTCCCCGCCTTCTCCTTGTTTCCCTCTTTCATTTGCCTCTCAGCTGCTCATCCTTTCCTGCACTGGCTCCTGTTGCTGGAGTGTTTTTTCCCTCTACAGACCTATCTTCAAATCCAGGCCTTAAAGTTTGTTTCTTTCGTGTATCTTTCTTATGTATATATTTCTAATATCTTTCCATTTGAATTATCATCTCCTTTATCACCTTTGGTGCAACTAGACAATAGATTGCTCTTGGTAGAGATCCTGTCTCTGCATCTGTAAAGTGCTTTGACTCCCTAGAAAGCACAAGAAAATTGTCAGCATCTGTTTTGATGTTGTTGTTCTAGAAATTGGATATCAGGTCAATAGGAATTTTTTTTTAAATGACTGCTTAAAAGTAAATCTGTTTCAGTTAATCTCTGAGCCAGGATCTCTCCCTGAACTCTTAAGCAAACATCTGACAGCCGTACCGCTAGTTGTGTGATAAGGCTGGTGCAAGGAGAGCTGCTGCTCGGATCGGCAGGGCCTTTTCCACGGCGATCCTGCTGAGAGCAGTGAGAGCGGGGTGAGTCTTCGGAGAGAGCAGCGCTGTGTGGTTCCTTGGAGTGGATCCTTTGTTCACTGGGATATTTCATGTTCCCCAACTTAAGGAATAAGTGCTGTAGTGAAGAGCCCGTGAGGTAGTTGTGGAGAGAGAAGTTGGAGGCTGTTTCCCTTCTGGGAAATCAGCCCATGCAGTCCTTTAAAGTCAGCAGAGGCATCTGGCAGCAGTGGAACGCAAGCAGTCTTTGGCTTGGTGTCTGAGCCTGGCGGTTCCCCCCTGCCATCAGGATGGAGGGATTGTAATGGGCTTGAGATTGCACCAGGGCTGCTATTCTAACTTGTGCTTGAGGGCTGAGGGTAGTTATTTTATTAATGGTAGATGTTATTTTTGTCCTCAGCACCCCAGCAGCACACTTGAGGTGTTTTTTTTCAGCTGTGTGGTTTTGCACTTTTTTTTTCAGGTTCTTTAAGTGCTCCCTATGTATGAAAGGTATTTATAACCCTAACCTCCCCCTACATGCTCTCTGAAATCTGAAAGAGCTGTGTAAACTCAGAGGATTAAGGCAGAATTTGAGCTGGACTGAGCAAACACGCAGTGATAACTCCAGCCAGCGGATAGCGGTGGATGTGAGCTTGCACCAGGATCCTCTAGGGCTGCCTGTTATTTCCTGATCAAATAGACAGCGTGGGGTCTGTTGTGCAGAAATCACTTGGTGTGGCAACTGAGGCGTAAGAAGGGGGTAGGAACGATGTCGTTCCAAGCTTAGGGCCTCGGACTTGCGTTATTCTTAGCATTACTTGTGAATGGCGGTATGCACCTTGAGCATCTTTGGAGATGGCAACTGTGGTGCTGGTGGCAGGAAGAAAAGCGGCTTTTGAGGAAGGCACACTCCAGGTAATTACGTGTAGGTAGCTATGCTGCACGTGGGGTGCAGTTGCATAACTTCAACTAGCTTGGGCAAAAGCAGCAATGAAAAAGCATTCACCAAGATATTATCATGGACTCTAAAAATCTGCCGTAGGATCTGGATTACGTACTTGGGTTGCCAGCCCAGGCTGAAGTTTTTTGTTGGTGTGTCTTCCCAGCTGCTGGTGTGCAAGTTACGTCAGGTAAAGTTGGAGTAGGTGTATCTATGTGTGCGGCAATTGTATTTTCAGCTGACATATATATGGTCTTTGATACTTGTACATCCAAAAAAGCAAATGGAGTGATAGAATCTGAATATTTCATTTAGTAACTGCCAGGAAAGAGGCTCTAAAGAAAGGCCTGGTTCTTCTTTATCTGTAACCGAGCAGCCAGTGAGAGCTATCTGTGCTCAGTCTGCAGCCCAGCCAGACAAGGCACTGCAGATGGAGAGGCTGGAGCCTGCCCTGGGAGGTGTGAGAGGGATTTCAACATGAGGACAGGTAGGAGACATGTCTGGAAGCAGTAAGGAGCAATAGTTTTGGTTGTATATGCTGCAACAAGATTTGGCAATCTGTGCTGGAACTGAGAAGAGAGAACAGGCTTGGATCTACCAACAGCCAGGTCTTCTGACTCCCAGATCGGGCAGAAACCCCAAGGCCGGGTATAGAGTCCTTCGGGTTTTGTGGCCTGACCTCAGATGTTGTCACTGTGTGAACTCCTAGGTTTAACATGATGTGCGAGGGCAAAAATAACAGCTGGTCTGGAGCTGTCTTGGGGGAAGGCTCTAAGGGAGCTGTTTGTCAGAAAGCCGGGATCACCTGCAGGTGGGAATTTCGGGTCTGAAGTCCAGGTACAGGAATATGCGCTGTCCACTGCAAGGATGTACTCCATGTTCTGCGTGCGCTTAAATCTTCCAGCAATTGTCTGCACAGATGCACATCCAAAAATAGTAAGCTGTTGTGCTAAGTGAGGTCCCCAACTCGGAGGTCATAAACTTTAGTGAAAGAGCAATCGCTGGAAGGCTCTTTTTGTAGAGTAAATAAAAAGGGAACAAAGGAGGCAAGGGCAGCAGCCCCATTAGCCCCCTCCTGCTCTCTGCCCGAGGCCGCAGAGAGGTCTGCGTTCAGCAGCGTAGAAGGGCTGTCAGCTGCCGTCAGCAAGGAGCAGCCGAGGTCAGTGTCCTGCGACCCTGGCAAGGGTGAAGTCCTGCGAGCTGCCACCTCGGCCGGAGCAGAGGGAGCGGGGCCGAGCGGAGCCCTTCCTGGGCTTCTTCAACTGTCTTGACTGGTTGTGTGGGACAGTGAATCCCGACTGCAGTGAATGTGCTGTGGGCGCTGCAGGGAGACTGTCCCCGAAGCACTGACCGAGGCCTAATCCCCACATGAAGCCAGTTTGAGTTAGAGCCCAAACTGCCATTTTCTGCCTTTGAAAGTATCTTTAAAAGTGAATATTAAAGACTGAGCCGGGGTGTATTATTTGCTGGAGCTCCCGGGTGCTGGTATTGCCCTGCCACTGCCGCCTCCTCCATCGCCAGGGGTCCGTGGTAGAAGCAGCGTCTTCCATGCGTCTGCCATCGCGCTGCAGCTGCATCTGGTTTTACGAAGAAATGTGTGCATTTGGTGACTTACTTCTGATGTTTTGCTGAGTGTCAGTTAACAGATGTCATTTCTGATTAGTTACTAGAGTTTAGCATTTTGATGCTATCTGTCTCAGCAACTTCACCGTAAATAGGACAATGTGACCTTTTCTAAGTGGCATCTCAAACTGCTGCTTTAGAGTGTTATCTTAAAACTAAAAACCAAAGTAAGCAACTAAACACTAATTGGTACTCTTCGTTTTATCATTCACAGAGAATAACGCCAGACAATCATTTTCTTTGCTCTTTCACTAATTATGGATTTGGCAAGCTGAGCTATATTCTGTTTTGCTCTGTGCCTCTGAGACAGTGCTACTTATTTTAATTTGGGGGTGAGGGGGTGGTTGTATCTTTGGGGGGTTTTTGCAGCCTGCTGTATATGTGTGTGCTTTAACAGGAGGTTGCCAGCCACAGACAACCCTGGGCAAGTTGTGCGGGGATCGTCTGGGTGCTGGGTAGTTGCCTTTTGCCCTAGGATGGGATAGGAAGCGATTGCATTTCTTTTATCACCGTGTTGCAGCTTCCCGCGCCTGTGCTGCCCTGCAGTGTCGGTGCAGCATCTTGTTTCCTGGGAAAGGTAACTCTGAGCAGGGGGCGGCTGGAAGGGCATCGGTGTGCTGCACACCCAGGCAGCCAGTTCATTAATTAAAAGAGCGAGGGAGCAGGTAATCTAGAGCAATCAGCAGGGCATTTCATCTCAATTCCCAACTTTCGTTTTTTGTTGGGCTTTCGGCTGTGAGAGGCTAGAGGGCTAATGGTTTCGTGGGCTCTTGTGGTAGTGCAGGTGTGTGCAGGTGTGCGCGTGTCGGCGCGACTGAGTCGCCTTGCGAGCTTCACTCATGCAGGGTAGCAGTAACGATGATCTAGCAGTTCAGGTCAGAAGGGGTGGACTAGGCATTTAAAAAACATTTCTCTGGCTGAAGTTTACAAGTTTTGTCATGATTAGCAGTGCTTTCAAGGTATCTCCTAATCTGATTCAGTTACTTCACATGAAAAAGTAATAAGGATATAGAGAGTCTGCAAATCATTCCAGAAAAAGTTCAGTCTCGAGCAGTTAACAAAAGGTATGGGGAAGAGTCTAACTAGCTGCAGGGAGCTAATATCTTAGTGGTCTGGTATATTATTTCTTGTCTGTGGTGTGTGTGTAGGGGAAGAGGTTGGTGTATTTGCACCAAGAGTTCAGCCTTCAGTTCTTTAAGATGCCAGGGATGGTGATAGTAGCAGTAATGCCCTTTTGATCTCACTACCATATGTTAACCATTATTACATGACATACCAGCTTTTTTATCGTGTTTCGATCGTATGTTATAGCCCTGATTCAGGGAAGGCATTTATCATTTATAAGTATTCAATCTCTATTATGTGTTTAGATACCATTGATATTAGCTAGCTTATCGAACGCATGCTAGCCTTTAAAAGTGTATTTCTTGCTACGAATGTTACTGTGAATTAGACTGTCAGGCACAAGGAGGGGGGTCTGATATGTTACTTTCTAAGATGGAAACAAAAGAAAATAAAAACCACTTCTATTTTGGGTGAGCAGAGTTAAAGGCTTGCCTTCAGGATGACGGTTTGCTTAGGTACTATTGACGTATGGCTCTGGAATTAATCTGAGGCAAACTCATTTTCATAACCAGTTCCAGCATCTCTGGAATTAATCAAACACGTAGCCTGGAGAGTGTTCATCGTAATCTAATCTAAAATTACTGTTTGCATTGTGCGTGCCTAATTATTCATCTTGGTTCTCTCTGGAAAGAACATGCTGTTTTGTTTGTGTTTTTATTCAACATTTATATTGCTTAATGCTTAACAGTAGTCTCAAATAACTTAAAGAATTGACAATTTTCTTCCTTCTTTACAGAAGGACATGTCGCTAAAGCCTCAGGAGCGGAAGGAGAAGTGGGAGAGGCATCCAGGAAAGAAACCTCGAGAATCTGAAAACTGTGTGTCTGCTGAGCCAAGCGAAAATGGCCACAATAACGATGCTGGAAGCTCCGAGAGAGAGGCAGATCGAGGCAAAGAGCGGGTGAAGAAGAAACTCCCTTTGAAGCTGTCCAAACAGGTAGGACAGTTATTTCTCATCCAAAGTGACTGCATTGAAGCGATGGCCACTAAAATGTTGTCCTGCTGGTAGATCAGGATTGTTAATGTAACTGGGTCTCTGCTGATTTGTGCTGGAGAAGACAATGTCTTTTACATGAATTCTAGCCAAATGGGGAAAACCTTTATAAAGGCAAGTTTTGTAAGTTGCAATGACAGAGGAGGTGTGCTGAGTAGTGCAGAAAGAAAGCATTTCGGAAGGATCAGACCTCTCTTGTATCCTGTAACTTTGAGAGAGTGCATACAAAATGTTTATGGCTCCTACTGTCTTGGACACAAATAGAAATCATCAATCAGATCATAGCCTCCTTTAGGGCACACCTGGTTGTTAATGTGCACTTGGAAGCTGCAAATGTGAGCGTGTCCATCTCGTGAATCAAGTCCACGGCCCCCCCAAAACAGTGTATTGGGAAGGAGAACGCTCAAGAATTTTGTAAGTGGAAAGTCAGTGTGGAGGAGTTGCCGTTTAGGGGGTTCCCTTGGCGCTTCTGAGATGTGGTGGAGCCTCGATAAAGGAGGAGTCGTGGTGCTGGGGGGACAACAGCGGAGGCTCCCACCGGAGCCGCGGCGTGCGCGCGGAGCTGGGGAGGCGACGGAGGAGAGGCGCTCTGGGCTGGCCGGCTGTTTATCACCTGCTGCTGCTCGGCAGGGAGATTTGTTGGTGACTCAGTGCTCATTCATCAGTTTGAAGTCCGCATGGCACAGCAGCACATATCTGTGAACAAACACTTTCCCGATTGTCTGTTAACTTGGTGCCAAATGGCAGCCGGTAGGAAGGCTGGGCTACTCGATCCTTTTGCCTTTGTGCCAAGCTAAAAAAAAAGAAAGTATAGCACAATGAAAAAGTATTTTTAATTCTTCGCGATGCAGGAAAAAAGAGCTGATTTAGCCAGAGCGCATCTCCTGGTCTGTGGAAATGCCTCTGTGTGTGTGTGCCAGACAAGAAGAGATTGGAATTGCCAGTTACTAGAAGTGTGTTTTTTATAGATTTTCAATATTTTAGGATTTGAAAGGATTGTTAAGGTAATCTGACGTGACCCCCTGCAAAACTTCTCCACCGTACGTAGTCTTTTGCAGTTGGACTGTACCATTTTTGTTCAAAAGGCTCATCATATTGTATGTTAGAAATCCTAGTGGCCCCTGTCTTCCAGGATCTAATTGTTCTCTCATTAACGAGTTTGCTAACTTCTGCTCTCTTCATTTTGATTAAAAAATACTGTGGGAATAATTCACTCCAGGTAACTCATGCGAGGATGTTACTACTTTCCTGCTTGCAGGCATTGAGGTAGCCCATCATACAATCATACACTTGTAGTAAAACCTCTGCCAGGTTTGTTTTTTCTTTCCTAACTCCCCAGCGTAACACTGAGGAGTTTGTTTTTAAAGTTGTCAGTGTACATATACTCAAAATGTATCGAGTTTCTTGTTTGTTTTTGCTAGTAGTCAAGTGGTAGGGCTTCACTTCCCCCTATGGATACAGGTGCAATGGATTTGTGTACAAATATTCAGTTTGTGCAAATTAAAATGGCTTTTTTATTATGGGTGAATAAATATGCGCTGTGTATTTGAATTTTGGTTTCAGTGAAATCTTGGGCAACTGGGGTTTTCTAGCTTGGCTTCAGAAAGCACAAACTCCAAGCACCTTTTTTAGCAGAAGGCCCTGGCTTTGAGGCACAGTGTTTAGGAGCAGTAGTGGCTTACGGTGTTCCTGCCTGCTTCTCACCCCGGGACTGCGTTGCTGTGCCTCGCCAGGTGCTCTGGCCTCTTTATAGAGATGTTGGGATTGCTGCTTTTTTATTTTGTTTTTTTTATTATTATTATTCATGTGGAAAAACCCAAAACACCACCCTGCGAGCACTTGGGAAGTACACGTAAAGCTGGCTCGGTTTCCAGGCCGGGTTCCCGGAGGGACGTGGCAGAGGCTCGCGCCGAAGCAGCGGAGGGTAGCGCGGCGCGGGCGTGGGGACGGGGAGCTCCGCGGGGTCCACAGGCCTCTGCTGCTGCCCGCGGCCCTGGCCGGAGAGCCCGCTGCGGCACGGCCCGTCCGTCCGGGAGCTGCGGGGTTGCTCCACCCGGCCTCAACTTCCGTGAGTCGGAGCTTCAGCCGCGGCGGGTCGGGCGCTCTCCCGCTGCGTGCGTCGCGTCGCGTCGCGGTGCTGCGCGGCCGGGGTCTGCCGGGCAGCGCGGCGGGGTGCTCCCGCGGGGCCGCGGGGATTCACATAGTGGTGGCCACTAAGGAGCTCATGACACTCCTTTACAAACCTTTGGGGTGAGAGGTTTTGGTGTGCTGGTCAAATTCCGGTTTCTGTAGTTACAGTCTGCTGCCTCCATTTACCAAACGCTTAGGTTCTTCATATTGCATTTCTGGAAAATGAGGATGTTGCTGCCCGTTTCTTCTGCCTAGTGTTTGGCTGCCATCAGCGATTAAACAGAATATTTGTCCTTCCCCAAACCCTGATTTCATCTTTCTTTCTTCCATTGTTTTATCTTTTTTTCCTGAAAAAAGTAGTAACAACTTCCAAAAGGAGTGAGGTGTATGAAGAAAAAAAAAAAAAAAAAAGTATAAAAAGAGTGAGGAGTTGCCCAAAGAGTATGCCTTAAAATCCGTGATGAGCAACTCAGTAAAACACTGTGCCTCTTCAAAAAAGTCACACTTAGAATTCATTTTTATTGAAAAGGTAGATTTTTTGAAGTGCCTTGTATTATCCTAGCTGATGCAATTGTGAAAAACAGACATTCCAGGCCTTGTAAGGTGATGAAGTGGCAGCAAAATCCAACCTAGATAAAATAGATTATCCTCAGTTCAAACTAATTATGCTAATGATATAGACGATTTTAATTTTTCCTTTTTTTTTAATAACCACAAAGTTCAAATGTAGAATCTTGGCATTTCCTGCCAAGCTGTCTAGAAAAATCGGTTGTGATATTAAGTTTCCTGGAATTTTGGGGGTGATTTTTGCATCTGAGGGTTACTGAACATAGGTTTATACCTAATTTGGAAAGCTTATTATAATTAATGCTAATTATATTGAGATCTCTTACTTAGAATTTCCTGATCAATTTGAAACCTTTCTTGTACTCTCACTGCTTCTCTTCACTCTGCGACTGAATTGTCATCTTTTCTGTGCAGCCTCCTCTAATAAATCAAATTGGGCATTATAATTATGGCATTCTGCTAATCCTTGTAGAGAGGTGCAAAGTGGTAAGCTGATTTGAGTGCCAGGTTGTCTGCTTTGTTTAGAAAATTAGATTAATGCTTCACTCCGTTTGACAAAACATCCAGATTCCTATTTGCTCCTGATTATTTGGTTCTTCTGTACCTCGGGGCATGGTGCGAGAGTTGCCGGAGCTAATGTGGCCTTTCCAGCCTGTTACTCCAGCTGTGTACAAAAATCATTTGAAGGCATTTGCTTCCTGCTGGAGCCAAGCAGAGAGACCGAAGGGCCTTTGGAATAGTTACAGGTCCTTCGGCCAAAGGTTTTTCGGGACTTGGGTCTGTCCTTAACACACGTGCACAGAAGAGGGTGCTGACTCGAAACTGCTGCTCTCCGATGGGAGGCAAGAAAACTGTTCACAGCCATCGTGTGTATGTCAAGGCATGGGAAAGTGTTTAAAAATGTGGTGTGTTTTGGTATTGCCCGAGTCGCTACAGTTGTGCTCGCCTCTCCAAGAGCGTGCCGTGGCATCCACCCCAGGCGCGTTCGGTGGGAGGTGAGTCACGGCCACCTCGATCCCCCCGGGCAGCTGGGAATCCCTGCAGCGCTTACTGGCAGCTCCTGCGGCAGGGATGTGTTGAGCCATGGAGATCATCAGCCCTTCCAAGATTTCCTGTATGGTCGGATGTATAATTCAGTTAGACGAAGTAAGAAGTAGATGTTGAGATGGAGACCTCTTAATTCCAATTATACTTCCTTGTATTGCCTTGGGTAATTCTTTTCCTAGCCTTCGGAGAGCCCCGCTCCCGTTTGAACTTTGAGCTTGTCTTTCGTTAATCCTCCCTTAGCTGAGCTGTCTTGTGCTCTTTTTTTTTGAGTTCATTTTCTGAGTTGTTGATTACTCTCTGATCATCTGTGGTGACCCCACTCAATTTGGATGTGGACCAGTATTTTTTTTTTTCCCCCGAGCTTCAGGATGTGTTACCATTTCTGTATGTAGGCTGAAAGCGGGCTGACCTCCTTGCGAAAAGAGCTGGTGCCAATAGAAAAAGAGTTGCTGATACTTCAAGTTGACTTAACCACAAGCTCTGCGGTTAGTCAGCTCAGGAGCATCATAGTTTGTTGAATATGTTTAGATGTTAAATGTGGCTGTAATAACACTCTGTTCTGCAAATAGTGATTTGTCATGAAAATGACTGTCTTACACCTCCTCCTTCCTTTTATCACCCACTGCTTAAATCACCCGAGATGAGGAAGCATCTCAAGGAAGCTGCAGGGTGGTGTAGCTTGTATTTAGTGCTCAGAAGTGGTGTGCTGGCCTTGGAGCATGGGAAGAAAGGGTAAGAAAGCTAACGCTGTCCTGTTGCTCTGGAGGTGTGACATCTCCGTGACTTTGAGAGGGCTCCTGTAAGGAGGGGAAGGGGAGTTGATTCCTGCATCTCATTCCCTCCTTAGCCTTCATCAGACTGCTCAGCGTTATCCATGATCAATGTTTATTGTTGCTGCGGCTCTTGCTGGACTGGAACTACTAAATTAAATTAACATGTTTGATTACCTATGTATGTTATTTTTCTGTGATGCTAATCAGCTCGTTATCCAACACTGTTGATGAATATACCACCCCCAGAGAACACTGCTTTGGGGTACCATTGATCTGAGCCAAAGGTGGCAGGTTTTAAACCATTTTCCATTCAGGATGCACGTTGCTTCTCCCAGTGTCCAGGTGAAAATCAGCTGGCATTGGAAATCCCTACCCCGTTTAGTGTGCGGTGGTGCTGCTGAAATGCTGCGTCCAAGTTGCAGAGAAACGTTCTAGAAACTCGTCTGGCTAACGAAATACATCACGTGGAATAATCCCTTTGGCACCATGCTGCTGGTGCTAATGATGGGTCTGTTGGGCAGTAAGAGCACAGAGCTGCTTGATTTCTACTTGTGTTTTTCCAGATAATGATAAATAGTAAATCCGTTGCTTGGATGTGCTTTTGAAGCCACTGGAAGGCTGGAGGCAGAGTGTTTGTTTTGTGACACGGGGGTTCGGAGACTGAATTATACAATTCTCAGCTGAGATTCAGCAGCTGTCTGGGAGAAGAAGTCCAAAAAATAACCCTTGGAATCTGTCTGGGGGCCAGAGGAGAGGTAGGGATGTCCTCTCCTTCCGTGTCCTAATAATACAACATTTGGAAGCTGAACTGCTTTTAAGAGGGTCTAAAGATATAGATAGATAGAAAGCTATAGATAGATGTAGGTAGATATGAGTATCTTTATTGTTACCTTCTCTATCTCAGGCTATTAAAAGCGAACGACTTCAAGGCTGCTAACGTTTCTTTTCAAACAACTGGTGCCTTTAATGTGGGTTTGGGGGATTGGTTTGGTTTGGTGTGTGCTTTTTTGGTGTTTGCATTTCACTGCTTTTGAACAGCGAAATTATACAAACCAGTTTCTTTTTGCTGCTAATTGATGTTACCCTTTTTGTTAGCAGATATTGTTATTTAAATGTTCTTTGAAACTAAACAACAAAGCAGAGGGAAGAAAAGCTGTCCATTTTCTTTTAATCGGGGAAAACGTTTCTTCGTGTACTGCTTAGAAACAGGATCCATTTTCCACCTTTGTAAGTACAAAAATTTACAATTTGGACATAAAAGCCCTGCGCCAATTAGTCTGAAGTATGCATTTACGATTGCTGGGGGAGCCGGGCTGGTAACGCGTTACCTGCGTGGGATCTCCAGGCCGGCCGCCCGGAGAGGTTGCCGCCGTGCGTGCTTGGTCGCCCGCGGCCCCGCCGGCAAGGCGTGCTGCTCTGGTTCAGCCAAGCGCTTTCCAGCACGTGCTCGCTCTTACCCGCGTGAGCGGGCTTCAGAGCTCGCAGGGAGGTGGTAGCGCCGGGGGGCCGGGCCGGGGCCCCGAGGAGGTCCTCCTCGGTGGCGGGCGCAGGTGGCCTCCCGCGCTCGCTCGCAGCGATCCGCAAGCACGGCACCTTCGCAGCTGCCCGTGAAACCACCGGGGAGCAGTGGCACAAAGCACCGAAATGGGCAGTGCAGTGTTTAGTCATTACTTTGCTAATCCAGCCTAAAATCAGGCTCATTTCAGTCAATAGCAGTCTGTTTGCACTGTCAGGAACTAATTTAAAAATCTGCTTCAAGTCCTGGTCAGGCACTTGGTATTCTGTTTTCTGCATGCAAGTATGGGGGAAGCAGTGGGCATGGCACAGCAGCGGCAGGAGGAGGAAAAGTCCTTTGTAAATAAATACTGGATGAAACCCTGCTATTATAAAGAAGTGCTGCTGTTTTTTGCTGAATTTATCCAAAAATTGTTAGAGATTCTTGGAGTTGCTGTATAGTATACTTTGCAAGAGAGAGAACTTGATCATGGGCTTGATTTGTTCAATATTTCTTCTAAAGCGTCTTGGACAATCAAGGTTTGCCTTATTGCTGTGATCCGGGTGACTTGATTAATCCCTGCAATACAGCCGTCTTTGAGAGGGACAGCGTAGCTACTTCTGACAGATCTCTGTAACACATCGCGCTTCAGGATGAGTGGAGCGAAACAGTGCCATAAAACCCCTGGAAACTACAGCAGAAGGCCTTCATCTGAGTTGGAAAATATGTATCAAACCCCTATGCAATTCTGTTACTGAAACATAAATTGAGGAGACAATGTTTATTAAAATTGGGGGAAAAAATCCAGCTGCTTTTAGAATAAAATTGAAGCATGAAACAGAAGCATCTGCTGGATTTTACCACACTTCAAACGTTATTTTCTAAGCAGAGTGATGTAAAGTGTGTTTTGGCTGCTGGGAAGATGATATATCTCGGAGAAAGTGGCTGCCCGTTGGGTGGGAGCTGCTGGCCTGGCAAGTAGCGGCCGGGTGGCCGTGGGGACAGGGGCGGTGTCCTGACACGCGGGTCCTGCTCTGCACTTTGCGTTTAAGGACCGCGGGCGTTAGGGTGGTACCGGCTTTGCTGCGTTCAGGCCCAGCCCCTGCGGCTCCGCCTGCAGCGCTGGGTTCCCTTCTGCGTCCCTGCTTCTACTGTGCTCCAAAACTGCCGCTGTCTGTCCCGGTCCAGCTCTGCCACCCAGCAGCATTTGGGCAGCAGCGATGTGCTCAGGCCTCCAGATGGCTGCTGGCGTTCTAACGTGTTAGAGCAGGCCTGGAGATGAAGACACTGGCGGCTACCAGCGCGCTCGGTGTCCGTGCTGCTCGTGCTGCCTCCAGTGGAGCTGAACCGCAGCGTCTTAGGGGACCTTGTGTCTCCGTCTCGGTTCCCCATCTGAAAAAATGCGGTAACCAGACAGCCAGTAAAGTATGGCCTAACGGACTGCAGTGACTGGAAACGTGCGCAGACGTGAGCAGATGGGACGGTCTGGAGGAACCTTCTCAGAGCAGTTCCCGTCTCTCAGGGCTCGTCCCTAGCAAACGGGGAAGACATGATGTGACATTCCTGGTATTTTTCAAGTTAAAGCACAGAAAATTCAAATGCTGGGAAGTTAGATAGTTAAGCACACTGCTGCTGGGCAAGACCGTTGTTAGGTTGTGTGTATGAAGAATCACACTGGTCATAAGCTCCAAGTTTTAAAACTCCTGCAGGTCACCTTTAACTTCGCTATGATTAGATGACTGATAAGGACCTCAGGTCACATTTGGTTAAATATAGCCTTGGACTTGGAGCAGTGCAAGGGGAAACAAAGCAATCCTCTTTTCTCAGTGATGTTCTCTAAGTCGCTGTGAATGAATCTCATTACAATGGCTTCTTTAGAAATGAAGAAATAAAAAGGAAGTTTCATTGCTAACAGCTTATGTGGCAGCAGACTCTGTAAAAAAGGTTGTTGGTGGTCATTGGTTACATTGTTATAAAAGAAGAGCTAAATGGTTTGTAATTTAGAGAAGTGGATTTAATTACATGAAGTAATTTATGGAAAACTATAACTGCTTTTATCTTTTTCTCTGAATTTAACTGGTTGACCCAACACACAAAGTCCTCTTTCTCTTTCTTCTTCCCTCCTCTTTTTTTTTTGTTTTATTTGTATATTTGCTTTTGGAGAAAATGGGGACCAGGACAGAGCACTTCTGTTGTATCTCATGATTTCAGTAAGTTGAAAAGAGCGGAGAAACGCGGTACGGTCTGAACGGTTCTCCTTCCCTGGCTGCTGCCCGAGGAGCTGCAGAGCCTTGGGCGGAGGCTGCAGGTGTTCCTCCGGGACGCATCTCTTCGTGACGGAGACGGGCCACGGTCCAGCTGTAGCCTCCGTTCTTCTTGGGCTCACACCAAACGTCTGCGGTAAAAGCTCAGCAGGGCGACGGCGGGGTGCGGCTCCTGGCGCGCGCGTCCCTGTGCTGCGGGGTGATCTCCGAGGCTTTTCCTGTGCGGAGCGAGGAGAGTCGGCGCAGGCAGCCGAGACTCTCCCTGGCATGCTTATCGGCATAGTAATTACGCTCTCTGCTCTGCTGTGATTTGAACCCAAGGAACAACAGGAAAAATGACGTCCCGGTGTCAGTTACTGCTGAGGCAGAATTAAGCATCTTTTAGCGTTACTTAGACCAAACGTGCAGGGCTTGTCCTCAGATCTCCGTGTCCGCGAGGCCGGCTGGGAGCGGAGCATCGCGAGCTGCGGCAGGAGAGCGCTCTGGCGATCACCAGTTTTTGCGTGGAGCCTCTCGTGGCGTGGGGCCAGCTCGTTGGCTTTCCGTGGGGGAGCATGTCGGAGGTGCTGCTGTTTTCCCTCGCGCGGCTGCGCTGGCCTCCCGAGCTGCGCCTCGGGCAGTCGCACCAGCTCCGCTCCTCTCCGCGTGGGTTCCTGACAGCCGATTCCCGTGCTTCCCGTGATCGATGGTTTACGCGAACTGTTGAGAATATACACAGCCCGAGTAAGCGTGTCTTTGGTTTGGAGACATCTCTTAGGTAAAATAAACGCTCCTCTTTTTCCCTTTAGTCCTTCAAGCAAGGTTACGAGGAGCTATTCGGGTGAATGCTGTTGCACTATTGATCTGGCGGAGTCAGTATATGAAACCCTTGCCATTTCCTCTAGTGTAGGGGGTTGGAATAGATTTAAAGCTCTTCCCAGCTTGCTGGTTGAAGGAGTCCTAGGGGCTAGTCAGGTACATGTGTGCTTTTAACTCAGAGCTGAAATATGCCTTGTCTGTATGTAGATTATTTTTTCTAATAATATTGTAAATTGATGCTCAAATTTTTCTGGAGTTGAACCTTACAATTAATTTCCTCAGAAAAAAAAAAAATCCCACCAAGGAGAATATTTCAAATATTAAGTTTAGGATATCAACATATAAACTCTATTACTCTATTATCCTTGTATGCAAAATTCCTTATTCCCCCTGTCCCCCGTAGCACATGCACGCGCTCTCCCCACACACGCGCTTTCCAGCTGGGCTTGTTCAGATGGCAAAGTAAAGTCTTATATGATTAGCTGCTGGATTATGAAAGTTAGTGTCTGAAGTGAATTATTTAGTTAAATATATGTAGTTTGTTTAGTCTAAAAACAAATCTTTCAGCTTCACCCTTCCTTCCACATTCCACTTCCTTCTGGTTCGAGGCTTTGATTCTGGCACTAGGGAGGGGAGCGCTGGCGAGACTGCCTTCAGCTGCTGCAGACCCAGTGCAAGTTAAAGCTGAGGGATAGTAATGGGCCCTGTTTTGCAGTCTCTAATGCTTCCTCTTACAGCACTTCTTGATTCATTGACGCTGAATAATAAGAACAAGGAAAAACCTTTTCCAGGGGAAACCTCATACACTGGAATAATATTGCTAAAAGAATCCGAGGGCTAAGTAATGGATCAAGCAGTGGATGCGGTCCAGAGCAGCTAAAGTAACAGCGCGGTGATGAATAGCCTTCTAATGCTGTAATATCGCAACCTCCTGGAAGGTGGTGCTGGACCTCGCAGAATTGTCTTTCTGTTAGTTCTCAAAAGTTTCAAGTGGTTATTGGTCAACGTTTTTTAACTTAACGTGACGTTTATTTGCTGTGGTGTCAGTTGTAGGTGTCTATTTGGAGCTGAAGTCTTTCAGACCTTTCAGCTGGAAGATGGGGTAGTTCAGCTGGTCAGATAGGTCTGTTTTGCAACACATCAGCAGATTTAATTAAAAATAAATGTGCTTTTTGGTTATTTTTCAGCTCATATGGAGCAATTTCAGCATGTCAAGGTAAATGGGAATGACATGAAGGAACACAGCCATGTCACCAGTGTTGCCTCTGAACTGCAGGTTTTTAACTTGCTCCTGGTTTTGTAGGCGTGTTATTTTCTGTCCAGGTGCATACTGCCAAAAACAATATAAAAATAAAAAAGTTATCTTTTGTTTACTGCAGAGGATATAACCTCTCTGCAGCCCCCCTGCCATGGGAGGGAACAAAGCCTGAACCCCACTCAGTAAAGCTGGTCTCCGGGCTTTCCCAGCACGTGTCCTGGCTCTCCATACTCCGTGGTCAGCAGTGTGGTCCCCAGCGCGTACCGGGGGTGTGATGGCCTGACAGCTGCCTACCGTTTTGTGTTTCTTCCCCATTTTCGTGTCTCGCTTTCCTTGCGACTGACTCATTTTGTTCATAAAGCAGCTCGTAATTGCGTGTTTGACAAAGAAGTGTTTACAAGCAGTGCTGCTTGTGCATCGCTGCCTAGCTGAGGGGAATAACAATTTGGGGCTGAATTTCAGCCCTCCTTTGTCACTGTTGTATCATCCTTGGTGGTTGTGCTGTCTGTGCTTAAAGGGAAAGATGGATTTAAGTCGTTCCTGGGCACGGCGCAGCAGTGGGGAACGCCTGCCCGGTTGAGCGGCTGGCGAGGGTTTCTGGTGGCCCACGCTCATTTCTTGTTTACGTGCTGGTTTTGAACAGCGCCGAGGTGTGCGCTAATTATATAGTGTCGTATTCCAGCCTTTTAGAGTTTAAAGATTTGCGTTTTGCTAGGTGTTAAGCCTAGCCATCGTTTGGGGTAAGATGGTGTAGACTGTAATTGTCCTAATCTGAGAACGTGATCGGAGTCCAGTCCTCACGGGCTGGGACCTGCAGCGCAGGCGAGGCCTGTCTTATCAAAGTAAGAGTCTTATTTCGCTATCGCTCAGGAGGAAAAGGACTCTAGGATCCAGCTTTTTAGTTCAGGCAGCATGTGGGTGTTTCGACTGTCCGTGCCAAAACCCTTCTGCAAATTATGCCAACTGGGCAGGGTGTGGAGGGAACAGAAGCAATGAAGTTATGCATGAGTAAGGAATAACTCAGTCTTTATTTAGATGCATTATAGGTCATTTGCAGAGGGTAGTCTTTCTTGGGGGGGGGTCTTTTAAAGGGGCTGCTCATCCTGTGTTTGCAGCAATTATATTTTAGTCAGGAGTGATGGGAATCAGTGCATAGCAAATAAGCAAAGACAGTCCCAGGAGTGCTGTGTCTTCTGCTAGTAGCTGGAGGCACAATCGCAGTCTGGCTCCCAGTCGCGGGGCTTCGTAGGGCAGCTCCCATTAACGTCAGTTGAGTGCGTTACTAAAAACCCACACGTAGAGCTGAAAATAAATCACAACATATGAAACAGAAGTCATGCATTCAGGCATGAGTAAGACTGGTACTCAACCATTTTGGCCTGTGAGATTAACTCCTTCCCTGCTGCTTGAATGCAAAACGGAAGCCATTCTGTAGCAAGCCTGCTAGTGTCAAGTGCAGTGCGCTTTTCTTGGTATAGGTACTGCTATTGGTAGACAGTGATCCGTTGAGCAAAAATAGATCAACCGTCAGAGTTGATCAAACTGACACACTAGGAGCAGGTTGACATGGTTAAACTGCTAGGAGCATCTCTGAATTAGTGTTGTTGCTGTTCAGAGTGTGTTGACTGTAGCGATGTGCTGAATTGTTTAAGTGTTGCATAAATACGACCGCATGACATGCACAGTATCTTGTATTTGTCATCATGCAAAATAGCCTTGCAGGTGTTTTGCTAAGACGTCTTGCCTATCCCCTTAGCCTTATTTGCAATCATCCTCGCGCAATGAGTAGTTTGGTAAATACAGAGTATGTTTTTTATACGCCTGTTACAGTCCTTTTCAGCTAGATATTCCCTCCTTGTTTACCTGAATTGTCAAGAGCAGAGGCAGAAGAAAAATGTCTTTGTGACAGCTTTTTTTTTCCCCTTCCAGTGAAGCAAAGGAATAAAGGTGTTTTTTCTTGTTTGTTTGTTTTTTTTTCTTCCCAGACAGTCTACCTGCAGCAGCAGCACCAGGGACCTCTAGTAAATTGATCAAGGGACACGTTTGACCCTAGGGCTGCTTGTTAGAGAACGTTGTTGTAGGCACGTTGTAATAGCAGATGTAATAAAGAGTCTGCGTTGTCCCAGAGAAAAAGCAGCATGTTACGTGGGGTTTTGTGTGCATATGTTTGTTATGTACCAGGAACTGAAATGTTGTCTTGCAACCTTGGGTCACCTCAAATAGGTTTAAGCCTAAGGCAAAGCCAAAGGCAGACGAGTTATGGAATTGGTTGTGTGGGAATTTGACAAATAACCTGGTTGTTTTTGTTTATTGAAACTGAGAGCAGAGGGAAAACTGGGCGTATGGAAAGCTATTTCGATTGCAAAATGAAAAAGGAAGTGTGACTTGTGTCAGGAAATCAGTAGTGATGTAGACCCTGGAGACTTGTACTTCGGTAGCTCTGCCTTTGCCTGGCAGGTGAGCATTTGTGCATCCTCGATTTTTTGGCCCTAAAGAGCTTTGAATGGCAGATGTCAGATGTTTCTTAGAATTGCCTGGCTGATGACGGCTGGAGGAGTCGGGTGCCTGAGTGGGAACTCCTAGGGACTTGTGGAAGTGAGTTTCCTAAGAGCTAGATTTTTTTTTTTTTTTTTTAAATTCTTTTTTAGTTTGTGTTGAAAGACATTACCCCCACGAGGACTGAAGTCAGCTAAATCCCAGTGTCTTCTTGGTGTGGTGTGCTCCTCATTCATTCAAGCATTTGCATAAATCCCAGTTTTGAAGATCTATTCCCTTATCTCCGCTGCTGCATTCTGATGCCTTTTACTAGAGTAAGTGTGTTCCTTCTATTTTGATAGATCCAGGCAAGTAAAATGGGCAAGCTGTTGCAAGATGTATGTTATGCTCCATTAATGGGACTCGAAATAGGATTTCTGATCATTTGAGAGGCTTCCTTCTGTGGCATCATGTGCTTATTTTCCTAATGGTGTTATTATTTATTTATTTTGGCAGACTGACTTGAACTCACACTGGTGATGACATAAATTTCTACTGCTTTAGTTGTACGCATTAGCAGAACGTAGAAAAGTTTGAGACTTTTTCTGCAGTATTCAGCAACCCGTGCGACTTGCATTGATCAGCTGTTTCCTGCAGTGCAGAGATCTATGGAGATGTGCTGTAATTGTTTAAGGGCTATCTGCTAAAACATCTGAGTCTGAAGGGGGTTTTTCGTCCTTTCATGAAACAAGGCTGGCTGTTAATACAAGTACACAAAAGAGAGATCTTATTAATTGCCAGTAAGTATTGACAGTAGCTTGGTGTAATAGAATTAGGGCGTAATCAATAAAAGTCCATCTTTCCCTTCTACCTACAAAAAAAATCAGCTGTTTCCAATGCTAAACTACACCTGTTAAAAGAAAAATCTAAACATGTGGTACGATCAGCTTTCACCTGATGGTCACTCCATAAGGAAGTAACTTTTATGTAATATATTTATTTCTAAACTGGATGGGAATCTTGATCTCTAGCATGGTGACAGTTAGTGTCTAAGCTTTTCCCTCCCCCATGCAGACATGTAGTTTTAAAACCCTCATGCTTCCCACTTGATCTTCCTCCTCCTCAAAAAATAATTCAGTCTGGGAGAGGAGGAGAAGCTGTGTTCTTGCCAGCGGCACGAGTTGGCGGAGCTGCTGAGGTTAAAGGATGTGCGCTACCACGGTCTGCTTCTGGGTTGTTGGGTGACTGGGTAAATCACTTAGCCATCCTTTGTCTGTTTGCTTATCTGTAACATGGAGATAATAATATTCACTTCCTTTGTTAAGTGCTTGGGATACATAGAAGAAAAATACTAGGGGACTTCATGATTATTTTATTACCATACAGGAAAATGCAGGGCAATTTTTTCAGCCCGGAGAAGGAAGGGAGGAGTTCATTGCCACTTGTCAGTCTTGCTAGAAGGACTTAGGGGGCTGGTCTTGCAATGTAGTGGAACATCCCACAGAGACTTAGGTTTGGAAACAGCCCTGCCACATCAGCCCAGTGCTGACCCAAAGCAAAACAAACTAGTTCAGATGGAGGCCGTCGGTGAAGGCTGTATGGCCAAGCTAGTGCTCCTGCATCATGCTGTGTGAATGTGTCACATCGCGTGCCCAGGGTGGGTGCCAGGTACTGTTTCCAAGAGCTTGCTCAGAGGTGCTGAGCACCCTCCAATAATTCAGGCTACTAAGAACGTTGCAGAAAGCTGCGGCAATTGCTGGGAATGATCTAATGCTGGTATTAATCATCATCTCATGATTGGGAACTAGGTGTGAATACTGGGGGTGTTTCTGCAGTACAAACCCCAGGAAGGATCTTGATAGCAAACTCACTGGGCCAGTTTTCCAGGCTAAGCATTTTCTTTTTCTTAATTATAAACCCTCCAAAGGTCTTCTAGGGTGAAAAGCTGGTTAGAAATACTCTGACTGTATAATTTTGTGGTTTTCTGTCTTTAGTAACTGGCTTCTCAGGAAGCTTTAGGAAGGGCTACATCCACTTATGCATGCTTGAGAAAGGGCTCAGGTATCTATTACTCTGAAACTGCCCCACTTGGTTATGCAGCCTAGAATATGAGATGTACATAAAGCTGATTGCGATGGACTAAAAAGGGCTGTCAAAGGCCTGGCTTGCCAAGAAAAACATTTTCTGCAGTTCAGTATGAATACATTCCTTTTATACTTCCCAGCAGTGGGATTTGTTTGTGTACTGCCCTTCACTCAGAGACCTAGACCTTCACCTCCAGTGTCGTCTTCTGATCCTCCCTCGAGTGACTGCCTAAGGGACCTTCGCTTTTCTCTCACTGACCTCGGATGGGGAGAGGCAAAGGGAGTTGTTAAGGTCTGGCTAGTTGTGAGAGTGGTAGGTCTGTGTTTAAGGGGATTTGACATCTGGAAGACTTTCCCTAGCAGAAGAAGGGAAGGGAATAGCAGCTGTCAGTGAGTTGTGTTGGCACATCCAGTGTTGGCTGGGTTCTGCTGTTTTCTGAAGCTAACTGGAGGATACTCCAAATTCTAAAACTCTGTCTACCCAGCAAAATAAGGTGGGAATGTAGCATTAGTAGCCATACAAATGATTGCTTACTTTAGCAATGGGTCATGAATATTCAGCAGCATAGGCTTCAGCACAAGGGAGAAGCAGGAATGTAATCGCACTGGGACCCCAGCTTGTTAACGTCTGCTGCCTCTGTCTCTGCTGCCCTGCATGTTTGCTACCTGGAAGAAAACTATTGCAGGTGCATTCACCCATGCTACCGCTGAGCCTTCATTTTGCTTTACAGATGTTCCCTGGGAGTTGCTCATGTGGAAGTGGGACCACTGGACTTTGTGTGAATGTGTATGCGTGTGCATGTCTGTCAAGTTTACTCTCACGGCTTAACCATAATTCATTATATAAAGTCTGTTTGTCACGCATGACTTTAAACATCCACAGGCCAGTCTCATTTAATAATTCAAATACCTATTTCAAGGACAGAGAGGTAGCGGTTGAGGCTTACCTCAGATCTAAGCTCAGAGGGAGAACACGGTTTACGATGGGATCTTGCTTCTTACCAGTGCTGTAGCTGCCTTGATTGAAGCACCAGGAGGTCAAGTGACTTGTCAAAGGTTGCACAGTGAGGGAGCAGCTCCACTGACATTTGAAACCAGAAGCCTTCTGTTTCCCAGTCTGCTGCTGATTTACACTTTCATCCTCTGGTACACATAACTGCTGCTTGAATTAAGCTGTGACATATCTTCCCATCAGTGTAGAATTATTTCGAGTTAGACCTTGCAAAGGGAATGTCATTCCTTCCCCAAACACTGCTTAGGTTAAGTCTGTTTCCACCTGGTTCATACGCTAGTTCAGCACCAGTGACTAATAAATTACAGTTATTGAGGTATCAATTCATCATGTCTCCGCAATAGTGTCGCCTGTTCCACTGCATTGACCGAAGCCCTTTGCTAACCGGCTAATGTACTGCAGTCCTACTCTTTCTTGTCCCATAATGATGGGATCCCTTGTACCAATTTGAATCCTATTAGATTGCAATTAATTTCTCCCTACTCCAAACTGAGGCAATCGAGTGCTGTTCAGTGTTGGGCTTACAATATGAATATATCAAAAGGGTGTAGAGTGCCAAGAAAACCCAGCTTGCGAAACTTTTTTTAATATCTGCCTCATGTTCCCCATCTCCCCTGATTACAGTAATTAGCAAACCAAATTCCTTGCTTTGGGAGCACCAATGTGAGCAAGTGAGGAGAAGAAGAATATAACTTTGGGATGCTTAAGGAATAAATATCACAAGTAGAAACATTAGCTGCAGAAAGTTGGACTTGTGGGGGAAGAATATCTGCTTTTAGATCGCAAAGGTTTTTATCTACGCTGCAGTGGGACGTTCTACTGTAAAACTAGATGAGCTAGCTTTGTTTCGCAGTGAGTAATTTAAGGCATACAGAGTGCCTTTGCAGGGGGTTGGAAGAGCTCGTTCAGGCTTAGCTCTGGTGCCAGAGCGAGTAGGCAAGACTAGTGCTACGTTACGCTGCGATCGTTCCTTCGCCTGGGTTGAAAATACCGCTCAGATGAGTTTACAATTACGCGAGCAAGTCTGTCTCCTCTAGCGTTACATGTTTGGTGAACCTGCATGAAGATTGGGATTAATCTTCAAAGTTTAATAGCTGCTTGCTCCCTCTGCAAAATCAGCGCCTGCCAAGTGTCCTTCCTCAGCTCGAGCTGCGATCAGCCAAAGAGATGCAAACATACAGTGCAGTCACCTAGCGTATAGTAAAAAGTAAACTTACTCCCTTGAGGAAAACTATGAAAAAACAGCTTGAGGGGAAAGCCCACGTTGCTGTGCCTGCTTGTCAATGCAGTATTTGATCTCCGATTTCAGTGCTAGAGAAATATTTAAATGCCAGTGTGCAGCTGTAAAACAATAGTTTTATGATTTAAGCTCAGATTTCAGAGAAGAAAGTACTCGGCTGTACCATCATGATGCGGTTTCTACTGGATAAATTGATCCTTGGAGGCAAACGAGATTAATACCAGGAGACAGATTTAGAATTTGCCCTTCTCTGTGGTTTCTATAAACTGAGGGATACTTCTGGGCTCTTTGTTGCTCTAGCAATTTTCTCTCTGTTGGATGATGACCCTTTCAATAAGTGGTCATCCACATTGAATTTTTCTGACTCAAAGCTTAAAAAACAGGTTTTTTTATCGAGTATAGAATTCCCATACTGTAGCTTGACCTCAGTGTCTGCTTTCTTTGGAGACTATACAGAGATTGCAGCTAATGCCAAAAGAAGCCATTCACCCTTTAAGCTTGCTTTTCCCTGACTCATAATCTACATCTGAGTGCAATACACGGTGTTGCTTATCTCTTATCTGCAAAGCTCCGGCGAGCTCCGGGCTGTGCGTGCTCTGCCCGGGAGCCCCAGCCGCGGCTGTGTGCCGGCACTGGGGAGCTGCTGCTCAGAGCCCTGCGAGAGGCACTTCTGGAGGTGGGCGATTTTTAAGATGAAGTAGGCATATTGCTTTATTTCTTCTTCTTGCATATTATGGCTTATAGGAGTATATTTCTTCAAGTAGGTAGTACCAGAGACTTCACCAGATTTGCTTGTTTTTATGCATTTGGATACAGTAGATTTGCCTATTTCAAGGCAAAGGTGATATTAGCTAGACATACATAATATATATGGATGTTTAGAACTTGTATTTTGTATGAGAGGTGTGCGTTTGAGATAAGACAGTGTTTGTAGGGTGTTCGGTGTGTCTGTGTCGATTGGTTACCTTTCACATTGCTCCTCATGAGCTACTTGAGCATTAAAATGAGTTTAAGCCACTCAAACCAATACATGGTATGTTCTTGAGAGCCTCAGTGAGGGCATGCCTTCAGAGACTGGTCCAGCAGAGCCCTCTCCTTGAGAAGAGAGGTTGGTGTTCGTTGCACTTCCAGAATATTTTGTATTTGCATAAAGTTGCTGTCTTTTATTAACTTGTGCTTGCTGTCACATACTGCGTTATGAGCCTCTCTGGTGTAGTAAAACCTTCAGAAAAGAGAAAGGATAGAAGCTCAGTGTAAATCCGGCCTAGAAGTGCTGTGTATTATCAAGGATTCACATTTGAAACCTCACACATCACATTTGATCTGATTTTTTTCTGTGGGGCTTTCACTGAGAATTTACAGCTCTCTGAGATATTAGCACAGACACCTTATTTGAGGTTGTATATGAAGGAGGAGGAATGAAGGGGGGAGGAAATTTTGGGTGATGGAAAGAAATTAAGAAAGGTTCTGGTAAACGTATATAGTTCTAGTGTTTAGTTTGCCAAATTGAGATGATGTTATCTCTAATTTTGAGGCAAGCGTTTTGCGAACACCATGTGTTGTTTTTCTCCCTAAAGTCATTTGGCTCTAATGCATAGATTTAGTGTATGTCTTATTACTGTAAGTAAATGGCTAAAATAATGCCCATAAACAAGACTTTTTTCCAAAAGACTAGAAGCCTGTGTTTGTGTGTAGTTGTGTGTGTGGATCTTTCCACGAGAAAGAAATGTTTCATCTGTGATTTATGCTGCAAAAAAATCCCCTGTAGGTATTTTCACAGTCATGCAAGGAAGAAGATGGTTTCTTGATTGCAGTGCACAAGTGGCATAAAAAGACAAGGGTCATCTATAGATCCGCATATGTCCATTGGCAAGTTATTTAAGGTACTTTACTCCTTACTACTTCAGGTCTAAAAATAGATGCAATAACTTCCTATTGCACACACAAGTTGTAAGAATGGCATTTTGTGGCCATTGATGGGAAACTTGGATAGCGTACTTTTATGTGCTAGTAGCAGGAGTTGGACTCGCAAAGACATATATATACACACACACACACACACACACACACACACACACACACACACACACACACACACACACTTTATATATATATATATGTATATATATATAAAAGATCTCTACATAAATGATCTCGTACAACTTTTATGAAGCATAAAAAAGGAGAGGTTAAATTGAGAATGAGGTATAGTGGACTTCTGAGCACGAAGATAAATACCTATTTAACCAAAGACTTAAGTGAACAGCTCCTGTGGATATGTACTAGTGGGTACAGAGGGTGATTTTTTTTTTTTTTTTTCCCCTGAGTAATATATTCCGTTTCAGCTGCGCAGGTCTAATTAGCGCCCGCAGCGCTGGAAGGGCCGCGGCTGTGTCGGTGGTGGGCAAGCTGCGGAGCGGAGGAGGGAGGCAGGTATTCTGTGTGCCGCAGGAAAGTGCAGCACCCGCGTGAAGGGCGGGCTTTCCAAATGCAGATATGCTAAAAGAAAGTGAAACTTTCATTTGTTTCTTCAATTTTCCTTTATGTTCTCTGCTGACTTGCTGCTGCTTTGGTTAAGCGATGTGTGAGGAAAAGGAGTGATAGCTAAACCTATCTCGTCTTTCTGTTCTGCTAATGCATCTTCAAAGGATGCGACCATCTCCTTGTGTTCCTGTGCAGCTTGACGTGGCCCATTTCGTCTCTCTCAGAAGTGACAGACTTTGTGTAGGTCCATTTGTTTGTGCTCTTTTAAGGAGCCCTGTTTGGAGAAAATATATCCTCTAGAAAGGAAGTTTTTCAGGAATGCTCCTGGGTTCTTTCGCAGTTAAAAGGCGCCTTGCGAAAAACCTCCAAGTGCAGAGATATTTTCAGGTCAAAGACAGTCTGAGAAATAAAAAGACCATTATTTCATGTAAGAACCTATTGATTATAGTTGTTGCATTATTCTAATGTTAATGACATGGCTGTATGAAAGTCGGCACAGGTATGTAGCTGTAACACAGAGCTGGGAATTAGGCCCATCGCTTGTGAGAATTCCAGCATCTTTATTTTGTGAGCAGTAATAAATTGTCTTAAAAAGATAAAACCAATGCATAGTTTAGGTTTTGTTATAGAGATAAGAAACAGAAGTCGTGTATGCTGGTTTATTCAGAGTTTTCAAACTTGATGTTCAGAATTGTAATATTGCCTTAAAAGTAGATGATACTTCAGAACTACATTTTGAAATCTTTATGCTTTCCCTTTAGGTAACTAATTTTCAAGCTCTGCAATTATGAGGGCTGCTGAAAAGAGCTTTTCTAAAGGAATAAAATTTAGATTTTTGTATCACGTGGCTCCGGGGGTGGGATTTGAGAAAAATCTACTAGATAGCAGAAGACTGCCAACTGTCTTGAGATAATGACTGTGTTCTCCCATCACAATGGCTCTGCTTCATTTTGCATTATAATGTTGTCTAACAGCAAGTGGCACTTCTGATTCTTTTGTAATTTTCGAGCAAAATGCTGTTTGCAAAATAAACATGCTGAGAGTTTCCTAAAGCTAATGTCATCAGCAAAAGTGAACTGCCTAGCTAGGTCAGTTTTTGGTGGAATAGACGGGTAGGTTTTCTTAATAGTTGCTGCACAGATGTGAGCCCCAAATTGTTTTCTTCCTTCCCTAAGCTTGAGCACGCTGCAGCTGTGCTATCTCAATTTACTGCTGCGTGGTGGGGAATGAAGCAAAACCTCTTCCTACTTCTGCTGCTTTTCAGTGCGGCTGACGGTGAGACAAAGCCGAGTTGCTACGCTGTCCCGCGGCTGGAGTGGCCCGAGGACGGCCGCCCCGTGACGTGCTGTGAGCACCGGCTCAGGGCAGATCATGTAAATGGGACTGAACATTTCTCCTTTGTGTCTGCCCTCCTCAAAAGGTTTACTGAAGTCCTATTGCTGTGATTACTGTACACGTTTTTTGTTTGTTTGTTTTTTTAAATAGGGTCACTGATATAGTGAGCTGGCACTTTTTTTTTTCCCCGTGTCTTTTAAAGCTAGACCAATTCAGGCCACAAATACGGTATGTGGCTGTAGTAGAGAAGCTTATGTAACAACGGACCAGCTTAATTGGGGACATGATTACAGTTTTTAAGCCAAGATTGAGTTTTCTTATTCAGAAAAACTTTCAAATTTGAGGGAAAGTTTCCTTAATGAGTATGCTTGCTCTCACCTCTTCGCATGCGCTGTGAAGTTTATCGGCTTTGTGCTCGTGAACTACTTTCATGCATTAGATGAAAAGCGTGGAGTTTGAGTGCAGCGCGCAATTGTTGGTGATAATGAACTTGCTACGAAAGTTTAACTTTTGTCATTGATTTCTTCGTCTTCAGCAGAGAAGTTCAGAATTATTGTTGCTGTTTTACAGCTGGGAACATTGATGGGCTCTGTGGTGAGTAGAGACTTATTTCTGGGCATCTAGCAAGTCACTGGGAGGACCAGAAATGGAGCCCAGGGCTCCTGGATTCAGTTGCTCTAACTGATGGGCTGCGTTTCCTTGCTATTGTTGCAGCCCGCGTTACAGTTTGGAGATAACTCTCAAGAGGGAAACCATGGGAGAGCAGTCAGCCACATAGTGGTATTTGAGTTTGTTCCTACACATAGGCGATAACTGCTGGTAGTTAGATAGCACTGTAGGAAAACTGCGGGTAAACGTTGATTCATGTTTTTAAGGGCATCCGCTGTGTGAGCGGGGGAGGTAGTGAAGTTGTCTGTGTGCATGTGTGTAGGAGGGATATTAAAGATCCAACTTGTCAAGGGTGTAAACTCATGCCAGAATTAAGAGAAGAGAACACCCGGAGATTCACTTTATTGGTAAAATTCCCATGGTGCATCGGAGAGACGGTGATGAAGATGGTGCAAACCTAATACTGGGGTTGTGTGATGCAGAGGAACTAGAAAGGAAACCACAAAACCCTACTGTCTTCAAAAAATGAGAGCAGTCATGGCAGTGAAGAGTCACGTCTTTTGAGACGGCTGCAGTAGACGGTAGTGCAGAGGGAGCCTCCTCTCTGGGTCAGGATACTGGATCTAGCATGAGGTTGGTGAAGCTTTAGATAAAACACAGTAATGAACTGTATTAAAAATGTGTGTGCAGTCTGCTGAACTTTCTTGTAACATATGCTTTGGAAAGAAAAGAGAACTCGTGTAAAAGACTGGAGTTAGCAGATGTCAGCAAACCCTGACAGAACGGTGCTTATATTTTAGGGCTCTGTTGTTCTCGCAGAGCACATGCCCGTACCCATCACCAACACACCCCGCTTGGAAAGAGCAAATGGCCCAGGCGCTCCTGCGCCGTGTCTGCCGTTAGCATGCAATCGCTTTGTGGTATCTTTTGGTGACTTAACTAAATATTTATGGTACGAACCACAAGCTGTCCGAGCCAGTCAGACCCTGTCTGGAAGAGTCGAAAATACGGCAGCATGAGTAAGTGCTATTTGAGAATATCAAAGAGCTGTAATAACGTGGATAGCATTACATTAGAAAACCAAGGTGGGAGGATTACATGAAAGCAAAACACACAGACAGGCCCCAAGGGGAGACCATCCACCACAAAGGATAATTTCCTATGGGATTCAGACCCAAGAGCACATTCCTCTGAGGCTGCTTTAAAGCATCCAGGCAAGACATCTAAAGGGAGAGAGAAATTCAGAATGCTTTTCTAAAACAACTGTGTGTAGCTGGAGCAGATGCGGTGGTGCCTAGTCTACAGCTCCAGCCTTTTGTCTGGACTCCGGCGTGTCTTCCTCGCTGTGATCTCTTTGTCAGGCTAAAAAGTTTTGAGTTTTTTTTTCCCTTCCCTTTTACTTCAGGGAAAGAGGAGGAGAAATGTCTTTTATCTGTGTTTTGGTTTTGCTTTTGCTGCACAGGCAATGCTGCAGTCGTGTTTACTCGGCGCGTTCCCTGGGAATCGCTCTGGCTTTGCAGGACAATGTGGCAGCGTTACCGTGGCTTGTCCTGCAGAGCTGGAAGGTCTTTCGCAGTGTGTTCATCACTCGATCCTGGTGATTGAGACCCAAACTCAATTACTATTTTCTGGAATAGACAGTGTTTACAGGCCTTTCTCCCAGGTGTCCTTTGGAGTAACAATCCCATGCAAACCTGCATGTGTGCCTGCGCGTGCAGTGTGTGTGCCTGTGCGTGCAGTGTATGTATACATTAACGCAAGGGATACAGGTAGGAAACAGCGGGTTTAGACTCTTTGCAAAGCTGCTGTGCCATTCAGCCCTTTAGTATTTGCGTGCAGGGCTGGGGGGGGGAAGCTAGCTGGCTTTTCCCCCCTTTTTCTGCCCCGGTCTGTGTTTGCGATGCAGGGGAAAGCGGGAGCTCAGAGGTGCCGCCGGCGGAGAAGCGGCGGTGCGAGGGGAGCGGCGGGAGGGCTTGCGTGCCCGGGGCGCAGGCTCCTCGCGTCTCGCCCGCCGAGAGCCAGCGGAGCTGCGTGGGCTGCTGCACGGAGAGGAGGCCGTAGCGCAGTCTGCGTTCCAGCTTCAGGCCTCTGGCAGCATAAAGAGACTTTTATTACGGGGAATGTGCTGTGGAGGGAGCAACTGCAACTGAAAGAGGGGGAGAGGAAAAAGCAAAAGGCAAGCAGTCCTGCTGCGTTGACAGTAAAATATTCAGGGAAATATGTGCTCTTCATGCAGAAGGCATCCTGAAACAAGGCATTGGCACCTTTGTAATATAGAGACTGAAGCAAGATGTGTGGAAAAGACGGATAGACAGCTGGTTTGTGCCCAACTTGTGGTTGTACTTGTGGTAATCCATCGCTGCCAGCCCTGAAAACAAGCAGGAGCTCACAGGCACTGACTCGCTGGCACTGTCTGTTCAGCAAAGGCTCCGCCGTGGCACTGAGCGTTTCACGGTGCGAAGAGACACGAACGGTCCCCTCGTCCTCCCCCTGCTGCGGAAGCCACCGGTGGGTGAGAACCGCTAAAGGCTTTGGGCTCCTGCGAGGGGTGGAAATCGGACGCGTCTTCCCTTGCGCTGACCTGCCACTGGCCTGCTGAAAACCAGCAGACCGAGTGCCGGCGGGTTGGATATTCACCCTTTTATGGGAAATGAAGGATGAAGCAGGGAGACGGGATCTGGGGCAGGAGGTTGTATTAGAAGATCTGCTCAAAGCTCTCGTCATCCCTGCGCAAAGCTTGCTCGGGAGCTTGCCTTGTCCCGGCAGCCTGTAGTGCGGCCAGGGTGTGATAAACATTTCTCTTGGCAGTGGTACCAATACTGACGGTTCTGCTGCCCGCTCGGTTGTGATGACACAGCAGTTTATGCGACCACACAGTGGAGAGCTACGTCTGTATGAAAAGTAATCCCCTTTTCTTCTCCCTTCTCTTCTTTTTTTTGTCCTCTCTCCTCTTTTTGCCAGTTTGGGGCCAGTTTGCTCCTTGGTCCCTCATTTTTCTGAATTACGCATTTCAGGCAGTGCCACCAAGCTTCCTCGTAATTTGTGAAGACCACAGATGAAACATGATAGTTAGATATTACGGTTAGTGTCACAGTAAATTGGTGGCTGTGAGGATTTCTGGGTGGTTTTTGTTTTCATAAGGGCCATAACGCAGCGCACAGTGCAGGGTGATTCAAAGCGTGCTGAAGCCAGGAGAAGGGTGCCTCTTGACTTCAGTGGGCTTGGAATCAGGCCAGACGTGTTGTTTCATTGCAGATCTCATGTATTTTTCTTAAAATCACAGCTATTGCAATGTATTTTCAGGCCTGCTGGTGGTTAACAGCCAATGGGGAAATACCCCCTTTTCTGGTGTTCTTTAATGATTCGCAGTCTGGCACTGATTTGCAGGGCATTTCAGTTCGGGGCTGTATGCAAAACAGGATTAGTTGTGTGGTGCTAACTTCAAGTATCTGGTATTGAAAGTTCCAGCCTATGTAAAATATTAGCAAAGATGTTACTAAAATCATGTAATTAAAAATCCTATTACAAGCACTGAAGGCAAAGTGTAGAACCAGAGCAGGCTAGGGACCCAGCTCCACCTCATTTGGCTTTGACTTCAGCCATAACCCTGTTGCCTGATGCAGTTCCTCTCTTGCACAGGCTGAATAATGTTCCCCCCTGTAAGAGATGAATAAAATACTTGGGGAAGTATTGTGTAAACTAGCTTTGCTCTGTTGACTTCAATGTGACTGTTGGAGTATTAAAGATATTGACACAGATGAAGGGGCTCTCTTTGTTTCCAAAGCCACAACCTCTGGGATTTAGAGTCTGGTTTCTCCATAACCCTTCTGCCATGTACTGTTACATGAGTGGCTTTGTTGCACAATTGCAGTGCATATCAGTGGTTTTCTTGCATTATATTGAAGAGTGTTTATGTCAGCCTCTCCTGCTTCGGTAAGGTGGCTGGTAATAACACAGCTCCAGTAAAACTCAGCACAAACAAACAAGTGATTCTGCAAGACGTCCTGCTCAAGAGACTCGCTGAAAATATGAAGCCTGCGATACAGTATCGTCCCTTTGTCGGTAATTGTTTTGCTCTTTGTATTCTCTTACACAACATGACCACACCACCCGCTGCTATGACTTTTGAAAAAAACAAAACTGTTCATCCATGAGCCAAGAGGAACCAGAGTGGTTCTAAGTTATATTAATGTAGAGGAAATGACTAGTTCGGTTAGCATGCTTACTACCAAAAGAGCTTCTGTTCGTCTGCAGCCAGACATCGATCAACCTCGAGGAAATTTCTGTTAGCAGCAGGTGCCCTCAGGGTGGGAGCCCTAACGGCAGCCGTGGCCGGGGTCGGTGCAAGCGCAGGCTGGCTGACTCTTCTGAGCCGTTTGTCTGCAGGATGGTGTCCTGGTAGGCACAGGCGTAAGATTTCATGGCAGGAGACTTGGGACAGGGCTCCTGGCAACTTTACCGCTCTGAAATAGGCTGCCTGGCCTTCAGTCAGTTACATGATGCCGCCAACCTAAAAACCACATCCTAGCTGTATGCAAGATGTGTCAGTGTTATGGCAGAACTGAAGCACAGAGTTTTCCAGCCTTTTACCTTAGGTAAAAGGTTCATTAGTTGTTGCATGGTTAAGACTTCTTTTTTCAGTAGAAACATCTAAATTCCCATGGCTTTTGCTGGAAAATCCTCCTCCACATCCTGTCTTATCATGCTTCCTCCCTCGTTCTCACTTTGCACCCACCGTGAAACAAGTCTCTCAAAGGGGACTTCACCTTAGCAGTTGCTAAGTTGTTTATTTCACTAGGTCCCTAACACCCTGCAATTTTCCTGCAGACAGCGTGTGGGCTTAATTTGTGATACGTCTCTGGTGGGCTGTGTCCTGCCTTTGTAGGGGACAGACTGTATAATCTAATAGGTGATTTGTTTTCTTTGCTCTCGAAGCGCTATAGTCATGTTTCTGTTGGAATAGGTTTTCAGTGTTTGAGCATAATGAATGCTAACAAATCACTGGAAGTGAAAATAAAAATAGAGAAGGAAAGTAGGTGAGATACCACTGCAAGCTTGGCTTGTGCTTTGTGGATCTTTTTTTAATAGCAAAAAAAGTGACATCAGCTCTGCTGCAGGCATGAATTAAAGATGAGAACTTAATAAAACTTGTTGGAGGGGAGAGGGAGGAATGAAAGTAGAGCTAAAGCAACGATGTCTTTATTTTTAAGTAGACAGCACCACCTCTGCTTCAGCTTTCTAAGGTGGTGTTGGAGAATAACAAAAGATGCAGCCAAAGTAGTCTGTGAATCAAAAGTGCCCTCTGCTGGGAAGAGCCTGCATGAAGGAGCATTTCCAGGCATCGGTTCCAGTTGATACCCAAAGCTTAATTACCCTCTTTTGCTGGGGAAGAGCCTGGATATAATCCAGGACACTCCTCGCAGTTGCCTTTGCCATTACATGCCCAGTAGGGATTGCAGTTTGAACATGTCACTGGGTATTGGTGGAGTTTGGGATTTTGGTAGGGTTTGCCATCGTGTGTGTGATTGCTCAGTCACTGGTCTGTAGTTTAGGAACAGAAAATACAAATTTGCATTTGCAATATTGCCATATTAAAGATAGGAATCTGGGCGTGAATAGTGTACAGATACCATCATTCTTGGCGAAGAAACACCTGAGAAAAAGGAGACAGAGCCAGGAAGAAGCTACCTACAGTAGCCCTGATTCAACTCCGTTCATTTAATGTGAATAGTGCAGGTATGGTAAAACGTGCACTGTTAATGCCAAATTATATACTTTTCCAGCGAGCCTCATTCTTTTGAGGCTCCCGGCCCCGAGTGCAGGCAGCACGTGAGATTGAATCCGAAGACGGTTTTGTTGTCAGCAGCTGGGATATTCACCTGGTAACAGCGTGATGCCTGTTGGCTGATCCAGTGCTTCTCGCTTCTACGTCTTCCTTTATATCTTTTGTCTTGTAGGGAGAGAACAGAGCTGGCTTGAAGGCTGTGGGGAAAATACTGGGGCGAGCGACAGTACAGCATGTCAGGAGACGAGCGTAGTAGTATTGGGTCCTGCAGGTGTCCGGCCATCCTGCCACCAGCGCTCCTGCAAGGTGCGTGGGGGCTTGCTCACAGCCGAGCCCTCTGCCACGTTTGGGAGGAGCTCGGTCCATCTCCATGGGGGCTCCACGGCATGAGCCGTTACTCCTGTTGCCTGTGGAATAAACTATTTGCATGTAAAATATGGCTCGCTCTCAACAGTTACATCATCTCAGTAATTTCTACTGCTAGCCTTCCTCCCAGGTCTTAGAGGATGAACACAGGGACCATCGTGGCCATGTGCTCGTTTGTTCTCCATGCCCAGCGCAGGCTAATTTTGGCTTTTGAGCCGTGCTCAGATGTGGGCTTTAGGAGCCCTGTGGGTAGCTTATTCTGTGGCAACACATAGGCTGGACCTGCTGTGCCGATGAATGCCGATGTTGCTCTTCTCATCTGTCAGTCCAGTGCCTCTGAGGAGTCCTTAAAAGCACAAGTTAAAAACAAAACCCACCAATAAACAGCAATAAAATACAACTAAATGAAAACTTAAATATTTAAGGTTCCAGCTATTTCTTTATCTCTTATGCTCATCTTTACCAATTTCTTTAACAATTGCAATGCTATAGACTCTTTTTTACCTCACTAAAATAATAATTTAAAAGGAATCAACCCATTTTTTTTCATTTGTCATCACAAAAGAGTATTTTGAAAGATTAATAGTGGGATATAAAAAATAGCATAAATCAGAGCAACTGGATAAACTGACCTTAAAAATACAGTTAGTGCCAGTGTGCTTTCGGTGCCCCTGGGAAGCTGCAGTGTGATGCATCGCGTTGATAATATCTAGCAGTAAGGAGTGATCTTGATAAATTCTGAAGGAAGAGATGGCCAGGAACAGAGGGAAATAATCTTTGTGGTTATGAAACAAAGTTAAAATCCCCAGGGATATTTAATGGAAGCCTTTTTCCTCAAAGGAGCAGCAGAGCTAGTGTCCCAGGTTTTATTGTGCTGGCAGCGGTTGACTTTGGCAGGCAAAGTCTTTCCTCCCATTGTCCTGGCGAAGGCTTTGATTGTTCTGCTTGCACTCAAGGGTGGGAAGGCGGTTTTATTTAAGGTGGAATAAATATTTATTCTCTAAAAGCACTTGCCACAACTGCTGCTTTGCAAAAAGATGGTGGTTTCAGTTAGAAGCAAGTCATGCAAACTTTGTGCTAATATGAATTTGCACCTGCTGAGCTGTGGTTTGGGTTTGAATGAAGCTACAATCTCAAAGGTAAAGTTCACCATAAGTGGCAAGTTTTGACTATCTAAACCAAGTACATTAACCATTCCTTTCTCCCAATACCACGAATTCTTCACAAATTCAATACCACCTAAAATTTCTGCCTGCACTGGGTGGATTTCTTAGTAAACCTGACTGTCGTTTCAGGGGTGTAACGATCATTTGACTTGTTTTCGGGTTTGATTTCAAAAGAATTGCACGGCTCAGTCATGTCATCTGTAATATCCCTGAATTTAGTCACAAGTGTTTCTGGTGCGTAATTCAAATAATCTATTGAACTGACAGGTTGATTTCTACCTATTTCTTGTTTACAACTTGAAACAATAGGTGTGAAATGTGTTTGTTCACTGTAGAGAGCTGTTTTCTCTGAAACCTACTGACAGTTACATGCCAGAATAACTGTTACAGTGCATGGTGTGCTTGGTAGGATGGTGTACGCGAGTAAGACGGTTGTGCAGGAAGTATTTACATCACAAGTACACTCTTGGTGGCATCTCGATTTTTCGGTTACTGGATGTTTGTTCTTCTGGTTGTGATCACTGTCCGTATTTATACTTAATGCTATCAACAGTTTTTGGATCCAGAAGTTCATGGTTTAGGAGCTGTTGGACTAGAGGAACGTACTGCAGACAAAACATTAGTACGAAATGCCATGAATGCAAGATTTCTGTAATTGGTTTCTGTAGGAAGTGTGGAATTTGTCTGCTTTAAGTGATATTTTTCATAGCTAGCTTTTAATCCACTTCAGTTTCCTTCCTGCCTCCCCATCCGTGCGTACTTCCCTGAGGGATTTTTGCTTCTAACATAGGGTGTACAGATTCAAGTCAAGCTGGTATAGTTCAACCCCTTCCAGGTAGTAAGAGTGAATCAGAGAAGTGTGAGCTTAGGAGAAAAAAAAAATTAAAAAAAAGTACCATAATAACGTAAGGCTTATTTCAAAGTGCTACACACTTGGTGCATTAGGGAGGAGGAGCATTATAGAGTGCCGATAATGTTTTCGAAGGGATTCGATGCTTAGTTTGGAGCCAGGGTGAGGTACTCTGGCAATGGAGGGGCTTAGGAGGGGCTGCTGCAAAAGGCACCTGCTGGGGAAAGCCCTTGTGGCACGGCGTCCCGGGACCCCACGTGCTCTTGCTGTGCCGTTGTAGCAGCTTTCTGGGTCCTCTGTGTTGGTGCACGCAAGGTGATGAGCAGCATCGGCCTCGCAGGAGGGGCAACCGACGCAGCTCGGCGGTGCCGGGGGTGACGCGGCCCAGCAGCGCGGTGCTCCCGGGTGGGCGCCCGCGGCCCAGCGCCCGGGGGGACGTGGCGGAGGAGCGGCTCTGCGCCAGCCGTGTCCGAGGCCGGTGCTGATGGCTCCGGGCTCTGTCAGAGGCTGGACTCTTAATGCACGCTGGAGTCTTCTGGAAAAGGTACAGGAGGGTTTTTCATCCCCGTACGGGCATCACAGCGGAGGTCTGCACCCAGCGATGGGGTCACGCGCAATCTGGGGAGGGGGTGGTTAAAACAGATCAGTTTGCTGGGTCTCCCTGTTTGGCAGAGCAGCACATCGCTTTCTTAACGCCGCGGCAAAGGGGATGCATTTCAAGGGATTGATCCATTAGCTCCGAGTACGTGTGTAGCTGACAAATCAAAGGAAACCCAGCTGAGAGGACTGGCTTGCAGGCGCAGCGTGGGCCTGAAGTGTGAAGTGAGATCTGCAAAATGGCTCCTCGTGTTCGTTTGTCTCATTAGCGGGGTGGAGAGGGGGCTGTGTGCGATGCAGCGTGTTCCCTCGCTGCTGCCCCCGCTTCTTGTTGGTTTTTTAAATGTAAGTAGCAGAATACCCTCCACCTAAAGAGCCCCCGGGGGCTGCCGCGCTGCCCGCTCGTCCTTGCCCCCTCCCTCCCTCCGCAGCTCTGCGCGGGGAGCTGCTGCCGGTCTTTGGCCGTGCAGGAACCAGCGGGTCGTTAACCAACGCTTCCCTGGTCTGCTGTTAGGGTTCACTACAGGGTATTTTTGACGTTCGATATAATTACTTAAAATCCTAATGCCTGTCAGCAGTTGGAAATCGGCGGTGGCAGGGGCCGCTCTCGGGGGCAGCGGCGCCCGGCTCCCTCCTCGGCACCCTTCAGCGGTGCGTAGGCGAGGCGACACCGCTGCCGCTTCTCTCCTGTGGTGTTCGTTTTTCCTCTTTCCAGTTTCTGATAGCCGGGAAGGAATGCCTCATACTCTTAGTATGATTTGGGGGGGCGGGCATTGAGTCTTTTTTTTTTTTTTTTTTTTTTTTTGGTAATCTTTCATGAGTAATTTTGAAAGGAAAATGAAAATTCACATGATGGTCTTTATTATTTTGATCATGCTCCTTTTCAAAGAACTCATTCTAGTGAGAGGACATGACGTGTACATGCAGTTTAATAGCGTCTGGTCATGAAAAATAAACTTGAAGAGGAAGCTAAATTTTAGGAATTTCCTCTCAGTGAAAATAACTGCTTTTGCTTGCAACAGAGCTTTACGAGTACCAGTGCCTTCCAGCTCCTCCTTGGGATTCGTCACCCCACTACGTGTGCGCTGGTCCGCAGCAAAATGTGCAGCTGTGTGGGCAGAGGGAAGGGAGGCTGACGGGATGAGCTGCTTTTTTTTGACAGTGAGATTAATAAAAGCGAGAGCACCCTGCAGTCTGCGGTGGTCTTTTCTGGCCATTCAGAAAGGAGCACGCAGAGCTCCTGCAGCACATGCCATCAGTCCCCCGCTGAGCTCCAGTTCCTCCGTTTGCAGACAAACGTTCTGCCTCGGCGCTCCTGACCCGACCTCGCTCCCTCCTGTCCTCCCCGTGCCGCAAGTCCATGAGTGGTTGAGCCCTCTGCTCCTCAGGCTTCTCCTGTCTCAGGCACATGGTGCCTCTGGGAAATGGAGCATCTGATGAACATCAGACGTGGCCAACGGGCCATCAACTAATCTGGACGAAACCCCATAACCACAGCGAGTATCAGTGGAATAGGGGTAATGTGCGTGGGAAGCCTGGTGCTTTGGAGGAATGGTGATTGTTTAACCAGAAAAATCCTGGAAAATGCAGTGAAGAAAGCAGCAAATACGTTGGGAAAGGATTTTTTTTTTTTCCCTTTTCAAGTTGGTGTTCTATTTCACACACGAATCAGGTAGAAAGTGCATTGTTTCTCTAAAAAATCTTTGTAGCAAAAGTCAACGCTGAATGTAAGCATGTTTGAGTGTGAAACCAGTTAAGGAACCTGCCTTGTGTGTGTTTCTAAGTGTAAGCTGATCCACAAAGTCAGTGTTGCTGGAATACTGTTATATCTGTAAACATCTCTATTTCACGAGTGTCTCTTCCTTAGTGACTTTGTGTAGCTGTAAAGCCTTGTTTGCTGTTGAACGCTGGTGAGAACCAGTCCGGTAGGTGATTTGGTCTCCTGCGGCTTGAGCTCGTATTTGCAAATGTTCAAAGATTAGCAGGATGCTGATTAGCAGCACGTTGCGCTTCGGAGGGCAGAGCTCCTTCCTTGGACCTGTAGCACATCGGTGCGGTACTAAAGCACGTCTTCAGGAACAGGGTCCTCATGGTCAGGACTACTCTTGGCCAGCTAAAACCAGTCACTTAAACCCTTCTAAAGCTGCTGTTTGTTGAACAGAAGCATGAACTCAAGAAAGCTATTAATATGCTAGACTAGACTTGTTCTCTCCCTTAATTTTAATGCAAGTAACTTTATTTTGAGTCAGTACTAGTAAGAATCAGAAGCAGCTTTCCAAGGGAGGTTTTTCCTGGCTGTTAGAGTAACTCCATTTCAGACTCATCTCTGAGACTTCATGTGGCAGCTCCTCTTCCCTGGACGGTGGCCCCAGGTGACTTGCGGTTTGTGCACGCTTGTAAGTGCGGTTACCTTGTGTGGTTTCAGTGAGACAAGCTGCTGCGGGGGCTCCGAGCGGGTAACGAGGTCAAGAGAGGAGAGCGCGGGATGTTCCCGCTTGGCGTTTGTACCCAGCTTGCAAGTTTTATGAAGATCTTGTCATAAAAGCAAAGATGCTGTAACGTAGTCATTTTGCAGAGGTGATTTGGAATCCTTGTCCAAACCTGAAAGCAAACCTCGTTGTTTATGCTCAGTGCAGTGCCGCTATCGAGATCACTGCTGTCATGCTGAAATGTAAATTTGCTCGTTTTGAATGATTTTGTGCTGCATTAGAATAAAGAAACTACTAAAATGCTGATCTCTCTTCTCTGAAGTGTTCTAAAAAAGTAAATTGCACCAGCAGTAAGATGAAGTAGCACCATGGAATAATACTCCTTAGACCGTTTTATAAAGATAAGCAGATTATGAAGCATAGGAGGGCAAAAAACTAAATGTAAAGGAGGTATTGCTGTTATGTATTCAGTCATTGGGAAACCTCAAACACAATAGTTGGAGTAGTTTGCAAGCAATTGTCTCCTATATTTTTACCTAGCTAGCTTCCTGACTTTTATCTTACAATTATGGTGTGAAAATTATTCTATCACAGAGATCCCCAAATCCACAAAGAATTTTTTTATCATTTCTGGGATTTGGTATAGCCGTTGTATTCACTCTGAAAGTTTCAAATGCAGTCATTCAGCGTGTGTAAGAGGGAAGATAGCCGTGCGTGTGCCACAAGAGGCCCTCTCTTTGCATCTTGATACGTGTGCATGACCCTACACTCTTCAGAGTTGACAGGAGAGGCGTCTTCAGTAGATGCTAAGTCAAACTAAGAGTTTAAGTAAGGAAAGTCCCTCCATTTCTGGCAGTGCACAAACACTCCTATTGATCAAAGCTTTTTATGTAATGCCAAGTTCCTGCAGAAGCTACTCTGCTGTTTAACTTTCAGGCGGTAATTTCAGTGGAACTACTGATAGTGTATAAAGACAAACGCAAATGTTAGGATCAAGATCAACTTTAAATCGGCTCCCTTTTGGTCCTGTGGAAGGGAAGTGGCGGCCCTTGCTCTGCGCTGCAGGCAGCTGATCGTTCAGATGCATCAGAAGTTACTTGAAGGAACTAGGTCTTGTCACACTCTGTCTTTATTTCTACAAGCATGATATGTTTTTAACAGCTGTCTTTTTGACCCAAGCAAGTAAGATATCTGCCCATTTTTTAAGAGACCAGTGAGAACATGCCTTTTCAGTAATATGGCGGATAGCAAGTGTTATGCTACTAAGCAAAGTCTACTGGGCAAAGGTGATCATAGTTGTAGACATAAAACAATTTCTGGAATAGCATGCCATGGTTTCAAAATATGCTTTTGCACTCTCTTGGCATTTATTTTTTCACAGGGCGTAGGCTTTCATTAACACTGTAGTGAAATCCTAGGTTGGGTTTAATTTGCACACAAAATACTTCCTTAGAGAGGGGTATGTGGCTGAGTCTTGTGTTGCTTTTTTGCTGATGGATCTTTCCTCCTCAGTCGCACAGAGCAGTGCTCTCAGCTGCAGCTCAGTGAATAGCAGGAAAACGTAGCTTTGCGCTATTGCACTTTCCATTAACTTCTTTCAGAGAGAGAGGAATTTGCATTGTGGCAATCTCCTGTTCTGTAACCGCAAGTACATGAGTAATAAAATGGATAAGGTTGTGACTGTGGGTTTTGCGTGAAAAATATGCCAGATAGTGTATTAGCTTGGACAGATGATATGGCTTGGCTATAACTTGAAGATTTGCCTCTTAAGCTACTTAGGTTAGCTAAAGGAGCAGAAGAAGGCCCAACATGTGCATGTGGCTGTACTGCATCTCCACCATGGGGCAGAAATGTCTTAAAACACACTAACTCATTTGTAATCCTAGTAGCATGGACCATTTTGGGGTGTAACTCTGTCCCTGGCAGAACTTTTTATAACTGTATCAGGAAAAAGTCAACATCTTATTTGCACAGTTGCATGTTGATAAAACGTTGAAAAGCAGGCAGGTCATAATTTTCTCTGTGCTGGAACCCCACCCGTGACCTGAAGTCAGCGCGTTGCTGGTTTATAAGACTACTGGAAGGGCTATTGCATCACTCAGAGCAGCGGGGTGGTATCATGTTCCCATTCCAGCCAACACCAGCCTGTGTGATTTGGTCCCCGGCAGCTGTACAAAGAGGCCAGGGGAATAGTTCCTGCCACCCGTAAGGCAGTCGTCCTCTGCGGCAAAGTCTTGTGGCCTGACGTGTTGGTATTTTCACGGTTACTTTAAAGTTTGGCAACAAAAGGCAGTAGCTGCACTTTGAAGCCAAGCCATCTTAAATACGAGCTTTGTTAAAGACAGACTTGTCCCTTTAATGAGAGAGAGGGGGCTTTTTGGTTAGGGAATTCTTGTTTTTCTGTTTAAATATTGAATGGAGCCTGCCTGCCTTTATTACGCACCTTTGCTGTTGTCCCTGATCATGGACAAGGATGTAGCTGTGCAAAGCGTTTTAGGAACAGAGCAGAGAGATGCCTCCGGCCCTGCGGAGCTGATAACCTGGCCAGGAGCCTGGAAGCGGGTAGGAGCACAGCAGAGAGCAGCGCGGCACTGCTGGGCAGCGTGCTGGGCAGAGGACTCGGCGCGCCAGCTGCGGAGCCTGCTTTTGCAAGGCATCCAAGGAGAGAGGTGAGTTATGAAGGAAGACAGTTATTTTTATGGGACTTGGGAGGTTTCAAGTTTGCAGATGAGAGCAAATGTGAATGTGTGTATTGAGAACGCGAACGAGTACGTGCTGGGAGGCAGGGTCGCGGTAGTCTCTGTGCCCGCATGCGAGGAGAGGAAAGTAGAGTCTAACAAGGCTATGGCAGGCTTGGAGGTGAGGAGAGGCTGCTTCGGTTTGGTGTGGTTAAAGCAGGTGACTATTGGAGGGATGGATGCTGCACTGACTGTGGGGGGCTAGGAGGGAGCTTTGCAGCCGTGCTCAGGAGATGTAGGGGGTAAATGGCATTAATGTGGCTAAGGAGAAGGATGTTGACGTGACCACAGGTTGCAGCGCAGTCCTGGGCAAGTGCTTCAGCTGTATGGAGAGAGGGAGAGATGTTAAAACTGAGAAGCGGAAAATCTCCTAACCCCCCTGGGTGTTGGCGCAGGTCTCAGCTTGAAAGCCGTTCCCAGTTTGTGGACAGGCTGGTGCTGGAGTTCATGGTGACAGGAAGGACTGAGAGCAATGGTTTCAGCCATGGTGAGCTTGAGGCAGTCGCAAAGGACATAGGTTGCACTGACGTAGCCTGGAGAAACATCTGTGCGTGGTCTGTGCTGAAGTGCTAGCTGAATATTTGCTTACAGATGATGTTATCCAGGGATTGAAGAAGAACAGATGAAAGATGAAGAGGTAGGTAGGGCTTTGTGGTGCAGAGTGCCGCAGGTCGTTGGCAGCCTGGGGTACCCTGAGCTAGCTCTGGAGCCAACCTCCTGGCTTTACAGGGCGCGCAGAGCTGCCAAGGCATGTTCTGCTCGCCGCTCGCTTGCCTGGCCCAGGCTCGCGTTTGTCTCTTCCTCCAGCAGCGGTGCTTCAGGTGCATCGCCGAGCTCGGTGAGCAGTGCCACTCCTGCCTCTTCGCCGGCTCTGGAAGGAGCTAGGAGAGCAGCTATTGCATGAACTTTTTGCATGAAAGAATTGCAGTTGTTCCTGTAAGCCCATCCTTCATCTGGGCACCTGGGCATGTGACCAAGTTTGTACTCGGGCTGGAAATCTCTATAAATAGAGTGGAAAATTGTGGTTTTGGTGGGGGGAGATTCAGACATACTGCAAAACCCTTTATGGTTACAATTACTTACAGGTAGCATAAAACCCTCCAAAACCCCCCTTGAGAAGTGGGAACTGATTGCACCAAGCAGGTAGTAAAACTGCAGCCTATTGCGTTTTTTTTTTTTTTTCCCTTACTTACATTGAGCTACTGATGCCTAGGAAATAGAGGAGGAAATTTAGTCATCGCCACCTCAATTTAAAGTGCTTGTTCATATCAGTTTTTAGATATTAAAGCATCTGTCACCAAACATATTCACTTATTCTGTTTTCCTCATTTGCTGACTGTTGCCACGTGTTAGTCATCAGTTACTACAGTAGTAAATTCAGGAAACATTTCTTTCTGTCTGAAAGTTAAAAACTTTCTACAACCTTCATAAGTTTTAATTAAAAAGAACATGTAATAATTTCAGGATTGAATCCAATTTCATATGCTGTTTAAATTGAGAAATAAAATTATTTCCATCAGGCTTTTGGTTCAAGGTTTGTAACTGCTGGATCATTTCCTTTTTCATCAATTTCTGAGCTTTAAAATGGTTTATGAACTTTAGTGAAATCATTTAGAAATGGATTTCATGCAGAATAGTTAATAAATGAATAGCACCGCCATGTAGTGAAATCAGTCTTGTTTGCATCTCAAGCAGCACAAATTTAAATGAAATGCAGGGCTTTACATAACAGCATTTGTCTTTAATGTCAGCACTGGTTTTCAAGCCACCTCCACTATCCTTCATTTCTCACAGCGATATCTTTGGCAGCAAGGAGGATTTTCAGGGGCTGATTTGAGGTGCATAATTGGAGCACTAAGACTACACACACAAAGTGTCACTTAATGGATGAGGTTCATTTAATTGTAGACTGCTCAGAAATAACCCGAGAAACACTTCACTGGGAGCTAATGCAGAGGTGTAATTAGACTTCTACATAAGTGTAATTAGGCTGATTGCGTAGAAAAAAAGAGAGTTCATAAGGTTTTTAATGTGTGCAGAGTCATTTTGTCTCAACTGTCTTGTCCTTAAGCTCTTGCCATACCAGTGTTGGATTTAAAAGTAAATACCTTGCTCTTCAGCTCTCAGTTACTGGTAATCTTGTGTCCTTTTGCGTGGGTTTTTTTTTGGTTTTTCTTTAAGTAAAGCCTGATCTCAGCTGTGCTGGAGCCGGGATGGGGCTGTGCAGTGCATTGAACTGCGGTTTGGGGCCTGTACAAGCAGGGTGGGCTCAGAGCACCCCAGGGAGAAAGCTGCTTGTCTGTTAGGTGATGTTCTGGTGAGGTGGTGTCAAAAGGGTCTTTGGGGAGTAGCTTGCACCCTGCTTACTTACAGCTCGGGTTTTCCATGGGGATTACCTGGTGCAATCGTGTATGTGATCTTCCCTCTGCTGTTCAGTGTCCAGAGCACTGGCAGGGAGGGACAGAGAGCTCTTACGGCGCCCGGCTTTCCTGGGAAGAAAAGCTTCAGCCGGAGCTCGTGCCACCTGGCAAAGTCCTCCTGCAGCACGTGCAGGCGAAGCGCGGTGGCTGCCTGAACCCCGGGCGAGGGTGTGCGCGGTGCTGCCGAGCTCCTGGCACTGCCGCCTCGCGGAGGAGGCAGCGTTAGCCCCAGCGCATCGTCACCGGCCTTCGGGGGGTTTGCTCTTCTGGAGGGGCATCTGGCCGCGGATAAAACTGAAAAATCACTATTCCCAAGATCTTTTTCTGAAACTTTATCATACTGATATTTTGCCTGATATTTGATGTTTTGATATTTCATGAGGAGTATGCACTCCAGCTAGACTGACTAGATGTCAAGCATGTTTCTGTTCTGGTTCTTTATCCTGTGTATATTATTGAAGTCTAAACTAATACATTTCCTAGCTGGATCAGAGTATGAATTCAGAGACTGCAAATTAGTTCCTTCTTTTCGCCTAGTAACATTTAAAACAGATGTATTTTTTTAAATAATATTTTATGCTAAGATCTTGCAAATGGCACATACGGGATGTAGAAAAAAATAGCCATTTTCTTACCTTGTTTTTCTTTTCAAATTGTTAAAATAACCATAAGGATTGCTGTCTAATATATGTGAGGTTTTTTAAATTTCTATTGAAAAGTTCTTAGAACTTTCCATGTATTTTTATCTTGCACAGTACTGGTATAAAAAATGCCAGAAAACAGGGACAAAAATGTAAAATACCATTTTGTTACCCCAGAAATGCTGACAGTTCATTCTTTGCTGTCAGAAAATCACCTTTTAGGAAGCTGCACAATGGGAAAGAAGTTGTATTTAAAAGATTAACACTTGGATGAAAGCATACTTGGATGCAAACCTCTGTATTTGCTTTGAATACAGTTTAGCTTCTTGCATTAATAATTTTCTGGCAGGTATCTTCTTTGGCTGGTGCTGCTCCCCGGGAGGAGATTGGTGCACATATTCCATACAGCACTGAGATAAAGTAGTTTCTGATTTTACCAGTTTCTTTTGCCTGTGTGGTATTTTGGGTTTTGTTTGTTTTTGAGAAATGCTGTCTAGCGTTTTTCTACATTTGTTTAAGTAGTGGCAAAGAAAAGGAAAACGTTTGCAATAATCCCTAGTTGCTGCCAGTTGCTTGCATAGGGAAACCTGGAGGAAATGTAGCTGTGAATTAGGAGCATAAACTACAGCATTAGGACTATTTCAAGCAGCATCTAACAAGAGAAACGATTTCTACTAGAACAAGAAAATGCGTCGCCCAAGCGAGACGCCCAGGGTCTGCCATGAGTTTCTTTACGTCGGTGTGAATCCAAAGGTGAAAAGCATCCCAGCTCTTGCGTGTGCTCTGGGTTCAGCCTAACTGGTGAATGGAGATAACTGGGAAAGCGGAGCAGCTGAACTGCTGTTTTGAAGCAAACAATCCCCATTTTAATCAAATGTGTAGATTATGTACCTGCCTCTGCTGCTCGACCCCCCCGCGTGGCCGGTCAATGCCAGCTCGCCGGACTAAGCGGCAGAGCCCTTCTTATTCCTGGCTTTACAGAGGAGGAGTGAATTAGATGAATTAGTAGCTTTCTAAGTCATAGATAAACCATTTTTCATGCATACATTCAAGTTATTTACTTTCCCATTGTGAATGAAGTTAGGGAAGGCTCCAGCATCCTTTTGCTGGGTGTATTCTTACGTAGGTAAACGACGTGTGGATAAAACTAGTCTTGCAAAGAAATACCCTAAGCTTGTGAATTTGTTTTTCCCCAGCAGAACATCCCTGAGTGTTTCTGTGGAGTAGAGCCCAGGAACGCCCCGAAGGTTGATTGCAAACCACAGCCGCGTCTGTGTAGGTGCCTGGCTCCGTTCCTCTCCCGGCTCGGTGATGGCCGTGGCTGACAGCTGCGCTGGGGCTGTGCGGAGCGAGCCGGGGAGCCCGGCCAGCGCCCGGAGTGCCAGCATCTGCGCTCGCTGGCTCCCTTCTCTGTTGGCACTGCTAACTAAGAAACCAGTGATTAATTCAGCAGAGAGAAGGAAGCTGAAGTCCCTGAAGAGAGCTGCTGCTGGGTCAGTGGTGAGGCCCACTGGTGTAGCAGGGCAGCCTACGGCTTCGGGTCTCATGCTGGGTTTTCTGAGTGGAAATATGACTTTGGCCTCCTAGAAGGGCCGTGCAAGGGCAGTGTCCGTTCCTCTGGGTACCGCGGTGCAGTGTGCGGCTTCGTTTTGCTCTGCCACCTCTAGCACATGCTTCATCTGGCTGCAGAAACAGAAGGCGGCAGAAGGGTCTGTGTGACTCAAGCGAGAGCACCAGAGAAACCAGCCTGGAGGACACCAGGGCAGCTGGGGGAGGCATCTGAAGAAGCTGCTGGGGAGGCGGTAATAGAGGGCAAATGGTGTGGAAAGGCGGGGTTTGGTAAAGGGCCAGTTCCCAGCTTTTCCCTTCTTCCCTTCCGTTTTTATTTCTCCACTTGGTTCAGCCAAGGGTTGAGCTAGCTGATGAAAAAGCAGGACATTGTAACATGCTTCAATATTAGTTAATATTTATACTATGTAGGTTAAAAAAAAAAAGAAATCAGGACCCACTGTGCTAGGGGATTGTACAGGCATTTGGTAAATATTTATGTCCTGTCCTGAACTGGTTGCATTTCTCAAGCAGAAGGCTCTTGACCAAATCCTTACCTTTGGTGGGTCTTAGAGGACTTTCGGCCCCAGATTGTTTCCTCACGAAAGATAATAGGAAAAAGAATAGGAAAATGTCCTGCCCTGCCCTGCCGGTGTGCACTGGTACTTGCAGCTGTCCCGCTATCTTTAGCTGAGGCTCTGCAGCCAAGTGGAGCTTATGCTGTACGTTTATTAAGTGGTAGCATTTATTATCTGCCAGGTGCTAGTAAGTTGTGTGATTACAACTGCTTGTTTGGCTTCACCCTCTAGCTCAGATGGCTCTTCTAGGCCTTCGTAAGCGCAGAAACACCATCTGGCTGCTTCTGCTGAACGCTGGGAGATTTCCATCTTTCAGATCTTTAAAGCTGGAGTCTTTTTACATTTGAGAAAAGCCTAGGGACTCTTCCAGCTCTTTTTTTCCCCTCCTTGCTTTCTGAGCAGGAGAAGGTGTCGTACTCCCTTGTTTGCAGCCGTCGGCTCCCGGCCTGCGTTGGGTGTTGGGAGGGGAGGCAGCTTGGCGGGGCTGCTGCCCCCAGGCTCCTGGTGATTCAGAGCCGAGGGCCTGGCGACAGCTCACTGCAGCCTATTACAGAGAGCTGTTTTTTGTGAAACAGATGCAAACGTTAAGTGGCTGATGGAAGGTGTGTGGGCGTTCTGCGTTTCCCCCTACACACAGTGCATTGCTGTCTGTTTTTGGGAGGAGAAAATGCTCTTCAGGGAGATGTGTGCATCAAATAAAAAATTATGTAATAGCTCAGATCTGACCAGGTTTGAGGGTTCAAGTTAATATTTATACAAACAGAGAGAGAAACAGCTATCGTTGCTGTTACTGCACAGAGTTAGAAGTCGCAACAAGTCAACGGGGGCACAAGAGCAATGTTTGAGGAGATCAAAATTCTCAGCTCTTTACATGCTCTGCAGCTGTATTTAAACGTAAGTGTTTATACCATATTTATGCTCAGTCTACCAAGGCAGTGCATCCTCCCAGCCATGGAACTGCAGCTGCATCAACAAGAAGCAGTGTAATTTCGCCAAGCAAAATGCGCTAAGATAACTCAGAGAATTGCTCAGGACGTGGGGGTTAAGGGTGAGCGCCGTGGGTGGGAGATGTTTGTGCTCTTCCCTGTTCCTTGTGGCGTACAAAGGCTTCTTCAAAGGCCTGTGCAGGTTGTTTTTCCTCATCCACCCTCCAGTGGGGAAAACAGGGTGTTATTTTCCTTTGAGAAATATCCAGTGTTTCAAGCCTCACCTATCTCCCAGTGCCGGTTAGAGGCTGCTGGTGGCACGGGCTGGGGAGGAACTGGCCCACGAGCTTCCCAGATGCCTGAAATACAGTTCATGCAGTCCCAAGCGGAAAATCTCTCTGGCTCTGCTTGCAGGCTCCCGTGGTGTGAGGATTAAAGCTGGCTTGAAGAATGACAAATCTGTTTTGTTGCAGCTTCTGAGATTTCAAAGTTTGTTTTTGTTCAATGTTGCAACAAGAGGAAAAGCTTTTGAATGTTGTTTGCAACATAAGCATGTGTTGAAACACCTCCTTTTGGACTGTACCAGTGAGGATCAGCCAAATAGTTGTCAGTACTTAAAATGGCTGAAAACCGCTTTGTGCTAGAGAGGAAGCGGAGAACGTGCAAGTGCTTATTTGCTTTGCAATTTCCTTTAATACAACCCTTTGCCATCGCAGAAAACGACATTCTCACCTTGGTGGCCAAAACCAGCCGTCTAATAGCCACCTCCGGAAAGAGTTTGCTCCTCAGTGCTATACGGGGAGCATTTATTGCATAAACTCTTTGAGCATGGTTTTACATAAGCTCTGAGCTGGCACTGCTGCAAAGAAGGCCTCCTGCCCATTTCCATCTGGCTTTCTTCCTAATCCCTGCAGCTCCCTTGTGGCAGGACAAGTGCTTGTTAGGGTCATAGTGAACAGGATATTACTTATTTATTTTATTATATTATTTGTTAGCCACCTCAGTTTCCTGATGTGCACTGTCCCTTTTGCTCAGCTGCAAAAGTAATAGTGACCTGAGGGAAGAGGGGTGCCCGCTTCTGGCAGTTGTGTTGGCTTGTATTTGTTTAAAAAATATAGGAAATTATGTCCCCGAGGTTGTAGCACGCACCTACACTTTATACTCAGAAATAGCTTGTTGAAGTTGGTGGGGTTATTGATCTGAATGAATCCCTGCAGGATTGAGGGTTTAGAGGAGAGGAAGGTAAGTTATATAAAAACAATCAAGCAATCCAACCAGAAAGCCCCTGTGTCCTACTTGGATCCTTCTTATCCAACGGCAACAGTTTACAAGAGCTAAAACAATCATAGGCTGAGGTGTGTGATTGCAGGTTTATGGCACGAGGATTTAGTTAAGCAATAGTCTTCCACTGTTTGTGGACAAAACTGCCTGCAATTTTAATAGCATGCCTGGTTAAAAATTTTCAGTTTTGAGACGGCACGAACTATGAAAATTCCTGACTTTTCAATTAGAATCAGTAATGATGTGAGCTAAAGAAATAAGAAAAACATCTAACTGTGGGTGGGTAGTCCAGCTGGTGAGTGATTTTCTTTTGGGTACAGGTGAATGCGCATGCCAGTAGCTCCATCATGGAGTAATCTGTGTGATGAGAGAGATGCAGTCAGCTGTATTAACATGACTGTTCTTGCAGACTTGTAACATAAATCAGTGCTTGCTGGAAAATGTCCAATAATTGGTGGGGGAGATGTCGAAGCAATATATTAAAAGCAGTTTACTAATCTATGCCAACTAGACTAAAAAGCGCATCGACTGTAGTGGAGCAGAAAGCATTCACAGTCTCCATTTCAAGGTGAAATCAACCCAAAACCTAGCAAGTTTATCGACAGCAACAGAACCAAGACTACAGGACAGAGATCTTCCCTGTGCTGGTGCTACTGGAGCTGAATGCACGATCAAAAACAAGATTGTATTGTTTTAGTGGCACAACCGAACAAAGTTCTGGATACTTCACGTTTGCTAATCGTTTTCAACTGTGGAAAGATCACAAAGTGACTGGGATATTGTGAATCAAGCTTGTTAATATTCCACCAGAGGCGATAAGATAGGAGTCTGAAAAGTCCCTGAGTCTTTGCCTTCCTTATCTCTTATCAGTCTTCTTAATAGTTATAGTTTTAAATTAAATAACCTCCCGTATCATAAAATGATTTACAGCGTATTGGTGCATGATACAGTTTTGCTTCTTATTTGTTATCATTTGTTGAGCTTTCAAAAATGTCAAAGGTCAACTGCCCCCACCCCCCCAGTGGCGATACTGTCTTTCAATTCATAAATAAGAATGAAGATATTGGTTTCTACTTTCCCGGTCAAAATTTGTAAGAGAACAAACCAGAAGGGAGGACTTCAAAACTGACAGGTGGAGTTAGAAACTAGGAATAACTTATTCCTGCTACGCTGCCCTGCTCTCTGCTGCTGAAGGGTCTTTTCTTACCACGGTTTCTTCCACTGCCCAGTGGAAGAGGACTCAACCTTTCCTTGCAGCGGTTTGCTCTACTAGTTAAACATTTTTAAAGATTTAGGGGATGGTAAGTTCTGAGTGTTAATAATTAACCTCTCTCAACAGCTGTCCAGCACTGTAGCTTTCACTTCTCTGGTTCCTACTTTTTTCTTTTTTGGGTAATCTTTGTGGCTTTGATACGTCGCTTCTTCCCATTGTACCAAAGAACTGAAGTTCTGTCAGTGTCTGTTGGAGAACAGGGGGTGGCTGCTGGGCTGCCTGGGCCGGGCCGGGAGAAGCGCGGAGGCTGCTGTTGTGGGAGCTTCACCAGCGTGTGCTCGGGGAAGGTGGGCTTTCCATGGAAGTTCATTTAAAAAACCCACCACCGCCACCAACAAAGAACACTTGGTAAATTGTGTCTGCATGTAGCTCAAGATGGAGATGTCATGCAAATGCTTCTGGTCCTGGTTTCCTCTGAAGTTTCTGTTGTGTGCGTGCAGCCATCACGTTTTGTCTGCTTGATTTTGGTTTGGTGGGAGATGGAAAGGTGGCATTGCTTTGGGTTTTTTGCCCTTCCTCCCCCCATGAATCTAATTTTTCTCCCCCCCCCCCCCCCCCCACTTCCAACTTTTTTGTTTTTTGGTGAGTGTGGTTTTAGGTTTTTTTTTTTTTTTAAACATCTCTGTGCTGTACTAGAAAGGGATCCCAGTTCTTTTAGTTCTGTTTTAAATCCTTGTGTTCCTGAGGAGGCACTGTCTAAGCATCATGAAAATGAAAATACTCTGTAAACTCCTCTAATTGCTAAGACCCCAAGTCTAGCTCACTGTCATTCTCCATCTGAAGGGGAGAGGCATGAGGATCACCAAAGACTCATCCACCAAAGCGGGGAGTAGTTTGAGGCCGATCAAATTCTGGACTGTAATGCTTACCTGGTAAAGGCTGCTTCATTTTTAGTGACATTAATTATGTCCATCTTTCTCATCTGGCCACGTTACTGACTGCGACATCAGTCCTGCTTTTGCTTTGCAAGCGTCCCAGCTGCTGCTGAACACCAGTCTCGTGTTTTCTCTGACATCTTTTGAATGCATAGAGAAGCCTTCCTGCTAAAATCTAAACAGATGCCACTTTATTTTCTTTTGTAGTCTTTCCTAATTTCTTCTCTGTCAATGAAAGCCAAGACACCAGCTGAGCTGTGATTATTCTGCCTGCCCTTTTCTCCTCTCTTTGTACGTTCAACTAGAAACAAGAAAACCCGAGTCCAGTGAAGTTACCAAAATGACGCTTATCTTTACTGTGCATGATCGCTGTTTTGTTGTACCTTTAAACTGTAAGTTTAGGTCTTTCAGGGAAGGACGTTCTCTTTTCCAGTTTGCATAGCATCCCCGAGCCTCTGTCCTGATCACAGCCTTTGTTATACTGCCCTGCTGCAACCGCTAATCAATAATGGTAATGAATGACCCAGTCCCTCCCTGCCTGCGTGCAGGCTCTTGGTGGGCTGTTCTGTGCTTGACCCCCTAATGCAGCTGCCCGGCAGCACCGATGGTGGTGGCAGCTTTGGGGACATTGGACATCTGTCTGCTGTGGACTGGAGAGCACCTCATTTCACATAGACCGCTCCCCAGCCCAGGGGTACCTGCCGCCCGTGCAAGGGCTGTGGGTTGCGTTAGCTCTAGCTCATGTTGAGCTACTTCATCTGTATTCCAGCCTCTTATTAAGGTGCAGTAAACCTGCATTACTAAAATATCGGTTATATCACATTGACTAGTGACTAGGATCGAGCTAGCTAACATTCTCCTCTTGGAAAAAAAATTAGCTTCCCTGTAGTGAAGGTCTCGGAGTCTTCCGAAGGAGTAAAATACAAACTGTATTTCTAAATCTACCAATTTGTGAATCATATTAGTATTGATCAAGAAATGCAGTATGGTACAGAACATTGAAGGGGGAGGGTTAGGATGATGACTGTGGTGTGATACTCTGAATACAAAATTTGTGTTGATGAAAATATTGCAGGCTCCAGAAACGTGAGATCATGAATAGCAGTAAGAGATCTGAGTCTAGGCAGATTCAACACACAGCAGATGGTTAACTTTCTTTCTACATCTTTGCACAAATTGGGTAAATTCTCAGGATTGCTCGTGGTCTTTCATCCCATACCCAATTTTTTTTTTTTTTTGAAATGTTTGTGAGCTACCAGAAGAATAATTTGTAAATGACTTCCAGGCTGTGGAAAGGGAAGCATTTTGCAATAGCTATAAACTGTGAGTCAGACAGGACCACGGGTTGTGACTTGCAGCGCTTAAACATTTTGCCTGCTGCTGTTCTGTTTTCTGGAAACTGTGAGTTGTGTCTTTGGGAAGGTTGTGAACTATTGAATGTTTGTAAAATGCTTAGATAGTGTTGGATGAAGTGCAGTATAGAAATGTTCTTCCTGACTTTCTTCAAATTATCAGAGCATCAAGATGAGAAATGTTATTCCAAGGTATACTTTCCTGTAATATCCTGATGAATCTCAGTTTCTCTGAAATTTGTTCTTCTCTAGTCTCTCGGTTGCAGAATCTGAGTTTGCTTCGGCATTTTTCAAGCATTTTTTTATTTCCTTCACAAGGAATTTGATTTGCTGCAGTAAAACAGTCTTAGTACAGAAATAACAGATATATTAAAGTATGAATTACCTTGGTGGCAATAAAGGACAGGTTTTTATTGCTTGCTTATCATGGAGAGTTTGTGTTTATGAGTTCACTGAGTTACAAGTGCATTTCAATAGAACTAAATTTGACGTGGCTAGGGTAACAACAGCAAACACAGATAATCCATTTTCATGAAGACAATACAGATTTATATACCGATGGTTAAAAAAAAAGTTTGAAAGTGCTTTCATAGCTTTTCTCAACAGAAAAAGAAGCTGTCAATATTACTGTAAGAATGGATGAATAGCTATTTTTAAAGATTTTGATAAAAAATGATGACAGCTGATCAATAGGAAAGTTCTTCCAGACAGCGAGTGTTTGTAGTCATGTGGACAGAGGATGAAAAAGTGGAAAGAGCAGCCCGGATGAAAGGCTGCTCTGCAGGACAGAGCTCCTATCACGTGCAGCATTTCCAGCAGCCCCCAAATTTTTAGGCCTTGTTTACAAGTAGGAGCTGTCTGGAGAAGAGCTCGACATGTGGAAGTTAGCATTTACCTTAATTCAGTGTATTAAACTGAGCTGGGAAAGGCTTCTTGTCTGAAAAGAATATTGCTCTTTACATTCACATCCTGCCTCAATACGGAGTCATTTCCCTACGTAGTCGAGCTGTAAAAATTGTAAATAGGAGTGGCCAAGTTACACTTGTGCTTGGTGAAGCTCTGAACGAGAATGCTTCCTTGCCTGGGGGCTAACAGACTAGTAGGGAAAATGTCTTTTCAACTTGTAAGAAAGATATTATGCTGGTCACGTTTGGTGATGGCACAGAGAGAAGTGAGGTTTATCCTCTTAAAACTTAGCAAGTACTGATGCAGCAATTTTGATAATACTGATTTAAAATCAGTTGCACTCTGCAAAGGCAAATGAATATTTCTTGTTCCAGATGATCTGCCTCAACAAAATGAGGTGTTGTCAGCAATGGATTACAGACCTGAAAATGTTTATTCTTAAATCATAGAAAAAGAGGAAAGAAATAACAGAGCACTTTAGAGGTTAATTTATAATATCTGCTTGAGTGAGCTGGGTTAAAAGGAGCTGTTTCACATGGTGAGACGAGGAGTAGGGGTTGACGAGGGCTGCGTGGTGTAGGGTCGTGAGAGAGTGTTTTGGCTGCTTTTATTGACGTTTTCAGAAGTCAGTATTCATCTAGTCCTGCGGTAGTACTAACAGCTGCTTTGTAACCTGAAAAATTTGATCTGAATGAAAAGCGAAGAGGCAGGAGCACGGTCTCTTACTCAAGTCGAGGAGCCCTTTGCCCACGTGTCCACTGCAGGCGAGGGCCCACGGCCAGCCGAGGTGACCGCTCGCCCCACGCCAGCAGCTTGGCACCTGGCTCGGCACTCCCGCGGCTCCTGCGCTGTTCCTTTTTCTCGCTTTTCTTCCTAGCAGTTTTCCTTCTGATTCTCTCTTAATATAGGAATTTATTTGTGTGCACATAAATACAAACAGTTACTCTAATAGTAATGGTTTTGGAAAACAGTGTGAATAATCACGCAAGAAACCTGCATCTCGGTATCCATCAGATCTGCTGCTTGGTGGTGGTTCTCCAGTGCAAGCCTTATAAACTTGCATCCTTAAGTTGATATAAGAAGGGTATTGACTCTAAGTTATTTAGCTATTTTTCAAACAGTGAAAGGAGAAATTGTTGAATACATAAATCATAGCTGTTAGGTATGGCAGTGATCCAACACCCCTAGCCTTGGCCTGGAAGCTGGTTTGAATCCCCTTCCTGGTTTCTCCAGTCATCGTTCTTATGTTATCAGGCAAGTGACTTCTAGTCTTGTTGCTCTATTTCTGCTTCTTATTCTTATTTTTGTCTGGTATGGATGAAGGAAGGGAACAACTGGTTCTGGCTGTGTGTTTCAGTAATGGTACCCTGTTTGTAGGCACAATGTTCAAGACAATTAAATTAATGTTAATGAAGTTCATTTAAGTTACAGAGATTAGGCAGATCCAACCTATTCTGTTTGAAGGGGCTTTTGTTTGTCAGTGAGAGAGCAAGAGCCTGTGAAATGGGACCTCGGGAGGAGGAACAGCTGCTTACACGCAGGCAAGAAACGTGCCTTTTGGTGGGAGCTTTACTGCTCGCCCTGGTCAGACAGAAGTACTTGCTTCTGTGTGCTTCGGAAGTGCCCTCGTTCGCGAGTAAGATGGAAGTTGTTACAAGCCACATAAGCTAATGTTTTGAGATGACTCCTATCTCTTGGTAACAGGAAGAAGTAAGGGAATCTGAGCTCTTTTCTAGTGTGTTACTCTCGTTTTCACTTCTTAATTTGGTTAATCAAGTTACTGTCTGGCACTAACGGCAGAAATGGTCTCTGTTGATAGATTTTAAATGCAACGCTCGGGATCGTTCGAATCTTGAGGCAAAGAGCCTGCCGTGCTGGGTCGTGGTTCCCTTGACCTTGGTTTGGTTCCCGAAAGGCGGGAAGCGGCGCGGGAGCAGATGCGGAGGGACCGGCGGTGGCCCCGCGCTGCCAGGCTGCCCTATCGATCTGTGCAGGTGGGCACGCGTGAGGGCCTCTGAGGGCCAGAGCTGGCTCGGTGGCATATCTGTGCGTTCAGCAGGTTTTTGTGGGGGATTGTTTCAACACGCCTTGCTCTCAAGCTAGGATTTTGCTTTCAAGGACAGACAAGGAGGAAGCAGGTCTGCAAAGTCTGAGCAATGTAGCTTTAATTGAAGTCATACGTCTTGATGGAGCAGAGGTAAAGAGGAGGAGGCCATATGGTGTAACCTTTATTTTTGTTAGGTTCACTGATAAGCAGTTGATTTGATAAGAAATGCTGCTCCATTGGTTGAGCGTCCAGGGTGCAGTTGTTCTGTGATAAGCATGTGTTTATTGTCCGCCATAAATGCCTAGAGTGACAGTTTATGGCAGGTTCGATTGGGTGCTTTAAATACTGAATGGATGTATCATAACTGCTTTCAAAGGGCTAGTTTGCTGTGCATCCGCAAGTGGTTGAAGAAATGGGTTGAACTGTAACATTAATTTCTCCCTGAGAAGGAGACGGCTCTAGATCTACTTCAGGACACAAGAGAAATGCATAGTCTTTGCCAGTAGTTGTACAACAGCGACCCATTTGGATAGAGTATCAAGCCCTAATAACCCCCAAAAAGCTGTGGAGGAGGAACAGGAGATATGTATTTTGGGACAAACTGGATGCCTTTTAAGGACTAGATGATAGTTTTGTTCATTTGTATTAGAAACTCATACTAGCTGGATGTTTGTCTTAGCCTCCTCCAGAGCAATACCCAAATATGTCGATGTTGCCAAGCCCAATGGATCAGTTACTCCTTCCATTTTGCAAACAGGAAATAAAAACAGAAAATCAGGGTGGTGGTTTCAGCTATGGACCTGCTGGAAATCTGTACAGGAACATGAAATCTAACTCTGATAATCCAAGTCCCAGCATAGCGCCTAATCCCTTTGCTGACCTCTGTCTATAGAAGCTAGTGGTAGGTTCATTAATATAAGGTCATTCATATATGTGAAACCGTATGCGATGCTTTCACTACTTACGGGGTGCTTGGTTGTGTAATTGCTGTTTTGCAGAAGGATATATACTCTGTGTTGATTATTGTTCTATTGGTGGTCTAACTTTTTGGTCAAAGTGCCAAAAAAGTCCTCCAGTACTTATTTCTTGTAATCTTTATGATGAGGGAGGACTCCCAATAGGAAGTGTCAAACATGTTTGGGCAGTAAGAGTGGAGTCTTCACAGCAGGGCAAGATGTATGTTCCCACCTTGTGCGAGAAGTGGGGGGCATGTAGTTTGGGATTACGCGTAAATAAGGAAAGTGAGGAGCAGGAGGAGGTTCCACAGACTAGATCCAACTGCCTGTTATCACAGACAACTTCTTTTGATAAGCAGAGCAGGTTCAATTTTTAAAATACTGAGTTTTCATGTTCATTCTTCTTGCTTCTGGTGGATTTCCCTGGTGCCAGAACCTCACTGTTGTCCCAGGCTGAGGGATTCAGGAATGAAAAAGCTATTAGTCTTTGCACTGCAATGGGGAGGAAATAACTCATTTGCTCTTTGGGCTAGTGAAGGGTGTGATGATTATATTTATAATGTTCTGTTCCTAGTTGAGCTGAGTAATTTTTTCTGAAATTCAAGATATATTCTTTCTGATTAAAATATGAAGACATTCTATTATTTCTATAACCACATTTAAGTCTTGTAATTTAAACAAATTAGTTTGCATTTCGCATGTCAGACGCCCAGCGATTTATGGAGGAAAATGGTTTTTCGCATCTGGTTTGTCTCTTGATTCATTAAATTTTGATTGAAGGAAGTTTTTGCAATAGGGTCTAAGAGAATTTTCCTTCCTCAGTGAAGTGATTGCTTGTTTCTTGCAGTGTCTGGCTGTTTTTTTTCCCTGTGTGCATATGCCAAGAAATCTCGAATTCTCTGTCCTAATTTTGAAAGTTCAACCTGAGGGAATTGAGCAATTTCTGTTGTTTACGCTGTTTATTTTCTCTTCGCATGAAGAGAACTAAGACTTAAGTCAGTCGTGACGTAACAGGTTGGACCCTGTATGGAGTCACTGGAAGACTCCTTTGGGCCAGGAGCGGGTCGGCTCCTTCGCATGGTGTCCTCTAGGCCAGCGGAGATCTGGCGTGACTATTCTGCGCGGGCGTGATTGCGGTTTCCAGCGCGCCGGAAGCGCTGGGTGTGCCCAGAGCTCGCTGCACGAGAGCCATCGGCTAGAGCGGTCCTGAAGCTGCTCTACGACGTGCTGTGTGCATACGTGTTGTGTGATACGGGCAGGCTGTGCTTAGCTTTGGAAACCCAGGAGCGTGTCAGCAGCTTAATACCTCTTTTCTGCTCCAGCATAGGAGTGAAATAATTAGAAATCATGTCAAGGCAGCGTCCAGAGGAAATTGCTATGGATCAACTGGTGCTTCTGTCCAGTTGAGAGGTAGCTTCCTTTTCTCTGGATGTCCCCTGCCAGCTACATTCAGTATGAGTAAGTGTTTTCAGATGTGCCGTAAATGAAAGCCTGGCCTGGTGTTCGAAGTCGGTGACAAGCAAACACAAAAAGCTGCTGTGCATTAGCAGAAGAAAACACTCTTTTGGCTTTTCTGGCAGGTGGATGGTACTGAAAGAGGAGAGTTGAAGCTGAAAGCTCCTGAGCAGATCCTGCCTTGCGACACGTGGGGGAAACGTCCTTGGGTGAAAAGCCGGCGGGTTTCTCCCGTGCTGCACCCCGTTGCTCCGGGCTGGGCAGGCCGGGGGTTGCCCTCGCCCCTTCCACCCCGCGCTTCGTGACGAGCGGTGCCTCCGCTTCTGGTGACAGACCCCTGGCGAGGCAGGAGAGCTGCCGCCTGCGTTCAGAGGGGGAATGACGATGCCGTTGATTGCGCACAGCGGTACCGGGGGGAGCTCAAAGGGCAGCTGCCTGCAGCGCCAGCGCCGCGGGAAGCACCCGCCGCCGGGGAGAAAACGCGGCCCCGGGTCTGTGAAGAGCAGGGGAAGAGGGATTAGAGGTTACCCTGGGAAGAGTGTTAAAATATTCTCAGCGTATGGTGGCTGTAGCTGTGGATTTTAATTGCTGAAATTACCTTGTCAGGATGCCTTATCAGCTGCTGTTCTAGTGATTGTTTGGTTTAGATAAGAGCTCGAGTGCGATAAAGCCTCGATAACGTTTTAGAGATTGCAGCTCTTTTGAAACTGCTGGCGCTCGCTGGGGCTCCGTGAGTCGCCGAGGAGCTGCGGCGCGCTTCTCCCGCCGCCGCCTGGCCCTCGCAGGGCCCTCTCCTCCGCCGCTTTTTTAAGTGCTTCTTTCGGAGTGCTGCTGTTTTGGGAAGCGAAGCCTCTTCTGGGTGCTCTCTGGGAACGGCGCGCGTGTGGAGACGAGGTGACCCGCGCTCGCGAGTGGAGGCGGATGTTGGTGGGGAGAAGAGGCGCAAGGTGCTCGCGTGCCTCCTGCAACGCGGCGCGGCTGCTCCGAGCTCTTCCTGGCCCGCAGCAGGTAGGAGGGGGCGCCGGGCCGAGCCGCTCCGCCGGCTCTCTGGGGCTCTCCATGCTCCCGAAAACACAGGCTTCCTATAAAAGTCCCAGTCTGTGACAGTTCATCTGATGCAAGAGGAAAATACCAGTCTTTAAGAATCTCCCCAATATTTGTGGCAGCAGTTTTGTGCCATCTGTGCTTGTTTTTGACAATTTTCTTTTTTGTAATGAATCTAGTAACAAGCCTTTAGTTGAACTTCTTCAATACATGTATTTTGGATGGGACAGAAGAAAAAGTTCGGAAACTAATGATGTGAATAATTCTGTCTGGTTCATGCTGCAGATTTATACGGTGTGGCGGTACGGCCTTACTCGTGGGTTTGCCATTCTTCTCATAAATTATGCACTTAGCTCTTGCACGTCTGAAAGTATGTGCTGCTTAGGTTTATTAAACATAATTAAAATTAGTTTATTCTTCCTATCTGTGTAATTTAACATGAACAAGCAGATGCACTATGGAACTCATGAGCAATGGGGAAAATATTGAAATTGTACGGCTATAGTTAGCAAATGGAAATTTAGGAGCTTGAGAAAATTAACTTTCACACTGAAAAAAACTTTGTGTTCTTTGCATTTGGATTTCTGTTCGTACTCAGCAGGCCTAATAGTAAAGCAATGCAGCGAGGCATTCGTTGTCTACGGAGATTTCTTTAGCGTGTCCAGGCAAAGGGTAGACTTGAAATAGTATGAAACAAGCACAGGGAGGAAACGCGCTTTGGACATTAATTGTATTTACAAAACACTGGATGCAGTTGCAGCTTTCCTGGGTTTGGTGGGCAGTATGGCTGTTTGCATGTGCTGGCTGGGGTCTCCTACCCCAAATCACTAGCTCGTTAAGCAGCGCAGAGGTGGCTACGTGGCACCTGCAGTTCTCCTGCCGCGCCGCCTTCCCTACGCGCTGATGTGCGACGGTTGCTGCTGCTGCTGTCAAATTCAGACGCGTGTGTTGGAAGAGTGCTCTGCTGGGGAGACCGGATCTGCCCCTCGCCTTTTTTAACGCCATGCTGCCATGGTTACTAGCCGTCGTGTTTTCGTCCCGCGGCCGCGCAGGGAGCTGCGGTAGGGAGGGCGTCGGGGCTGTCACTGCTGCGCCTGCTGGAGGTGTCCCCGGTGAGTGTTCACAGAGCCATCGGTTGTATTTCTTCTGTCTTACATCTCCAAGGGTGGAGAAAAAATTGTTTGGGGCAATATGTAAGGAAGCCCTAATTGCTGCTTCATAAGTGTACTTCTTTACCTTCTCAGCTAAAATACGTGATAATTTATTCACTGGCATTGAAGTTGTTGAGAAGCTGGATGGCGCAAAGCTGGAAGATGTTGGTTATTAATTCTGTTTGTTGAACTGAAGACTCTCAAGACATCAAAGCAGTTGCAACTCAGACCTGCTTCCTGTAGTGTGTTTTAATTCGTTGTTGTATTTTGTTGTGGTTTCTTGACTTGGTGTTTGAGATGAGCTGATTTCATGTAGCTGACTGAATTTTTTCCCTAGTAGCAAATTCAGTGTATTCCCTGTTACACCCCTCAGTCTGAAAACATGCTAAGTGTATTCCAGTTGGTGCAGATACAATATGTTCCACGAAGTCTGCAACAAAACTTTGGACCACATCAGTTTGACTATCTGGGATATGTAAATAATTGCAACACAGAGTACCAGGAGAAACTGTACTCTGGAATAACCAGACTTTGCTTTGTTGGTGGTTTTGTTTTCTTTTTTCTTTCTTTTTTCTTGTTTTAACCTGAAATGCTTTATTTTTTGTGTAACATGGGAAGAAACTTCTGGGGAATTGATAACTGAACTTCTACAGCCACCCAGGTATGTTTGCAACTGCTGAAAGACTATGTCTAAAAGCATCGGCAGGAAGAATTAGCAGTTAAGAGGCTGATAGTTCTGCATATTGCTTATATCTCTAAATGTCAGTTTTACAAGATTACTGTAAGCCAAAACTTTCTTGTTTATCTGTGGGTGATAGGATATACATGGCAAGTTTTTACTGGGGCAACATTTGTGTTGAATGTCTTGTTCCTGTCCAGGAACAGATTAATTTTGAGATTGTGAAGATTAGATTTCTGATGTGAAAATGGTTTGTTGAATTTTTGTATTATTTAGGTACTCACGTTGGAGCCATTCTCAGAGAGAGAGTGTGTAAGCTCTCTCTACCACTGGAAGAGATGACTGTAGTTAAAACAGGACAGCCAAATTTGGAAGAAAAGGATTATCAGACTCTGTTTTTATGTTTTTATGTTGGACTGAGGCATAGGGTGGCTAGGTGATATCCTTAAGGTCATGCAGGAGATGTGTGGAAGAGCCATTTAGCAAAAGATCAGCGTAGGAGAAATACAGCTCTAAGCTATTCAAATTATTAAGTATAATCAAATAATAAGAATGGACAAGCAAGTTACCCAGCATTTGAGTTATTTAATGAGTACTGTGTTAGACTCTTCTTAATTGTGTTCAGATGTTCATGGGCCCTGTTTTCAAGGCTATGTTTACAATGTCAGACCATAGACTTTTTTCCTCCTCTTAATGAAAGCTCGACATTTCTTTTGTTCCACCAAATTTCAGAACTTAGAGGATAATGCCAAATTATCACATGCCTCACAGCAAAACAAAGAGCTGGCAGCATTGTTGTTCTCGGGAAACCATGGAAATATCCCAGACTCACTCCAGCCGTACTTTAATTTGAGGTTTAATGCTCTGTTAATACCAGCCCACTCTTGCATTACACAAGCAGAAGACTGGTGAGGCAGCGAGGAGTAGGTGACCACTGGGTCGCCTGGGGATGGTGAGCACCCGGAGGACCTGTGAAGGGAGAGCTGCGTTGCCTTCACGGCCGGGTCCCAACTGTAGGAGAGAGATAAATGAAGCCTTGGGAAAGCTGCCCCTGCCGCGGGTGTGCCGTGGAGGGAACGGCGGCTGGTTAATCTTCCATCAGAGGACTGCAGTGGGTGGCTTGGGTGAGAGTTATCCATGTCTGCGTCCTCCTTTCGGGACACACAGTTTCATAAAACTCCCATGGATACAGTCCCACCAGCTTCTGGGGGAGAAGACGTTACCAAAGCTCTGGCAGCGCCTTTCAGAGAAGCTCTTTGAAAAACTCAGAGGTTTCACTGTTTGCCCTAAAGTTTCATTTTGAATCTCGGCTCCATTTTGGGTGATGCTAAAAGTGAAACTCGGCTAGCTCTTCCGGGCTTTGAACGATTACCAAAAGGAAATCTCTCAGATTCCAAATACCTTCCACGCACAGCGCCAAGCTCGGGAAGACAGATTCATTAGTCTTCTAGTTCTTGAGAAGCTTCATATGGAGAGTTACAGTTCTGCAACAGCAAGGGCTAAATGTCCCTATTAAATCCCACTGTTGCTGTCTGGATGTTTTAACTCGAGACTGTTACACTTACAGAAGGTGACATCTACTTACTGTTTCCTTGGTAAGGTAAAAAGAAAACTCTCTGCATTAGCCATTAGGATTTGGTTCTAATAGTGACAGGGTAGAACCATCCCTTCCACTAGCACCCGACTGCATTACTGTTGTATTTAAAATATTCACATCTTCTATGTGCAAGTAATTCAGTTACTGTACTCTGCCACCAGAAATGCTGCAGTAATTTAAATTGCATGAAGGAAGCAAGCATGAAGGTTTTAGTGCCAATCTCTATCACGTAGCTGTGGACCCTAACACCACCACTTTCTCAAAGACTGGGTGGCGAGATCGAATGTGTCCCTTTGGTTTGCTGCTCTTTTGTGTGCATGTGAAACCAGAGCAGGCAGCCAAACTAGTGCGGCAGGTTCACACACCAGTGAAACTGCGATGTGCTTCCTGAGCACGTACAGGCTCAGACGGTTACGACTCCACAGATCTCTTTTTGTGACCTGCCAGTCACCATGACTAAACCACACCAGTTTGTTTAGCTACAGTGAAGCATATGAATTCTTCTGGGCTTTTTTCTCCCTATAACCTCTCAACAAAGGCAAACTTTAAGCTACCACATACAGCTGGTGTTTCTAATAAGACACAGATGTGCATTGGGATCTCTCCCATCTCCTGCAACATTTAAATGTAGATAAATAGAACTTAATCAGCTATAAATAACAGCGTGTCATGCCTGTGGATCACAAGCCTTCTGTGGGACTCCCACAGGACCAGGGTTAAGCTTAATTACTTCAGCCTACTACAAACAACAGAATAATCAGCGGTTGGATATTACATGGGTGGAGGTGGAGGGAGCAGAAGGAAGCAAACTAATATCCGCAGCCAGTGCCGTGCTGACGAGGCATTCGCTGCAAGGTGTGTGTTGTGTTTCGAGACCGTGGGATTCTTTGATTGCCTGTTTCGGATTCAGGACACTGGAGGTTTAATGTCACTTCAAGATCTGAGAGTGCTGTTAAAATAAAAAACCCATACAAATTGAAAAAAAAATCTCGGGAGGCACTTATGAGCACACTTATTCCTCCCCGTAGGGATAACTGCTCAGATTTGCTGGAATAAGAAGTTGGCGATTGTGTCTGTCTGTTGTAGATGGAGGAGAGTTAGTCCTCTGTGGTCATTGCACGTTGTGAACTGCAGAAGGCCGAATGGTGTATCTGGGCTGGAGTATGGTGGCCGTTGCCCCCGGGCAGACCCCCTTAGCCAGGGGCTCCCGGCACGGTGGTTTGGGTGACTGACGGGGCTGGCCTGCAGGGGAACAACGCAACCGGCTGCTCTCCTCTAGCTGTTTTCTGCTGAAGCAAACGTGAGCTGGGCATCGCTGAAGCCCCTGAGACTCCACCTGCCAGCCGCGGCGGCACTCTGCTCTTCACGTCCTGGCGATACTCAGTACAGGTCTGTTATAGCGCGTGTACATAAAAACTGTAGGTTACCATCAATCAATCATGAAAGCATGCTGCTGTGACGGCAGTGCCACATTAATATACAGAGTTGGATTTTCTCCTTGGACTTGGCGCAGACTACCATCATCATATGTTGACTCTGAGCGTGCCGGCATTCGGTCTCCTGTCTGCCTCTGTAGGCTGCCAGTGCCCTGGTGCTGCTGGGCCTTTGCCTGGCAACACGCTTGAGCTGGGCTGGGACAGCTACGAGATACAAGCACTGATAAGTTGTCTTGAAGTATTTTGTATGTTCACCCTGAGATTACGTGCCAGTTTGAACAAGCATGAAGAAGTCCCCGGCCCTCTTCTCAGCGTGTGGCCTGGTTTCCCCACTTAGCAGGTGACCCTTGACATCTCTTCTCCAAACAGCAAGCCAAGAGGAGGCAAACTGGGCTGTCCCAAACTCAGTTGCTCCCATTCACATGACTAGTAATACAACTTTGTAATTTATTTGTTCTCTAGTGCCTTTTTTGGTTAATTTTCACTTCTCTCAACGAGCACTAGTGAAAAGATGGTTCCTAGACGTTTTCCCCCGTAGTTCCTGCTCTCACACTGGTTGTGATGGTAAGCATAAATGGGTTTTATAATTTGCATAAGTTTTTCCCAGCTACAGCAAGTTTGGGCCTACAGCTTTGTTTCTTTACGGTAGAGCTGCGTTGCGGTAGGTCTGCCCTGGCTTCCCGCACCGCTGCGCGTGGAGCTGGGGGCGAGCTCGGGCGGCGTGCCGGGACCCGAGGGGCCGCCGCGTCTCGCCTCGCCCAAAGGCGCCCGCAGGCGTCTCAGCAGCGACGCGGCCGCGCTCTGGTGTTCGTGTTTCGGTTTGCGGTGGAGGCTACGGGCGACTCAACCGCGGGCTCGGCTGAGCGCGCTGCGGTTGTGAGCGGTGGCTCTGCTGTCCTTTACCCTTCGTCTTTGAAAAACGAGAGCCGCTGGGAGGAGCGTGGCCTTGCTCCGGCGTGCGCGCAGCTCCCCGCCGCTGTGGGTGGGAAGGCCCCAACGGAGGGGCCCATCTGCCCGCGTGGACCCCGGGGAGGAGCAGCGCGGGGCCGGTTCGGAGAGGGCGGCGGGGCTCCCGCCAACGTCGTGCGGGCACCCGGAGCCCATGGGTTTTGCACCTAACGCGAGATTTGCTGTTTACCTGTCTTTCGCCTTTGCTCGGGTCCCCGTAAGCTGCTTTTGCTTCGCGGGAGCGCAGTGAAGATGTCCGTGGCAGGGCAGCCTGGCAGGGCCGAGGCCGCGGGCGGAGGTGAGCGCGGGGCTGAGCCCGGCCTGGCAGAGCCCCTCGCGCGCATGGGGCACCGTGCTTGCTGCGCTGCCGCGGGCCCGGCTCGGGGAGGCAGGGGGATATTTATTTATCGGCTGCCCGTGCAGATGTTTTCGTTGTGGTTTGCGGTGCATTGGTGCCACTTAGCGGGGGGAGAACTGAATTGACGGCTGTAGCAGCGCAGGGGAGGAGGAGGAGAGGCCGCTCCGTGTCCCGGCTCTGCCACCCCGCTCCCCCCACGCTGCTGGCGTTTCTGCAGCCTGGTCCAGTGTAAACTGAGATCTTCCGTCAGCCGCCGCACTGTTGGCGGGTGCGGGACGCGGCCGCTGGCACAGCCGTGCGGGCTGACCGGGCAGGCACTGACCTAGTCCCAATATAAAGCTTGTGCTAAGAGTGCTGCTGAGCTTAGGCTGAATAGTCTGGCTTTGTCGATAGGGAAATGAATCCAGCCATGCCTTCTCTTAAACAAGATTTGGAGGGGGGGGAGAAGGGGGCTATGCTTTCCGCTATTTTAGATATAATGGGAGAGGGATCACAGGATGAAATGGTTTTAGCTTAGATACTGGTTTTGGAGAAGCCAGTCTACACAAAATGCTAGCAGCATTGATTCAAACTCTTTTATCTGTATTTTCTATCGATTTCTTAATAAGAAAAGACTGTGGGAGAAAGAAGATCCTCTGCTGTGACGTTGGCAAGCAATGTCTCCGTGTTCCCCTCCCCCAGGTAAATGCTTACATTTAACTAATGGTAGATGGAAAGAGGCTGCCCTCTGCCTAGAGACCGAGTCTCGTGGGCAGATGACACTAGCCATCCACGAAGGGTGGTAATTGCTCAAAAGCACAGTAGCTCAATGTCCTGTTTATTTAAAAACAAAAAAAAAAACCCAAAATTGAATGTGTGCGTAAGGAGAAGGTGTCTGGCGTTGGAATTAGGAAAGTGGCCGTGAGCCAGCCAGAGGCGTCTGCGTGGGCCCGGCATTTCGTTGCCGTCCCGCAGCCTGCTCAGCTCCGCAGCATCCCCGGTTTGCAGGGGGGTTATGTAACAGCAGGATAAAATTCTGCTTCGTTGAGATACTTGAGAACGTCTTGTGGTTGATTCATATCTGTGTATTTTCCTCTCATGTTGGAAAGGGCATTTCAGGATGGTTTTACTGCTGCATTCCTTTTTGCATGAGGTCTCCTTAGCTTGTTATTTCTCTGAAGTCCTTGGTGGGGCACGGTGCAGCCCGTGGCCGGGGTGCCGGGCGCTACGAGCCTGCTCTTGCCCCTGTTGGCCTTGGGCAGCTGCCTCTCATTTCAGTGCAACTTCTGGGCATGGCACAGTGGCTCTTTCAGTCCTTAAGGAAACACAGACTGCAGCCAAGGATCATGCTTGCTGGGCTCCCCTTAGCCGTGGCCGGGAAGCGAGGACTTGGCAGCATACTCAGACGTTTCCTGGAGTCCTACCAGCTTCGCCGGCGCGCACCAGTGCGGCGCTGTTGGCTCTTCCAGTTTCCGCGACGGCCGGGTTGTCGGCTGTGTCGTGGTGGGCACCGTGCACCAATACTTGCATCTCCTGCCTTATTTTTGAACCCCTCTGTGTCTCTTGCGCTCTCACCAGAGGGCACTGCACAACTTGTTGCAGCGTAATAAATAACCTCTTAACCTGCTTAGCTGCTTTATGCTCAGTGGCATGTTTTACAACGTTACCTGGAGTCCTTGAATGCTGGTTCCCATGGCAACCTGATATAGCATTTTTATTCTTTATTACTATCACTGTTTTATTGCTGCCTTGTTCAAATGTGCTGTCATCTTTATTTTGCCTTGGTGTGTGTGCGTATGTGTGTGAGCCGCAAATCTGTTTCTAAAAATTATATTATTAAACGATTTAGTGGATTTGGAAAAAGGATGATGATCTGTCTCTGTCAATTTAATTTTAAATGGAGAAGCACACCATAAATGGAAACAAACTAGAAAGAAAAAATAAACTAGCAACCCAAATACAAATTAATACAGCCAGCTTAAGATGTTTTGTGGAGTTGCAAATAGTCAGATAAAAGCAAATTAGTGGGAGAAATGCTGCTTCTGTAGAGGAAAATTACAATTGTAATTACCTTTGGAGGGTGTACTAACAGTGCCCAGATGTTCTGAGGACCAGATTTTGGCCAAAGATGGTAATGGAGCAAGGACCTCTGTTGTGCTAAGGTGAAGCTTGACACGTTTACAGAAGGAATTGTATGGCCCGGTAGGGAGACCGTGAAGCCAGAAAGTTAAGCTGGTAATATGAATCCGTAGGTTCCTCCAAGAGGATTTTGAATCAGGTGGTGGATTACTTGTTTGCACCGTATTTGTGTTAGTTAATCCCGTACCTCAGGTGTTCTGCTGCTGCTCTGCCAGGGCCAGGAAAGATTCGTGCTTCGCCCTGATGATGACGAGGCTTCAGGAGCGGGGCAGGAGAGGCACCTTTCTCTGACGGGCTGGAGATGGCTACGGCCAGGGCTGGCTCTGCTGGTGCTCCCAGGGCTTCCTCACACCTCGCTGCGAAGGTGCCGTGGATCAACTGTTGACCGGATTTGGGATCCGGAAAGAATATTCCTGCGGGTGGGATTAGCAGGGGATTAGCAGGGACCGTGGGGAGAGGCTTTGCTTTCCTTCCTGCTACAGGGCACAGTTGGTTTCCTACGGTTGCTTGGGGATTTTTCCCTAAACTCTTTTTTTTTTTTTTTTTTTTTTTTTTTTTTTTTTTTGCCATTGCTGGGGGCTGATGAAGGGGGGGATTTGGAGGAGGTGCAATGCGTTCGTCGCGGGCCCGCTGGGGAGGCTGGCCAGGGTGCCAGCAGCTCCGGCAGGGCAGGCAGCAGCAGCCGGCTGCCCCCGCAGGAGCCCGGGGCCGGGGTGATGCTCAGGGCTGGCTAATCAAAGCCGACGACAGCGGGATGGGATTTTTTCTTTAGGGCAAAGACTGTGTTTCTGGGAATGGCGAAGCAAGCAGAGTTAAGGGCACTGTGATCTTGTGCATACAGGAGCCAGCTGGCAGAGCCCAGATAACGGATATCTTTCTAAGCACATGTTAGGAGCAGTGCTGTTTTCAATGGCTCCCTTGTACGCTCGGTCGTCTTCCTTCCCCACTCTGAGTATTAGGGGGCTGCTATAAAAATATTTGTTCTTTCTTAGCGCCTCTAAGTCACTCTTTGCTATCGACTGCTGCTGTGCAGCTAAGCACGGCGAGAGGATATAAGTATCCCCTGTGCGGAGGGTGGATGTTGAAAGGCCTGGGGTCAGGGCTGCCTCCTCGAGGGTGATCTCGTGCTGAAGGAATGGAGAGGCATCATTTGGAAAGGTATAAATTATCTAGGACAGCACACAGAATTTTACAACCTGCACTTAAATCCTTCATTATACCTTGTGCCAGCAGCAACGCGGATTCTGCAGGCTTGTCTGAGGACACTAACCTGGCGATTCAGATGCTTTGGAGGCTGTGTGTGTCCTTCCAGAAGAGTCTGGGAGATTTTTTTCTTCATTTTTGATAATTCCTCCGTTTTTCTTGGTACTGTTTTGCAGCAAGACAGCTTTGTCTGAGATACTTTGTCAGGGAAATTTCTACATGCTCAAAGTCCAAGCATCCTTATTCATCCGCAGCACCCAAAGCAAATACAAAGTGATCAGTGACTGGAATTCAGTCCTTAATGGGAGGTCTAGGCAATGATACCAGAACAGCTTTTCTAGAAGCAAAATAGCATTTATAGATTGCCAGAATGCTGTTTATTAGGGGGAAAAAAGGGCAGGGAGAGCAGCATGGTAAAGATAATGGGCTTCAAAGAAGCAGATTTAAGTCAATTAAGAGGTATGACCTTATGGCAAGCTAATCTAGGTGAAAAGCAAGTTCAGGAGAGTTGAAAGCTGCTTAGAGAAGAAAATTCAAGGGCGCAAGTATGAACTCTCTTAATGGAAGGGACAGATGGGAAATGTAGTAGGAGATCACCTTAGCTAAATCATGGCCTCCTTAATGACCTGAAACTTAAAAGAAACATAAAGAAAATGGAGAGCAGGTTGAACTATTGAGGACAATTTTATTGTGAACATGCAGAGAAAAATGAGAGGGCCAAAGTCCAAAATGAGATGCAATTGGCGAAAGACATAAAGGGCAGCAGGGGAGATTTCTATAAATATATTAGTAGCAAGAGATGAGCCAGGGAAGAGGTAGTCCACTGCTCAATGGAAAGAAATAGCTCTCAAAAGATGCAAGTGAGAAAGCAAAAGTGCTTAATGACTTTTTTATCCTTTCTGTTCTTCCTGAAAGGGTCAGCGGCAGTCATGCAGCCAACACACTGTCAGGGAATAGGAGAAGAAAAGGTTTGAATGCTTAGGTTAGCAGAACCGTGTGGAATTCAGTTCTGGGTACTTAGAAAACTGGCTCAAGTGATTTCAGTGCTGTTAGTGATAATCTCTGAAAACTTGCAGAGGACAAATGAGGCTTGAGAAGACTGGAGGAAGGAAAATTTAATGGGATATCTTTAAAAGGGGGAGAAGGGGAGGAGTTGCAGGCTAGGAAGCCTGCAGTGCCCAGAACTTTTTTTCATAAAAATACGACAAAGATCATCAAATTATTTATAAGCACCTAGAAGAAAGCAGCCTATATGGAAGAATTGGAGACCTGCAGACTCCCATACTAGTCATGCTTTCCATTAATATAGAGCACACACAATAGCACACTTATTAACGTCGCAGATGATGCTAAGCTGGGAGAGGTACAAGCACAGCAGAGTTCAGATTTAGAACTGAGGGTTATCTGAAAAAGTAGAAATGGTCTGAAAAATAGGTTACAGCTGAGCAGTGCTAATCAAGGTAGGAATGAGCATCTGTAAGAGACCAGAATTGATCAAGTAACTGGTCTGCCAGAAATGATAAAGGAAATCAGTGTGTGTAAAGGGTTTAGGCATTACAGTAGATCACTGATGACCCCTGAATCCACAATACCATCTTGTTATGGGGGGAAAAAAAAATCTAGGCATCATCAGGACATAGAAATATGGTTTATTATAAAATATGCCAGGCATTCTAATCTTTTTATTCAGTCCTGGTGATGGCAGTGTGTTTTGTTCTGAATTTCACAGTTCAGGAAGGATATTGGTCATCCAAAGAAACACTTGGAAAAAATTGGTGACAGTAAAGCTAGTTAAGGAAAGAGACCAGTTTCCCTGGGGAGGCTGTGTGAACTGGAGTATTAGGAAGTGTTAGACAAATGCCTGTTGAAATTCATTAACCCGTTTCCAAGGGTCAGAAATCAGCTGTAGTACATGGTCGCCCCAGGTTCCTGCCAGCCCTGTTTTCTGTGGTTCCGGATAGAGTTAAATGCTGTCTGGGCAAGGCTGCCAGTTGCAGAGGAGATGACTGCTGGAATCCATGGGCTGTTTGCTACCTCCGCTGGGAGACTCTGGGCTTATCCAGCTTATTTCTCCACCTTTCTCCCCGCTGGTCTTTTCCTTCCTCTGGCTTTCCATTACACCTGATTGCTTTGAAGGCAGCTGCAGAGGGTGTATGTTCGTTGTTAGATGGGTGAAGGCCTTATTGTCAGCCTGTTCCGTCCTCGAGTGCCTACCCTGTGCACCTCTGAGGGGCTGCTGCACTGCTGGTGAAACGAGGACGTGGGAATACCCTCAGATAGCTGATTTTTCAGCCCAAGATAAGATTTTTAACCCATGCTTTTACCAAGCAGCAGAGAGGTTGAGAGATTTATTCATGCCCAAAGGTGGTGGTAGGAGTAAGTAAATGAAAATGCAAAACTCCAACTGAATTGGAAAAAAGAGCAATGCTTTGGGGCATGGGGATGACCAGGTGAGACGCATGGTACTGGGCATCTCATGTACCTGAAAGCAGATAGCCCAGCTGGGTAGTAATAGTGAAGATCCTACTTCTCTCTGTAACTTTCATTTGCCTTATACTCTTAGATCACTGTGATTAAAACATCAGCAAAACTAAAATATTTTTATGTCCTCTACCTGTGCTCTTGAAAGTTAATTTTTCTAATTTTATACTGCGGTTTGAATGTTCAGTGAGACACATCCCTCACGCTGTTTAGCGTGAAAAGGTGAAGTACAAGGCCTTGAAATTCTTTGGTCCGTTGTTGATTTTTCTTATCTCCTGCCTAGCTGTAAGGGTGCCTGCAGACCTATAAAAATATATATATATATATAGAAAATAATACCAAGCTCTTCAAAAGGGAAATGGAGAATATAAGTGGTGTCTGGGGCAACATCAACATTTGGATCCTCCTCTTTCAGTCTGAAATCAGACTTGGGATGGAAATGAAATAGCGTCCAAGAGTTTTCATGACAGGAAGAGTCTTCAGACATCAGAAGACTCTTTAATTACGGGCAGAGTGATTCATTCAGTGGTCGCCATCTGTATCTCATTAAAATATGAAATCCTTCACTGTTTCTCCTTTAAATATGAAGGTATCCCTGTTTTATCTTTTTTGGCTTAGCAGAGCCATATTTTATGTCAGCTCATTGCAGCCTACCTTTCGAGTGAGCCTCTGAGTTATGTGCAGATTATTTAATGCTGAAAATATTGAGCAAATGTGATTCACCTGTGTCGCTTTCGCGAGACTCTTTTCTCCTTAAGCACCCAAGCACAACAGAAAAGCAGCTTGAAAAGAAATTGAAGGATTAAGTTGAAATTATTTGGGGAATGGATGTAATCAATAAAAGTAAGATATGCTTCGTGTCTTTTCTTGCTGAGCCCTAATTAACAACGAGGCTTTTCCTGAAGAAAACCTCCTCGACAGGCCCAACACAACCCCGGTAAAACTGATGGGAAAAAATCTCCTATTGACTTCAATAGCAGCAGCCTCCTTTGAACTGACTTTTACTGTGGTGGGGAAATATGCACTTTGTCTGCAAGAGGTTGACCATAACTACGTGTGCAGATGAATACATGTGCAGCTTGAAACAGCACCATGGGGCTACGTGGGATTCAGGCAAGATAATCGCAGGCGTAAGCAGAGACCTGTCCTTTGTTATGCCTTTATTTCCCCCACCCAGAATTAACTGTTAGGTACGTTTTGGAACAACAAGGAGGATTTTCAAATTTTCTAAAAGGGTCATTGTAACTTGTTGGAGTCAGTCACCCCATTTTTGTGTCTTCTTGCTGAGCCTGTTTGATTTTTGGAGAGGGAGAGTCGTCTTGCTGTTATTTTTTGCTTTTGGAGAGGGAGAGTGCACACACAAGCAGAATTTTACAACAGATTAGGAGCAATTAAGTGTTTCCAATTTTCATACATCAGTTATGATTACTGCAGGGGCTTCTTACTCTACTGGCCCTTTCCAAGATGCATTAAGGCTGTCAGATGTAAATTGGGGGCATCAAGGCCCTTTTTGCAAAGGGTTGCTAGCTGGTCCGTAGTGCAGATTGCTCTGAGTTCTCTCAGTGCGTTCAGTGCCAAACGCAAATTACATTTTAAAAGCAATATTTTATTTGGCCAGTGTGTATTGATCTAACTGTATTCAGCAGCTGTGAGGTTAAATTCTGGTTTGCCAGTTGGCTTTAGGGTTTGAAAGAGAAACAGCAGCAATAGGTTTTTTTAGCTTTGCCAGAGCTTTCAGCAAAGTGACGTTGGAAGAGTGGGAGAGGAAGGAGTGGGGGGTGCCTTAATTTATCAAGGGCAAGCGTTTAGCCGTGCAGCAATTTGTCGCTCTTCGGTGGGTGTTATGATCTGCCCAGCAATATTGAAAAGGAGTAGAACTAGACGGAAAGTTGGGACAAAAATACATAAGGAGCTGGAAAGAGGGCTGGCTGCCAAAAGCTGTGGTGTTACAGTTGGCCCCCAACTTTGCTCCTTGCTTGTCTTGGCGCTCTAGTTGCAAGACAAATATATTTGTTTTATTGTTGTTCGTGAAATCTGGCTGACTGCACGGGGAATGGTGCGAAGGGGTAGGCGACTTCATCGCGTGAGTCACGAGCGCGCGGGAGCGGGATGGGGGGCACGGCGGCAGGTCACGCGGGCTGCCCGCGGGGCGTTCGGCGGCTGCGGCAGCGCTCGCTTTCACAGGCACTTCAGTGGGAAGGCATGGCCGCAGGATGAAGCCTCCTCCCCGCAGACTTGCTGGTCTGAGGCTGGCTGGTAGAGCCGGTAAAGCAGAGAGAATTTGGGATGAAGCATGAGTGGTTGCCTGCCGTCCCGGGGGGAGGCAGGTGTGGGAAGGAGGAGGACGCGTGCTCTGTAGTTAACATCTTGATTCAGGAGGTGAAGTCTCCTTGAAGGAGCAAAGACCTCAATTCAGGCTTTGGGCCTTGTTCTCTATCTGTGTAACAGCAATAACGGCAATGCCCAGCTCACCAGAGTGCTGTGAGGATAAATCCGCCGAGAGCACTGAAGTGCTCAGATAAATACCTGCGAGAGCGCGGGGAGGCGTTTGTGCTTGTATGAGGGATAAGTGCTTTATTAGTAATGACCCGGAAAGGACAGAGCTACTTGGAGGTATAGTAAGCATAAGCAAGTGCCTCCTGTAGTTGACAGGCTCTTGGTATAAATCATTTGTGGAATAAATGACACAAGAGAATTCATGCTTCCTAGAGGAGAAGGAACGAAGTCTCTGCTGAGCTTAATAAAAATGAAAATTCGGTAATGGATAATACCAGTCTAGAAGGGGTCGCAGGCTGCTTGACAGGAGCTGTAAGGTCACGGATTAAGTGGGTGCCCAGGTTGGTTCTGGCAATACCTGGGAGATTCTTGAAGGGAAACGGGAGTCTCCCCAGCAGAACTGCAAGATGTGGGCTAGCTCTAAGTGTGGTTTTGCACAGCAGAATTGATAGGAGTTATCATAGCAAAACCTTAACTCTGTATTTGACATCATGTCTTTAAAGCAGCCAGGGATGGCTTCCAGGGTCCTCCCGTTTGAACTTTGGGCAGGCTCTGCAGAACGGGGCGGGAGGTGCTGGCCCTGCGCTGTGCCGTCTCCCGCGTCCCGTGAAGCGGAGGCTGTGGCTCCGGGAGGGCCCTGGTTGCGGAGCGAGGGTCCGTCTCCCTCCCTCGCGCTTCCAGCTGCGCGCTCGCTTCCCCTCCCGGGCACGAGCGTGTGCTCGTAACTGCTGCACAGAGCTCAGCCAGCCAAAAACTAACGCGATAAAAAACAGAAATTATTTTCTTGTGAGCTAATTTCCTGAACTGTCTCCCCACTTAGTCATAAAGGTACCGGTGCAAGAGAGGAGGTGGGAACACATGGCTAGGGGCGAAGGGAAGAGTGGGAATTGGTTCAGCGTAAAGCTTGCTGCTCTGGGACTGTCATGTCTGGGCTGTTACAGCTCTGCCTCCTCCAAACTGAAGAAGAAATGCCTCGAGCTGAGGTCGTGCGTGTGGCAGCACACAGATCCACTCCTGCTCCGTGGTACCAGTCTGTCTCATCTTTCCTTACGCTTCCCTGCTATCAGCATGCTTTTTGCACAGTGCATCAGTAAGGAAGCACTGGAGGCAGCATCCTTCCCGTGTTACGCCCAAAACGGGGTCAGCTGGAGCGTGTTAAGCAGCTGCCCCTGGATCACAGTAGTAGTTCAGCCACCTTCTGCTCCTCTAGTTCTCCCTGCTCCATGGAAGTTACATCCTTCAGACATATAGCTGCTGGTTGGTGCTGATTGTTTCCCTCACCTTGGTCACTGCTGAGCCAAGTTGCTATATACCTCTGGTTTTTTTTCTTTTTTAAACAAGTGACTTCAACTCCAGAAAAATTCCTCTAATGACTTCATTAGTATCTAAGTGACAGTGCAGGGTACAGGATTTACATATACAGTCATGCCAGTGAGCTATCATTCTCTCCCTTCTCTACGCAATTATGGCTTGTCTGTATTCAGCCAGAATTTTGCTTGGCGAGGCATTGCACTTTATCATGCTGCCTACCCCTGTCTAGTTTGCTGCGTCTCACCACCACCCCAGAGGACTGTGTTTACAAGATGTGTCCATTGTTTTTGAGACACAAAGTCATGACCAGTCACCTCTTGCATTACTTTGTTGTGTTATTCTGTTGATAAGATGCTTGCTGGGTTGGTAATCTGCAGCTAAACCCAGGGGCTTGTAAGTCAAGAAGGAACCTTTCACTATTACCCTGAAAACAGAAGTATACAAGGAATTAATTTGGAAAGAGCTTCATGTGAAATTTTTATATGCCATCCTGCTGCCAAGATAGCTTGCCAGTTGGGTGGTGGTAGTATGTTTTTAACTTCTCTCCCTGTATGCAAACAGGATGACTTAACCTCTTCCTCTTTATCCTGGAACAAAAGAAAAAGCTGATGTTTGGAACAGATGTTTTGTTAATTGGTATCTGGCCTGTGGTGCAGTAGAAGAGCAGCACGGTCTTTGAGCAGAGCCTTTATATCGCTTGCCCTTAGTTCTTCCTTTCTGTGTACTGCCTTTTCCAAAGAGCAGAGCTCGCAGAGAGGATCCCAAACCATAGATGTTCCCGAAAAGAAAGGCTAGTGCCGTATGCCTTACTCCAAACAGATCCTTTCCCTCCTCGGGGGGGAGGGAGAAACAGCAGCACAAGGCAAGACCTTGGGGACGGCAGTGGGAGAGGAGGGCAGGGCGGTAAAGTGGGAAGGCAGCAACCGAGAGGCAGAAAAGACGGAGATGCAGGGACCGGGAAGTGCAATGGCCACGTGGCGTTGCCTGGACAGCGAGGGGACATGGGATGGCTCTGAGATATACAACGGTGAGTGAGAGCCAAAGCTCTGCCGAGCCGGCTATGGTGGCTGGAAGAGTTTGTTCCTCCTGTGCGGAGGAAGCCCAGGCGCTCCTAGGGCTGCCTGATCCGAAGAAATTGCAGCAATTTAGCTATGTCGTTTTCCGAATACACATAGTTAAACTGGGGTAGTCCATTAGCATGAATACTCAAATTGGTTTAAGAGTGGCTGATACAGATCAAATGTATTGGAACCAGCGGATTTAAGAGTGTCTGTGCGAGGGGGTTACGCCAATTTAACATCATGGATTGGGATGCCAGAGTGGTTGCGTTAGTGCAGTGCTTGAATGTGAACTAACAGGGAGAACACCTAGGAACCTGCTTCAAGAGACATTTTTCACTAAAACCATGTGTTAAGCTACTAAAAATAATAAAATGTTTGATTTTTTTTTAATTATAGCAAAAAATTGAGATAACACCTAGCAGTGACTTGGTAATTCTGGACGGGGGGAGAAGGGTCTTTTTATTATTTATTTGTTTAAGGAAAGAAGGGGGGGGAAGTGCATTTTGACATTGAATTTATGTATTTTATATTTACAACTCCTAAAATCTTTGAGAAACATTCTCCCAAAAATGTAAATCGTACTCTGAAAGATAGAGTTGGGTCTGGATGGCAGTCAGGTTTCCCAGCATGCAAGATTATTGTATAAAATGAAAAATTAAGTATAATGCTTCTGCATGCGAGTGTTTGACATCCCTCAAGGTTGCTATCATGCCTAACTGAAGTTGTTTTTCTATGCAATATATTTCTCCTGCTTCCTACACTTGAGATATCTCTTCCCTTCCTCCCCCTGCTCTGTGGTGTTACTGCGCTTCCCTGACTACAATTAAAATGTTGACACCTGGCTTGGCTCTGCAGATTAGGATTTGATTTTCTGTAATTATATGTTATCGCTCACATTCAGTAGCAATTTTACCTTCTGTACAGTATGATAACACTTATTAATTCAATAAAAGAAATCAATTCACAGGCAATTTCAAAATGTAACACCTTGGTAACTGAGTACTAACCAATCAGATTATGCATCTGACATTGTGCCTTGTCATTTAATCAGTAATGGGTGATTGCAAAAGCAGATATATGTCAGATGTTAATTAAGAATAACACAGTTTGGGACCATAATGTTAACAGTGCCTGTTTTGTTATGATGCTGTGCTGAATATAGCTAATATTTGACTTGCACTTAAGTATTATTTACAGTAAATGGAACGATAAGGATATTTATTCTGTCTCTGTGTTCCGACAGATGTATTAAATTTTCTTTTTAATCAGTGGAACATACTGACTGTTAATGGACCACAGCACAGTATGTGTTTGTGTATGTGGGATGTGGAGGTGGTTTTGTTTATAGTGAACACGCTCCATCTTATCTTCTAGAAAGTTATATAGTCTTGCATTTCCAGGGCTTTGCTTTTTTTTTTTCTCCTTTCTGAAGTGTTTTACTTGGCATCTGTCAATCAACTTTTTCTTCAGGTGGTTGTTGTAATGTTGAGAAAGAAATGTGAAAGCCTGTGTATTCACCACCTTTGAGTCTTCTGAAATCCTCCCCTCCGTCTTCTCATCCATGTTGGAACCTGCAGCTGTTGACCATCCCCAAAACAAAGTCAGCTGTTGCCACCATGCCCTCACTTTTGTGCCATGTCGCAGGCCAGGTTGAGCTGGCGCCTGCGAAATTGTCCCCTGCAGAGCAGCGGTTCTGGACGCGAGTACGTTCTGCTGCTCGAGGTCGGACAGCTTGGCTTGCTCAACATCCAGCCACGCAGATCTTCGGTAACCTGTTGTGAATTGGCACCTTTGTCTAAAATACCTGACGCTGGTGCCAACTCTTCCAGGTTTGCAGCGTCGTTTTCCAAGGGAACCCGACAGCTGGAGTGAACTTGGCTTCACAAAAACTGGCAGCACGGTTGCTCTTTGGGCAGCGTAAGAGGGAGGCCTTTTTTATGCAGAGCAATGGAATAACCTTGACCTCTTCTTGGAGTTTGGTCAACATCTCTTACAGAGTCTGATGGTTCCTGTCTGAATCGTGACATTTCTCTCTTTCCTGCTTTGGAGCAGATACTGAGTGAAGCACTCCCTCCTTTATGAGGTCTCGTGTTTGGTGAGACCCTGAATAGGGACTGCTCAACCATGTGGGGGTAATTGGTACCGTTTTTTACTCCATTTACACTTTTATCTTCAGAATATAAGGAAAATGCTGCTTTTTTTTCCCCTTCAGGATGTCTTTAGCATCTATCCTCATAGTTGTTCACAAGGCTTAAACTGTTGCTTGTTTTATCCTCATTTCTGGCCAAACTGGTTGAGGAGCTGCTGGTTTTGAGGCAGAGCTCAGAGATTATATTCTTTGGAGGAGATCCTCACAGAGGCTTGTTCCCTCTGCTGCCTTTTCTGTTGCGTTTTCGACAAGGTGTGATCATTATTGACCATATTGTAAGTTCTGATCTTGATCAACTGTTTAGTGCTGCCTGACGTGTGCTAAATGCCATTGACTACCAACAGTTTTGCTGGGAATGAAGGACAAGCAGGACCTGGCCCTTAATTTTATATCTTCACTTTAAAGACCCATTTGTTCTGTGTGATTAGAACCTATTAGTCCAGTCAAATTAAGTGAGAACAGGTGAAATACGCCTGGAACAGACATTTAAGCTTAGCTGAATGTTACCGTGCTCACACAACCTTCATTTCTAATTCATAATTAAGTTAGAACCAAGGCCATCAGCTATTAAACTGTTCAATGCAAATGCATAAGATGCAAAGAATCACCAATAAAGTTGTAAACTTCAATTAGCCGGCACCAGCCCAGGGTTCTGAGCTTCCATGGGACGCTTAACTAATTTTATTATAACAGCAGCATCCTAAATGAGCAGCTTTGAGGCATAGACTATTCATTTAACAGTCCAAATATTCATTAAATCTTACAAATTGGCATCAGAGTTTTATGTTTTTAGCAACATATTCATTGAAGAGATAGGCAAGGTTCAGCTTTAGATCATTTATATTTTCTGTTTGTTAAACTATTTTCATTTATAGCTTGCCTAAAATGTGGCAATTTTTACAAGCTGGGCTAAATTTTCCAGTTAAAGTGATTTACTAATGGCTGATAAAGCAACACTGAGCTTGTAAAACCATTTGCTGTGATATTTCAGCAAGGAAAGAGCATACTCTTTTGCCCCAAGATGTCACTGATTTCAGGGAAGTGGAAGGATTGCAGGTTGAGATAAGTAACAGATGAGGTTTCCTCCTCCTTTTTAATAATAGTTTCATTTTCCCTCCCTCTGTTTTAGTAATGGACAAATCTAACATTAGTTTCTCTATTTTTCTTCTTTTTTTTTTTTAATTCATACTTAACGATACTACCACCCTTTTCTTCTGCTGTGGTTTCCCAAAAGTAATAGGTGCTTCAAAAGAATGTTCTTCTGTGTAATTCTTTGTATCACGGTTTCATGCTCTACATTCCCGAGTGGCTACTTGTTTTGGGTTCGTTGTTGTTGTTGTCTCCGTATATAATGTGAACCAGTCAGGAGTTCTGTGATTTAAGCAGAGCTCTAACAACTTGTATGCCTGTATCTGAATCTTGGCTTATTACTTGATTAATAAGGGAAATTTTAAGATGATTAGTAAAGAGTCCCCAAGTTGTCTTTCTGCAGGATGGTAAAGTGATGCTTACAAAATTTCAATGGATCAATCCATTTATCAAAATACCTGCAGACTCCATCTCCAGAATGGTGAAGTGATAATAAATATTGGGGGTGGAGCTAGGATTGTGAAGCTATCCCCATTAAATGTATTTTAATAAGTTACCATATCTTAAGAGCTTTGATTTTTTCCTGTGTGGATTTTCTTAAGGGGAAGAAAAAATTACAAAATATTGAATTGGTTCAGGCTGGATTCTTTGACAAAGAATCAAATCATTCCTCCTTAAGCTCCTTATTTTGACAAGTTAAAGACAAGCTACCTGTTTCTGGCCTGTAACATGGCTACTTCTAACAGGTCTTGGTTTTGGGGTCTGCTACTTGTGCTCAGCTTCACGTAATCTGTACTTTCTTCAAAGGCACCTGATAAAAGGATGGACCTGTTACAGAATGGGAAGCAAACGTATTTTTAAGCCTTTTTGCAGTGTTGAATTACCTGTTCTACTGAATGGAAGAATGATCAACAACTTCAGAGTGCCCAGTAAATATCTGCATAAGGTAAAGCAGCCTGCTAATTTAGTGGCTAGGGGCAGGGTAGATGACTGAACCAGCAACTGCATTGATTGTGCACCAGAGACAATATGGCCATGGTTCCCTTTTCTTCCCTTGAAACAGGACCAAAGTATGATCCTGGTGTTTTTGTGGCTGAGATAGGTTGATCGTTGAAATAATGTGCAACTACTAAAATTAGGCCAAGTTGCCAGTCTGTCTGTGATGTGATAGACTACTATTTATTCTTTAAAAAGGATTTATAATGGCGTTCTCTGCATGTTCGTGCATACTGAAGAAGCAAGTCATGGACTGCAGGATTTGATCAAGCTGGGGCAGAACCGCAATTCTTAAAAGGCAGTACTGGCAGAGCAGTGAAGATTTTATGAATGCAGAAGTAACCTCATGTCACACAGGGATTATTTCTTTAATGTGTTTATGCCTTTATCAAGGATGGAATGGTTTTGTTGCCTAGCTATATAGCATAAACTTGCTACTATCTGAGAAATAATACCCATTAATAAGTTCTGACTTATGTATTTATTTCCCGTGTTCCTTATCTGGTGTAAGTTAATATAAATCCTTTCCTGCCAAATCAGAACATGGATGAGTTTCCTCTGGCAGAAACTGATACTGCGTTTCATCCTTTAGCTCTCAGACCTCATAGGTTTAACATCAGTGGTTTGACCTCTTCCTATTCATAGGATACATGGGCTTTTCTATCTGTAGAGAAGCACGATGGCAGAGCAATCATACTTGGTACTGAAGATTACCATGCTTTTGGCAGTCACAGATAAATTCAGCCTCACAAGCTGATCACAATGACATTACGTATTACTGGTTTGTAGGGAAGGGTGGAAGGAGAGAAGACAACAGTAGTGATAATAAATGATATGTCTAAGGTCAGAGCTAGAGGTAGAACGTGATGTCCTGTATGCTAGTGACAATGCTGTCCTTGCTGCTGGAAGGCTGTCTTGTGTTATGTTGGATAAGCAGATGACCTGGGGAATCAGGGATCACCATCATGGGCTTTATTGCAAGAGCCCAGTTTGTGCCCTTTAACACAGAGGTTTGCCTGGATTACGTGTCCATACATGTATTTTCCTGCCCATGGATTTCATGGAAAGGACTGCTAAACTTTGAGATGACTGAACTCACTGAAGGTCACTTTCTTCTGTGCTTGGGTAACATTACATCAACACAGTTGGAACCGGTCACTAATTAAGTGTTAATAAAGCCATATGGCGAAAAACGTACGGGTTGCAGAACTGAGACTCTTTTTGCCCAGCAGGACCCATACTTGCCAATGAAATCAGAACTTGATATAAAGATATATTTTAAAAGTACTACTAAGTACATATATTCCTTTCCCATACTTAAATTTGACTACCATATATCCCTATATCTGTCTCATTATTTTCATGGCCACTAAGAAGTTTCCCTATGTTTGGGGAGCTGTCTGTCCTCTACCAGTAGTACTAACTTAAGTGACATATACAGTCATTTCAAAGGCAAATAAAATTTTGACCTGTAACAAGCTCTGCACTTCAACAAATAACATTTCAAGACTTCAGCATTCTCAAATGGATTTGGAAGGATACAATATAGATCTTAAAATGCATGGTTGATTTAGTTTAAGCTGTGATATTATAGATGGATAAAACCAGAAATAAGCTCTCACTTTCAAGGTCATTATTTCTCAGTTCTAGGTCATTTGATATATTTGCCAGCATATTGCAGATTCGAAGAGCTGAGTAGATGTTTATCCATGGTAACAGTTTTACTTTAGTCTGCCCAGTATCGCTGCTGATTGGTAGGGTAGAGTAAAACCTGGCTTTCAACCATGTGCTAAGGCACAGAGACACTTAATGCCAAAAGTAGGATCTCTGCTTTGTGCTGAACACTGAGATTCATCAAAGAGTACTGTAATTTTTTACTGTGCTAGTTCAGACTGGCTTTTTATCACCTGGTTTCTCTATGGAAAATCACTAATCCATCATAGCACTGAAGCACTTCACTTTAAGGCAGTCTGTAGGCCTCTTGAGCAGATGGGGGAAACTTGGGTTTGATTAAAACCATATTGTGAAAGGTGGTCGTTGTCCTACTCTGTGTATGTTTCCTGGATTTACTTAGGAGAGCATATTTAGGGGGAGAAGAGGGAAAGGACTCTATATTGTAAGTTATCATCCTGGGAACATGATCACTTTGCTTCGTTCTTTAAGGAAGCTCTACTCTAGAGTTCATCAAATAATTAAAATTAGTCCTCAAGATGCTGACCATCGTGTAGCTGTTCCCATCTCGGCCATGCTAGGAACCTCTTTGCTGCCTGCACTTCTTCCTCCACCTTGTTTAACTTCCCATCCATCATGCTCTGCAGATATGTGTCATTGCTGGAATCTCAGCCTGTTGCTCAGAAGGGAAAGGGATTCCTGAAGATGTGGGGAAAATGCCTGGGGATGAAGAATAGTATGGCAGTTAGGTCAGAGCAGCAAGTAGATTACATGATGGGATCATTTGCTGTAAAGCATCTACTGCAGAATCTAACCCCAATTAGGTCCTACTTAAATCTTTAAAATAAGGCTTAAGGAGGTGTTAAATGGTTTGTAGACCTTGTGCTGGTCCAGGCTGTGGGAAGGCTGGAGACCTGCTCTGTGTTCCCATGCCTGACCAAAGCCTCGCGGTTTCCGGGCTGAGAAGGAAGCAAGCAGGAGGTGGGCCGTGGTTTGGGATAGCAACCACAAAGCTAGATCGCTTTGGCTAAAAAAACTCAGAGATTTGAAGTTCATATGACCTGAGTGATTCCCCTGCCAAATTATCTGATAAAAACCAGAGCAGCAGATGTCAAGGGTGTCATAAACATCCCCTGCACAAATGCCATGGCCCTTGGGTTGACTGTAAGGAGTTGAAGAGCCTTTGCAGTGGCTGAGCAAGAGCATGCGTCTTTCCGAGTGCCATGAGCTGCTTGCGTGGCTTAGGTTTCCATGGCATATCAGGAGCAAAGACGGCTGAGTACAAAGCCCTCTTTGAAGGTTGATCCTCAGTGAAATGGGAATTTACAAATGTGGCATGTTCTTCTCAAAAATAAGATTGGGTTTTACCCGTACTACTATGAAAGTATAAAGCTTTAATTATGCCCTAAATCTACTCCTTTAGCCGTGGAGCTCACATGATTAGCAGCAAAAAAAAGCATCTGGAGAGGCTGTGTGGTGCCGTGTTTTCCCATATGTGAAATTTTATACAGTACAAATTATTAAACACCAAATCTCCGGAGAAAGATCATAATGAAAAATTTAGCACCCCCCCCCCCCCCCCCCCCATCAGGCTGCTACTAATTTGCCTTCTGACTAGATGTGAAAGAAGAGCGGGCTGTGCTGGGGGTAGTCCTTGGTGAGAACCTGGCAAGAGGAAGCAAGTGTTGTTTTAATGCGATGCAGCAGGAGAGCCGGGGTGGCACTTTTGGGGGTAGACTCACTGAGAGACAGTAAAGGTGAAAAACTGCGTTTTTGGTCAAGGGCTGTGAGAGTGTATCCCTTTCTTTCTGTCTTGCTCTTAGCCTCAAGCTCCCAATTTCATCTTGCAACACTTATGCAACGCTGCATTTTAAGTATCTGTGCAGGGAGGGTGCTCTTTTAAAATGCACCATCAGGGAATGACCGAGAGGCATATCGGATCCGTGCTGCTGCTTGGCTTGCTCACAAGCGCTGGTGGCTTGTTCCTAGTGGCAGTGTCCATTCCCTGGGAGAATACAATAGGTTTTCTGGAAATAAGCAGCAAATGGTGGGATGTGCCTCTACTTGTTTTACAAAGTACATTTTTGTTTGTAAGAGAGCGTTAGTTTGCATTATTTTTTAAATCTTTTGCGAAGTTTACCCCATTGACTTTTTGCAGACGCGGATTCGCAAGTTTGGCCCTGCAGAGTTCTGCAGAAGTGCATCAATGTGATGGATCAAGCAAAATGATACTAAAACGAGCCTGGTGTGACTGGAGGCGCTCATTGTGTGCTTATCTGTGATTAGCTGTTGTTACTTTGTGCTAGGTGCTTATTACAGCCAAATTCTTCCTTTGCTGGAAAAGCCAGTGTCATAGCGATGGTCAGAGCGGGAGAGCTGATGCTGTTGCAGCAAGACTGGGTGCTTGGAGGGCACCCGCATTTTTAGACCTCTTTTTTTCCCATGTTTCTCACTAACAAAAGTGAGGCCCCGTGACTCCATGTGCAGTTTATGATGTCTCGTCATAGAGCACGCGTTTAGCAGCAGAGAAGTAACTTTGTCAGGTGCACAGCGTCCCCGGGCTCAGAAAGCCGAGTGCGAAATCCCGTTTCCTGGAGGACCGGCTTCCTCTATTCTCTCTCTCTCGGGAGACGGAGCTAACCAGTGCCCATAAATTCACATTTGCTCTTATAATCCAGGGACCAGTTTCACCTGGATACTTAAGCAGGAGAGGGCCCTAGGCACACAAAGCTCTCTCCCACCAAGTCAATCTTAAATCCAGATTTCACAGTTTAAGTCCAAGTAAACCCAGCACCGGTGCATTGCTATTGGCCCCTGCCTGGCAGGGTGTTGATTAATAATTTGAACCTGCAAATCCTCTTTCAACTTATGTGAAAGCTAAATTGTCCATCTGAGGCCTGCTTCTTTCAAAACAATTCTACTGCGATTTTCCCTGCTAGCATAATTTGTTGTGCAGGAGATAACCCTGTCAGCGGGAAGGCTGTGCGGCACACCTGGAAGGCAGCACAGCTGCCGCAGCGCTAGCATACAAATGTGGCGAGCAGGCTGCAGCCAGAGCAGATCAGAATTTAAAGCCCTCGGTTCAACTCAGATGTAGCCAGGCGTATTCCATTTCCTTTGCCTTATGCCATAGGTATTTGTGTGTTTTAGGTGAATTTTTTGTCCAGGATGAAATTTTCAGGGTGGAGCATGAGAGACAGAAACCTCAGTGTCCTTGGGAATCAAAGTACTGGCGGCACTTCGGAGAATCTCAAATTTGGGACTCACTGGAAAATAATTATGCAACATTTACTCACCGAATACATGCAATTTGCCATATTACCCTGCTCCTTCCTCTGGCCTTCTCCCATTTGGTAGCAGGAGCTGCCTTTGGAGATAAAACAGGGGCAGTTTCTGAGGTATGAGCTGCTGGACTTTTGCACAGGTGGCCGCCAAGGTGGCAGTGGGACTGGTCCTGCTACGCAGATGGTTCCTTAAAAAAAAGTAATAGGAGGGACAATTTCATGCCCTGCTGATTTGAGTCAGCCTTGGCAGAGCTGGCCTAGTTTGTTTTATGAGATGCTTTTATGTTTTACACCTAGCTATTTTATTTCCATTGTGGCTCCCTTTTTTATGGTTTCAGGAAAAAGGGTGTACTTTTACTCTTGCACCGATGCAAGTCCATAGTACATCAGTTAATGAAAGTAAAAAATAGTTTCAGAAACCGTGAGAAAGAGAATCAGCTCTGATGTTTTTTAAAAAAAGACCTTGTTCATCCAGTAATGCAATATTACTCTATCATGTCAATAATGAAAACTCAGCTCGCAGTGGCAGCCCATTACAGGAAAGGCCATGCAATTTAAACATGTTGTAAATTCAACTAATATATAAAAATTGATTTAAGGGGAAAAAATTTGTACAAAACTATTCTTTCACCATATGTTTCAAGTTCTCCAGAAACCTTATTTGAATGGTATTTCAATGTGCTTCACCTATTGCATTGCAAACTTTTGCAGACTGTGTCAAGTAGTACTAAAGCTTTTAAAATACAGATGGTGGTAAAATCCCCAGTGGAAAACAGACTTCTATTTCAAACTTCAGTTCTGTTTTTTTCTCTTCTAGTTCATAGCAGATTTTGACAGATCAGAAGAAATATTCACAGCTTGATGCAGCTGGATTCTTCTTTGGCATGAGCAGAAACATCTGGCCCCGAAACAGTGCATTTTACCAAAGGGCCGAAATACATGCACATGCATATGTTGTGCTAATGTATTTTCCTGTGAACTCAGATGTTAATTGCTTTGTTTTGCTGAGACAACAGTGTTGGTTCAACGAATAAGATTGTTTCCTTTAGCCCTCTGCTAATGGTTTCCTTTAGCAGTAACATTGTTTTAAATAGGAAACTGTCAGGTACATTGTGAATAACCTGAATATGAAGTGTTTTGAGCAAGTGTATTTATAGTATATGTGAGCAGTGGTATGTACATATGTACTATCATGTGGAATTTGCATAACAAACGAGATAGTTATTAGCACAAAAAGTTCCATGTAGGACCAGTTTTACATCTCGAGTAGGTGCGTTCAATTTTTGCATCATAATTTTTGAGGCTTTTACCATTCCCGCTTCCTCTTTGTAGTTTCCTCTTGCTGCTCATCCACTGGCAGTAACAAGGGAACATTAAGAGGTCTGAATAGCAACTTCCCTCTCTAGCTCTACTGATCGTTGTGCCTTGGTGAGTTTTGTTATTCTGGGCTTTGTCCCTTCTCCCACACTCCCTCTTATGGAAAGCTGTACAGTTCACTTAAGTCGGAGAAGTCCTTTCATTGGCTTTTGGTCTCAGGATTGAGCTTTCAGATATGTCCCCCTGTTTCTAATAGTTCTGGCCCCTGTCGCTGCCTGCAAACATATCCATGGTATGACAGATCTTGTTCGTTTCCAAAATCTGTGTCCTAGCTGCTTTGAAGCCTCCTACCTTCTTTTTCTTCATGGTGAAACCTCACAGTCTGCTGTCCCACGCTTGAAGACCAGTCCCGAATCCCATATTCCCAGTGGCTTGGGTGTGCTCTGTTATTCCCCTTCCACAAAACTTTCCTATCTGATGGCTTCATTTTGTCATGCTATCTCTCCGTGCCTCCTTTTACTTAAATTCTTGCTGCAGAGTTACTGGGTTTCCATGCAGTATGCAGTAAGAGGCCGTTCATTTTCTTCCGTTCACAGCAAGCTCTGCTCTGTTAACATTATACTGTCTTTCTAAGAAACATTTAGTTACACATCATCGAGGAAGAATGATCTTGTGGTTAAGATGCAAGATGGTTGCTATTGAAAGCTGCATGTGTACGGTGCTTCTAGCCATCCAGTCCTCTGCAGTTCTAGTCCTAGCCTTGTCCCAGGTCCGTTGCTTGACTTCAGGAAAGTCATTTGACCTTTTCTTTCTCTCTGAGAAACTAGGACAATAATATTACCCAATAATATTACCCACTGCACATCCTTGCTGTTTACACTTGATGGGCATTTGAAAAGCATTTAAAGATGCTCTCAGGAAATATTATTAGGGTCATTAATAAATGCATCTTGCCATTACTACATTATCCTCCAAAGTGCTGTTTTTACAACTCTCGACTACCACTGGAAAAGTTGAGAAAACAAATACTTAGTGCTCTTCAAAATGCCTTTCTACATCAAATGCGACAAGGAAGATGAGCATTTCCTGCAGCTAAGACCATCCTTATGGGAAGGACTGCAGCAGTCTAGTTTAGCTGAGTTTTAACTTTTATTTTGCTTTAAAAGCTGGTTATTTTGGTTCAAGTTACTGATTCATAATGTATTTAACCTCAACAAAACAAAGGTTTGACTTAAAGCTTGGTTAGTGTGCCAGGTACCATTTACATCACTTTAAATTGTGCTTCTAGTTGAGCCAGTGGACTTTTTTATTTGGTGCCTGACAAACTGTTGCGCCCTCTGAAAAACCATGCAAATGCAGTAGTTTGCATTTCTCTGGGCCCCTCTTAAGCAGTTTTCCCCTCTTCTGAACACAGCTTATCCCCGAGCAGAGCCTGACTCATTTCTGAAGGGGACTGGCACCGCGTTGCTCTCTGAAATCAGTGGGAAGAGGATGTCTCACCTAGCAGGGAGCGATGCAGACCAGCGAGATAACCTTCAGTAGGTGGTGTGAAACATGCCTACGAGCCGCTGCTGCAGTTTGCCCTTTCAGCCCTATCAGGATGCAGTGTACGTAGTCAGAGGGTCTTGGCTTCTGTCTGTAGGGAGAGGAATACGCTTCGGTAGTGCGCGGCAGTAGTGCTGGTAACCCTCGCAAGAAAAGATGACTCTGAACCAAATAGTTTGTGTTTGGATTTTGGATGCGTACAAGTCAGGAAGAGTGCTCAGGACGAGGATGGTTGAGTTAGCTGTTTGTCAGGACAGAAGACATGGGACAGAATCCAGATCCTGTTTGTATCTCTAAGCTGTGGTGTTTCAGCCAGTCCTTTTTTGTCTGAGAAACTTTTTAATCTGCTGTTGCAGAGAAAATCTAAGTAGTGCCAAACCAGTGTTGTGCTGCGCGTCGTGGGACCGCAGTATACGACAGCAAGCGTTCTCTACCACCGTCAGCTGATGCATCTAGGGTCTGTGGGAAGAAGGGGAGGGCAGGATCCTGGTCCATCTTCACCAAGTTTTCTGTGCTTTGTCTACTTCATTGCATCTTTGGGTAATGCTGTGTGTCCCTTGACTATAGCAAGCGTCGAAGAGCTATTTTGCAGAGCTCTGTGCTTTGGCCTAATTGCAACACCGACTTCTCAAGAGCTGGTTCCCATTCCTCAGCTGTGAATGCTAATCTCAAAGCAAAGTTCAGTCATCATTAGCTGAAATAATTGTCACCTCCTTTAGTTATTCAGGGCTGAAAATTACCAAAGGGCTTCCCCTTAGTTGCTTTGGCTGTAATTATTTGTAGATTTTTGTTTTCTTCAGGATGCTGAACAGTAAACAGCATGTCCCAGGGGCATTTCCAGGAAATTGCTTCTGTGCTTCTTTGCGGAGCTGACTTTGTTCGCTGCTGTAGTTGTAACAGTTTCTTCAAATCGCAAAACTTGCGGTGGTGGTGTAGGACCTGGTGGCCTTGCTGAAAGTTTCCTTGACAACACGAATGTCTTGCCTGATCGCAGCCAGACAGCAGCGGCGTTTCAGAGCGCGCTTGCTCTCAAATGCAGAGCCTGGGACGTGCGTCTCAGACCTGCAAACACGTACGGTTTGCTCCAGTTTCCGTCAGAGCGGCATGGCTCGTCTTTGCTGGAAGCCTGCAGAAGTTGGTTGTTGCTGGGACTTGCTGAAGCGGCTGCGGTTTGTCGGTTAGCTTTCGGCTACGGGCAGGTGATGGGGGCAGTCGGCCAGGGAGGGCAACCTCTATCAGGGGAAGGACACGTCTCCAGAAGCCTGGAGGGGAGTGTGAGGACAGGTTTGGGAGAGCTGGGATTAATAGTAAGAGGAAGTTGTAGGTCTGACTGGAACAAGATGGGTGAAGTTAGGATAAAAATATACGTGGCTGGCAGGGAGGGGGTCTCTGCTTTGCTAAATTCACATTTCCCCACAGCTTGTGCCAGCTGTCCACCAGTTCCCTCTGCATTCAATAGAAAAGTCAGGTTTTTCTTGCCTTTAATGCCACCTTCTCCACGAGCTACCACTATGCTAGGTGCCGTGCTGCTAGGTTTTAGAGGGTCTTCAGAAAAACGGGGGAAGGGAATGAAGATCAGGGACTGTATTGTGGGCTGCCCTGGGAAATGGCTGAAAAAAAGCACTGTTAGGCCCAATTCTGTGAAGGAGAAAGACCTGCTATCTACTGTAATCTGAACTACTGCATTACAGCTTAAGCCTGTGCCAGTGCTGGGCAAAAAACTGTTGTGTCTCTGGTTGGCTTCCTTCCTCGCGGCACCGGAGCTGCTGGTGCAGCGGAGGCTCCTGGAGCCTGGGCTGCGACCGTGCCGCCGAGGGCAGGATGCAGCTCCACTGCCTGTTCGGTGCTGTGATCTTTGACAGCAATTTTGAAAGATTCATCATTTCCTCAGCAGCCTCTGTATTTATTTATTTACAGTGTTTCTTTTCTTTTTCACTTTAGCTTATTAGTTGCATGTGCGGCTTTATCTGGAAAAAATTGCATGCAACTTAAGCATGCCTGCAGTAGCATATGTTTTATATATCGGGTTATAGGGATGGTACCGATTCCTGAATTAATTTGAACAGCAAATTGTTGTTATATCTGCATACAGTATGTCTTTCATTTTTTTAACATTAATTATACGACACATCTGGTGATGTTTGAGTTGTGTTATTGTGGTGCCTTGGAGTCCTAGTAATGAATCTGAAACCCTACTGTACTAAGCACAGGCTTTTCACATGGGACGCTGGAGAAGTTGAGTGGGTTGTTGAGAGGACGTGAATGCTTCTCTCCCTGCCTTGAACTGCTGAAAAGAGCCCACAGTGTTTGTAGGCTACCATTAAAAAAAATCATCATTCATCTTATATCAGCATCAGGATGGTAACTTTTGTTCCCAGCTCCAACTAGGGGGAAGTTTTGTGGTGTATCACACTTGGATAATTGTTAGCAATTTTTGCTTTTTCTAATGGCAATTTGATTTGTCTCCAGCGGTCCGTGTAAGAAGGGCTTAGAGCAACGATCCAAATGAGTACCCTAGGTCTGGCTCTAGCTGCTGTGTGTGTCTCTGAAGAGCTCTGCCTTGCTGTCCCGCGGGGCAGGCTGCTGGACGCCTTGCCAGGTGTGTGTATATATACACACACACATGCACGTGTGCACACATGCACACACACACGCACGTATATATGTGACACCACTGTGACACCATTAACCAAGTTGGTTTCCCCTATGGACCTTACTACCAAGTGCAAACCTGGCAGAAATTATTAACTCCCTAGGGTTTCTTCAGGAGAAAATGAATCCAAAGCATGGATGGCCATAAAGGGCAGGAAGAGGAGGAAAAACCCCAGGACGGCGTAATGCCATGTGGCAGCAGACAGTGGGCCAATGCACATATAACGTGGAGCGTGGACCTCTCTGCTATGACCCAGGCAGAGGTAGTGCATTTGTTTCTGACCACCACACACCTACAAGATTGTTTTTCTCTGAACTCTCCTTTATTTAGCAGTGCAAATCCTCAGGGCTTCTGAGAGGATCGTTTTACAGCGGAGGATGGTTTACAGTAACAGGCAAGTGTAGTGAACTTTACTTGCGTTGGTGCAAGGAAGGCCTCCAAAGATTTTGGAAGCGTGTAAATATTTAGAGAGAGTTAATGCAGCATGTTAACGTGAGAAAGGCAAAACCAGAACGAGCAAGTAGAATATCCTCACAACCGTATTGCATTTTGCGCTGCTGAACACTTTCCTGGACTTTCCATTAAGAAATGCCCAATTTTGAATATTTTGGCTCTGCTTCCAACCATGATTGTTATGGGTTTCTCAACAAAGTTAAATTTTTATAAAGGTAAAATCAAGTACCATGATCTTTGTTTCTGTTAAGCTAGCTTGCTGGAGTAGACTTAGTCCGTCCTCCCAAACCATTCCTCTCCATGCTGTATCCATGAGAAAGTGCCCTCCCTTCCCTTGCTCAGGAATTACTCTAGTTCCATTTGCTTGCAGTATTATGCTGGAAAACTGCATGGAGTTGCCTGTCCGCTGTGACGTTTGTAGCCTTTTCAGAGCCGCCCTGCTCTGCTCTGCGATGTCTATCCTGTCTGCCTTCGCTCCTCGCAGTGCAGCTTTGGGTTTGGATATGTTCTTTTTAGTTTTTACATTTTTCAGGGAGTCCAAACTGCTGCCTCAAACTGCCTTCCCTTCCTCTTCCTTATTTACTTCCTAACAAATATTGCTGGCATATGTGAATTTTATCAGCAGTGGATTTAATAATATTTTTCCCCAATATTGATGAAACCATTGAATAACCGCAAGCCTCATTTAAATCCTTTTACCTTCTGTAGCAAACATTAGATGATTGCTTATTGACACTGCTTTTTGAGAACATATCAATAACGCATATCGTAAATGGGGAACATACTGGCTATTTATATAGTCCTAATTTTTATCAGAATATCTTCTGATATGAGTACATCAAGAACTCGAAGTGTATCATGTTTACCCAGTTCCCTTTTCAACTAAACTTATCGAAGGAAATGAAACCAGGCTTGTTTGACACAGGTCATTTTCCAGAAAATCTTGTTGACTCAAATAACAGCCTTAATTCTGTCAGTCGCATCCAGTATGGCTTTTTTTCCCCTCTTCTTTTGCTCACGGCGGGTATCAGGGTAATGTGCCTATAGCTGCCCAGCGAGTCCTGGTGGCCCTTTGGCCATATTTGCCCAACACTTGCCCTTTTTCAGTTTCCTTCGCGGCTGTTCCAAGATCTATGAAAACTCAATATTCGTGGGCATGTGGCCTCCCACTCTTTTAGGACTTGTGCAAGATGTCTGGATTTTGTTTTTAGAAAGTTTATTTGTAGCAAATGTTGTCTGGCATCTTCCTTTGTCACGAGAAGGCTGGGGAGTGAATCTGTGTTTCCTTCCCAAGCACAATGCACAACTGCATTTAGTGTTTTGCCTATCTGGCATCATTACTACATTTTTGAAGATTATTATCATGTGTCTTCAATTCAAGAAGAACCTTCTTGTTTTTGAGGGGTAATATTAGTAGCAGAGAAATACCCTAGTCTATACAGACAGCATCGTCTTGGTTGAATTTCCTGACGTATTTTGAACCATCTCTTGCAGCTTTGGACAATTTGGTATGTGTATTAAATTTACTTTTGCTTTTAACATCACAGCTGTTGATATTAGCCTTTAATAGATGGTATCTATGTGCGTAGATGGCAGTGATGTTAAAGCTGTCAATTCTGATTGCCTCCTACATGGTGTTTAAAACCATTGTGTAAACTCAGCCTAATTCAGTCCATTGGCTCCAGCTGAACAGCTTTCTCCTTGCTAAATTGATGCTTAGTCAATCATACCCCAGTGCAGCCCGGAGCCCGGGGCTTTGCAGCGAGCTCTGCGGTGCGGTCAGCAGCCCCGGCGTTGGCGGTGCTCGGGGCATGGGTTGCGGGGGCTGGGCTGAGCTGAGCTGTGCCGCAGCTCTGACTGGTACTGCCCCCAGAACCGGACAGCTTCTCGTCGGGTGAATATTGGGAGGCCTTTTATAACCGAGAATCACGGGGCTGAATCCCCTTAATGTGAAGCTCGAAGCTACAAATCTGGTTTACTAACTTGCTCGGAGCCTTTCAGCTCTCTCACGGAGTATTTATTGGATGTTTTTCCTTTAGACCTGTAGCGAAATTAAAGTGTAGTTAGAGCATCCAACTTCTGGCCGAGAGTTACAGCAGTAGTGTTAGACACTGTCTTTTTGCTCATGGTTTTATGAATCTCCCTTGTCCAGCCCTGGTTTTGCTGTCATCCGTATCCGTCGGCTTTGCAGGCAGCAGAAGTCACCTCGGTCACCAAGTGTCTTTTCGCGCCTACAGGCACCAGCCAGAGGTGCCCCAAAAGTTGATCTGGTTACTCAGCTGTCCTCACCGAGGCAGCGCAGAGCGTCCGGACTTCTCCATCTCGCAGCTGCTTATGTCCCGCCTGGGCGGCGGCGCCCGATGAGCTGCCGCTCGCGGTGGCCGGTTTCGCGAGGCGCCCCGCGGCGTTAGCAGCACCGGCCTCGCCCGCCGTAGCCCCGGCAGCCCCGCGCCGGCACGGTTTGGCACTGCCGTGCATCGCACACGGATCTTCCCAGCTGTCTGCCGCCATCTGCCAGGCGCGGCTGGGGGGCGCGGAGAGCAGCGTGCGCGCAGGCCTCGCGGCAGCTGTGCGCTGGAGCCACCCTGCCCGCTTAAGCGCCGGCTCTTCTGCGAAATAAGCCTGAGCGCTGGCGTCGCGGACGGCCCCGCGATGCTGGGCACGGGCAGCGGTGTGGGCTCCGCTCCGGGGCCGCCGCCAGCCTCGAAGCCGCGCGAAGCTCTGTGCCCGTCTGAGCACGGCGGCGAGCTGCCGAGATGGCGGCCCTCGCGGAGGGGGCGTCTCGGGGCCCCGCTCCTCCGGGCGCCCTCCCAGGAGCAGCGAGACCAGCCAGGCCGGGGCGTGTTTTTAGGAAGGGACTGTGCCCTCCTGGCTGGCAGCAGGCGTTAAGATGCAAAGCTAGGTTATTAGCGAGTAGCTAGCGTTGCCCCGGTAGCTGAGAAACAAACGTTAGCTTTGGAGTATTTTGATTTTCCAGGAATATTACTTTTTTACAGGAAGTTGTTGCTGCCTTCCACCAGCAGCTAAGCCAGGGTTAGAAACCAGTAGCCTGGATACCAGTCAAATGCTAAAACTGCGCTTCTAAAAATCACTCAGTTTCCTGAAGGAACGTAAAAAACAAAACAAAAGAAATTCTTCCATGTCAGAAGACTTCTGTTGTTCTCCTCTTCATCGCAGGAAGAAAAAATTGATGTGTCGTCTTTAAAATGAGTTCTGGCTAAGGTGGCTGATCACGACAGCCACAGCAGCACCACCCAATTAGAAAAACTAGTCTAATCTAACTTGATGTTACTGTCATTTTTTTTAAATGAGTCCTGCTTCAATCATAAAATCCTCGGACCATAACATTGCTTTCTGTGCCATATGTCCTTATTTAGAGGGAAAAAATGATTGCACCCTTAATTCAAAGGGAACGTTTCCCTCTGAGCCAGAACTCAATAAAATGTATCAAAAAAATTGTGGAAAAGGGCAAGCAAAGAAAATCAAATTGCAGCGTGTGAAACGATTTAAGGAGGGACCTGGGGAATACATAATCTCCAAACTGCCAAGTTAGAGCAAGTATAAAATATACAAACAAGCCTGATATTTTTCCCAGTTGATCTCATTATGAGGTATGCTTGGGATAGATAAATTTTGTTAGAATGCATTAAGGCTGGATTTTCAAGGAAACAAGTCAGAAGTAATGTGTTTAGCTGATTCCACCTTGTTTTGATACATGGGTCTTTTCAGGTTTAAAGTAGTACATTTTTAAAGCCAAATGGTTTGTTTTGTTTCAAGCATTAAAACCAGAGGCAGCTCAGTGACTTTTTATTTTTTTCCTTCTGGAAAACAGACGTTTATAATTTCAGCGTGGTCTTTAATCATTGGGGTAGAGCTCTGTGCAGTATATGTCACTGCCACTTATTGTTGCCTGCTTAAAATACACTGAACTAGCCTTGAGTGCAATCCCTTAACAGACTGTTTCAACCACAAATAGTACTTTTTCCAAGTCTCCAATATATTTTAATTAAATTGTCCATTTATATTTATTAAGGCAGTTTACTGTCTCCTATTGCAAAAAGCTACTACTGCTGATAGCCTACCAAGAGAAACACTAGCTTATCTGGGAGCTGGTGATAAAATGCAGGCATATGCTACCAAAAAAGTCTTCCCAAAATATAATTTAAGCATCATTTTTTTCTTTGTTGGGAAGAGAACAGGCTTTACATTTAGCTCCTATAAGTTTTTGGAATAGTTGCTCTTAGCAATCCTCATAGTAGTCAGTGTGTGATAGTAGGAAAGGTTATCCACAAAAAAGAAAATTACTCTTTAAAGGGGCCCTATTGCAGCAGTCAAGGGGTGCTTTGGCAGGGCGGGTGGTGAAGTCATCCCACGCGGGCTAGATGCGAAGGGGCAGTCGGCGGCCTCGCTTCGAACAGATAAGGTGGGCTTATCCCTGCCGCCGCTGACCGAGAGCCTGGACCTCGGCGTTGCGTCTTGGATGCCTCTCAGCCGTACCTACTTATCTGCCGGGGCTTGTGCCAAAATAGATTTGCCATTAAGTCAGTAAAACGTTAAATCTGAAGGCTGTGTTTGGTCTGGCCTTTCTCTCAACACATGCGAAGGCAGATCTTCCAGAGCTTTGGAAAGAATTAGGCTTTTCCTTGGAGTTAGCGTGTTCCCGGGCGGATGCAGTTTGCCCCAGCGCTGCGCGGGGCTGGGCCCGTCGGGGCACCGGCTGCTTTTCGGGGGACGGCTCCGGCTCACCGAGCAGGAGGTGGCTGCCGGTCCCTGCCGCCAGCAGGGCGAGAGGACTCGTGGTTTAATAGCCCCGTCGGAGCCCCCAGAAGAGGCATCCCGGAGATGAATATTTTAATTACGCGTCTCCCTGGAGGGAGCTGCTTTCTGCAACCGCCAGGAATAGGCGGCCGATAATTCCCCCCCGTGCGTGTTGGCAGGACCCGTTTTGCCAGGAGCAGGCGCGACCCGCGGGAGCGGCAGGAGGGCTCGCGCCCGGCTGCTGCGGCTTTAAGGGGGAGGCAAAGCTGTGACGGAAGGAAAATAAAACTCCCGCAGCCTGTTGTAGCAGCTGTAGCTTCAGATCGCGTGGAAAATGAAGGCAGATGATTCAATTTGGCCTGTGCCCCGAGTACATTTCCAAATGCTTCTGTGTGTGCGCAAGATAATGAACAAATATATTGAGATGGCACAAGATCAGCGGGAGCGTGCCGCCGTGCTCCCCGCAGGAGCGCGCTCGCTCCGCCGGGTTAATGGGGGTGAGGGGCGGCGGGCCCAGCACCTTTCACAACAACTTAAGGAAAGGATTTGTCTCCTTTTGCCCCAGGCTCCCCGTGGCACTCCGGCGCGCAGCTCTTGATAAATCGAAGTGTATTTATTAATAACGAGCAGGGGTGGTGTGCCCGCGGTTCGGAAATAGGCGCGCCAAGTGAAAACGTGCTCTCCTCCGGCAGCGGAAGGCTGGCGTGAATGGCGAGCGGCTGATCTATTACGATTAAAAAGCTGGCCTTGAGAGCCAGTGCAGGGATCATCAAAAAATAAAAATAAAAAGCCCTTTAGGAGAGGCAGGCCCCCACCCTGCCCCTGGATACACCCCCTGCCCTGTAAGGGAGAGCAGGGAGGGGTGCCATGGGGGACAGAGAGGCAGCAGCAGTTCGGGTGGCAGAGCGGGACGTCAGCGCGAGCGGGAGGTGTTACCCGAACGGGTTGTGATGTTTGCTCACGCTGCAGGACGCCCAGCGGCGCATGGGTCCCGGCCCCGGCTGCGAGCGTGGCTTCGGGGTGAAACATGCTCCGGTGGAGCAAAACTCTGGCACCTATTTGAATGTTTTGCTCGGTAGATACCGACGTGAGCATCCTGCTCATCTAGGATTTGGACGAGGACAGAATTTGGCCTTCAGAAGAGAGAAATTATCAAATAATTTCAGTCTTCCTCTTGTGCCTTATTAATTCGTTCTGATTTAGCCATCCTGCAGTGATGTATGTAGTCAACCTACATTTACTAAATAAGCCATAAGCTAAGTGCTTCTGAATGGACCAAGGCAACGAACGGGAGAGGGGATTCTCCCTACGTGGTGCTCGTTAGCAATTTCAAAGCATTTCTATAACAGCAGCAGGGCAGCTTTATCCAGGTGGAAATGCAGCTTTGCTCAGACTGCTCCTCCCTCTCTGCTGTACCTTTAGATCCATCCTTCGGCTTCTGTACTGGAAGTACTTAATAATGGTGGCTGATGTTAACATCTGCATAAGCCACTGGCAACATGTCGAAGAGGGCACAGCGTCGTTCGCGTAGGTGTTGCTGGAGCTGCTCGCCGGGTCCCTGGGCCGTGGGACATGGACGTGGCGGTGCCGGGAGCCAAGCAAGTGACCACCTTTCCCGGGCGCAGGGAGCACGTGGCTTTATAGCGAAGCCCAGTCGGGTAATATGGTCAGGAGGAATTTCTGCAAGTCGAGCAAAAACACCCAGAGAAAATTACTAGAAATCACGCAGGGAAGCCACAAGCAACTTTACAAAACAAGCTTTTGACCGGTTCGCTAATACCCTGGGCTGCAGAGAGTGCCCATGAAACCAATGCATCCATTTAGCAAAACAACTTGTCCTCCTAGTTGGGTCCTGCCTGTGGCTCATTAGGGTAATTACTGATGAATTAAGGCAGCTTGGCTCAGCGCTCTGGCTGCGGGTGTGCGGGCTCCCCTGCTGGCAGGCAGCAGGTGTAAATGAACAAGATCTGTCAAAAAGGCTGATGACCCTCTTAATTCACAGCAGCAAACTGGGGACAGAGGTAGTGCAGCAAGTTTAATAATTGATATTTACTTGGAAAGGTTAATGGCAGCAGTGATGCTTCTAATTTGCTTGCCCGTGCAAGACCTTGTCAGGTCAAATTGTCTCAATTTGTTACCGTGTGTAGGTGTAGTTTCCCGTTAATGAAATTTGGAGAAGAGAAACAGGTGGCGTTGGGAGTATACTGTAACTCAAGAAAAAGAGCAAAAGGTTGGGATCCGCTCACAGATTGGGTGAGTCTGCTAACTTTAAACAGCTGCCAGTTCAGTCCTTGTGGATAATTCTGGTGAGCGTGTGAGCTTGGGAAGGTTAAAGGATTTGGAACGGCGTCATTTATTTTTCCTTTAATTCGCTTCTGTCTGAGAGTTGTTTAGGTCGAAAGCATAATAGTTTTGAGAAGCTTTGGTCCGGTGCTTGGTGGAAGCAAGAGTTATGGATCAGAAATCTGAAAGGTAGAGTTCAGCAGGTATTTATGTGCTGTATTTGGGGAAGTTGTAATTCTGTCCCATAATGATTAAATAGTTCCATCTTCAGTGAAAACCAAAGACGATGCTAACAGTAGCTACTATATCTGGGCACTTTAAAATTAGCAAGCTGGACTGCCTTGCATCCAGGAGTTTCCAAAGAACTGGCTAACGACTCTGCACCAGCAAAGTTAATTTTCAAGTGAGTATAGGAAGATCCTGATGGCTGAAGAAAGCTGGTGCGCCAGTATTTTAGAAAGTCTATAACTGAGTAATGCAGTTTAACCTATGGGTTTGGCATGAATCCTATGCAAGGGCTGAAAGCAGAATTGGTTAATAAAGACCTAAAGGAGGATAAAATAAATGATTGCCACTGATGTTAGGTATTTGAAAAGAGATCTTTTCAAAATGGTTTATTGATATGTAGGTTTAAAAACTAAGTAGTGGTCACGGGATTGGTGTAATACAGTTAGATTTCTGTGCTTGATGTTGTTGGCCTTTTTATTAAGGAAACGGAACAATGCAGGTTCAACGTGATGCATTGCAAGTGGATTAAAACCTGCCTTAATAACAAGTGCTGCTGTCGCAAATGCAGACTCGTCGCGGGTTGGGGGTGTTTCGAGCGGATCCCGGCAGGGATTGCCTCTCGTCGTTGTGTTGTTGTAACCTTTTGCTGTGGGAGCGAAGATGAAAAATCGCTCTTGATAAAAGTTTGCAGGTGGCCAGTATATTGGACAAGTGGTTTACAACGAGTGAGAGAGGCCACCGACGCTGAGAGCAGTCCTTGTGTGAAAAGATGGCCACAAGCAAGTTTATAATTCTAGTGCTTCAGCCTGGCTGAGTCTGAAAGTCTTTTCTTTAGGGAAAAAAATTACATTGAGGAGGTGTAAGGGGGCAGAAAGAGATGCAGAGTAAGGACTTCAAGGATAAACGTATTATCGCTTGAACACAAGCATAATGCTTCCTCTGTGCTTTAACATACGTGCCTGTGCAAGGCTGCGTGTGCCGGGCTAGACTGGGTTCCCCGAAAGCCGTCCCTCGTGGCGCCGAGCGGCAGGGCTGTCCGAACGCGCTGGGGTCATGTTCGAGCACCATGAGCGAAACCTTCCCACTCCCGAGCCGGAGACTCTGCCTTGAAATAGGACAGCAAGAAACAAGGGGATTTTACTGCCATTAAAAGTACCAATTTGTACAAGCCGACATTTTAAATAGTGTAATTTAAATGGAACCAAACTGATATGAATAGAACCTATTAATAAATTAAACACTTCTTTCCACCCAATATTTCACAAGGGAATTAACAGAATAATTTGTTAGTAAATGAGCCCAGGAATGAAGCTGTGAATGACATATCTATCCCGTTCTCCTCCTCCTCCTCCCCCTGCAACACTCTTTGCAGATGTGAGCTGAAAGTTGCTGTGATTTCCAGCAGCGTCACCTCAGACTTAGTGTCCTGTGTGCCGGTACGAGCCAACCTTCAAGCAGAGGAATAAGGGTGATTTAATGGTTAGGGAACCAGTCTCGGCTGTAAAAGTTAGTCATCATGCTCTGCCTCAAATTTGGTGCATTATGCAGCTCATAAGCAAGCTTTTAGGCCTACGTCCCCCGTTGTGTGTTGGCACCTGGCCGTTGTGCAGTGCCGGACTTGGCACCAAGGCACGTCTCCAAACACCAACTTCGAATAAACTCATGCTGGAGCAAGGAGCAGCGAGCACCTGCGTTAGGGTTTCAGGGCTGCCCGGGGCTCTCTGAGCCCGGAGCGGTGCCCCGGCTGCCCCCGCGCAGCACCCGCAGCCTGCCCGGAGCTTTGGGGCTTCGGCCGCGGCGGGGGCGTTTGTGCCGAGCGCTATCGGTAGTGAAGGGTGAAGAGGACTTCCCTCATCACATCAGGCCGTGGGCCTTGGGCGCAGCCTTACTGCCACCTGACATGCTAAGGCCACCCGTTCGCTTGCGTGTTAAGGACAGGGAGCGCGGAGGCGTGTGGCCGAGCACATCTTCAGCGCGCTGGCAAGCGTCCTCTCCACAGCGCCGTGCGCGCAGGAGTAAAACATTCAACGAACTGCCGTCAGTGACCTCGGGAACAGGTAGCAGAGCAGTGCTTGAAAACCCACTTTTTCCCCCCCTTCTTCTCCCTCTAGATGAAGGTCCCCACAAGCCGAAGTGGCAGAAATAGCGAGGAGGACAGCATCAGGGAGGCCACGAGCTCGCAGCGGAGCAGCTCCAGGGACCGGCTCAGTGATGTAAGTACCACTCAGGAGAAAGCACCGCTTCGTCGCGGCAATTCCCGCTGCTGACATGGCTTTTCATAAATCTTGCTGAACAAATGTTGGCATCCAGAGGTCACTGTGTAATAACTTTTTTTTTTTTATGTCATGATTGAGTGTTATGGCATAAGTGGTTGAGCTGCCTTGCAAACACTATAATCATGGTGCAAATAGTATGATAAGCAAGAGATCAGAGATGGGAAAACAAAATGGAATTGTTATTCCTCAGGGAGAAATGGCTTGATGTTTGGGTTTGGGTTTTTTTTGAAAGAAGTTTTGTTAAAAAGCTTTTTACAGTATTTTTGGTTTTAGCTACTGCACATAATTACATACTTTGGGTGCAAAGTCAGTTCATCTAATTTTATGCTTCCTGCCTCCAAGATACCAAAGGTTTTTGGGGGGAGAGCTGTCTTTCTCTCAGGAAATGCGATAGTATGTTGAGTGAAATGTTATGATAAAACAAAAGCAAACGGTGCCTTAGTGTGTAAACACACAAATGGGCTTTTGAGTCACCAAGAAATCAATGGCAGTGCTGGGATAATTTTATATGAAGGCTTTTTGTGTTAGCAATTAGCATTTCGCCTTCATTAAAACATGATTTTTTACTAATTAGGACCTTTCCCGTTAGGAGAGATTTAAATGAAGAACAATAATCAAACGCTGGCACGAGCATGTCTGAAATATTAAATTTGCCATTTCAGTGGTAAGCCACTGAAATCCCAGAGCGAGTGGTTTTCATGTTGAGTTCTATTAATGTAAAATATGCTTCATAACTAAAACCTGTCACAGAAAACGGCTCACACCAGCTAAATTCAATTGGACAGTTAATTTAGCTTTAAAATTGAAAACACTACCTCCGCTTCAGGATGCAAAAGGAAGAGGGGGGGAAAGCCTTTGATAAGTGTAATGTATTTGCTATTAAGGCTTTCAGAGCCCATTCTACAAGAGGAGAAGGGAGAAGAAGGGGGAAAAATGGCTCCCACAAATGTGTTTAAAAGCTGAAAGTATTTATTAAAAATGTCAGCAGAAAAGTGCTTTTGGCAGATTAAAGCGGGATTCAGCTTGACAGCTCTGACAGGGAAATGTGACTGGGGAAAATTCTCTCTACATGTTTTGAGTGCGAATGGAGCGCTGTAAACAGCCGACGCAGTGGGAGGAGGAGAAGAATAGCATGTCCTGAGATGTGCTTCCAGGACCAGGGACCTGTGCTCGGCCGCCGGGGTGGGAGGGGGGGGTCCCTTTTGGACAAATCACCTTTCTGCGCAGGGTGTCCGTGACTGTGCTGGTAGACAACAGTGGTCTCCACTGTTTGTGTGTGTATTTATGAGGTTCTCCTTTCCCTCCCCTTGGCCATTTGCGACAGGTATGTGATGGGGGCAACCAGTAGCATTGCTGCACCGTGCCGTGGGGGCTGGGAGAGGAATAACGTATTCAGACTTAACGATTAGCTTAGGTCAAAGCACTAAGTGGTCTTGGAGACTTTTCTCATTAAGCCAATGCACTTAAAGTTTTTTCTCTTCCTTTCCCTTTGCCCACAAGTCACAGGCTGAGCCTGTAGGAAAGGAGCTGGAGTGCCTAATGCCCTCAAAACCTTCAAAGCGAGTTACTCAGCCCCTGCATTCAGTGGGGAGTAGGCACTCTTCTCGGTCAATGGGGACATGGAGGCGGTGCCTGAAGGCCAGGGCACGCTGGGGAGCTCTGCTGAAGTTGCTCTAATGACCTGGCGACCCGTTGCAAATGAGAATTTTTCAAATTAGTAATTAAACAGTTTGAAAAGTAAGGCTCATGAATCATGGAACGCACTTCGTTCATTATTTGACGAGTGCAATTTAGCTTTAATTACGTATAACGCTTCTTCACGTACTAGTAAATGTTCTGTAGTCTATTTAGTGACTGTCAGAACGTCTTGGAAAGTCCCCTTGGTGCAATCAGCTGGTTTTCCCAATTTTCGTGCAAAGAAATAGGGCTCCAGACTTTGTGTAGTGAGGCAGCAGGGGAGGGGGGAAAACGGCGGCACGCTGCTGCGTGTCGAGTCGTGCAAGATTTTGCTGCCCAGCCTGTGACTCGTCCTTGGGTTGCTCTGTGGCTCTGTTTCCTCGCGGGCTGTTTTAATAGATGGTGTGCGAGTGAACTGACTCAACCCCTTACGTGTGGCGCTCTGAGGATTTAAAAACCCATTGGGCAGAAAGGATGTAAAGGGACGACAGAGAGGGTTTTTCCTTGTGGCTGGTGATTACAAGTTGAGGTCTGACTGCACGAGTGTCCCGGGGTGGCCGCTCTTCCTTGCGGACAGCTGGGCCGCCTCTGGAGTCACCTGGGCTCCTTTGTGCTCTTCCCCGAGTCTCTTTCCTGCTGCTTCTCAGTGCATTTGGCCTTCACGACTGTTTTTCAGGCCGCCTTTCCCTCCCATCGCTGTCCCCGTTGACCTGGGACAACAACGGAGTGAATGAGGCGGTAGAGGTGGGTTTGGCTGCTCCGTGGTACACAGCAGGCGTGCGGGGAAATACGTGTACCAAAGCGCCGGCTGTAACATTCAGCATTGCTGCCTAAGGAGCGGCAGCGTCCTCCCTCCGGCTCCGTTGTAGGCCTCCTTTGAGAAGGTGCTGCTATGAACAGCTTAGCTCCTCTGGGTGATTTGTTTCTTGAGGTGACTCACTCAATGCGATGCCAATAAGTTGTTCTTTATTTACATTAATGCATGTCATTAGTCTCTAATGGAGCATGAAGGCAAGAGGTGGCCTGGTCTGTCATGAAATAATTGCACTCTAAAGAAAACGGAAGCAAATGATTGATTGTGCCTTGCACACACATGCACACAAGTATGCGTGTAGCCGTCAGCCCATCCACAACAAAATACGGTGCGTTTTGCTTCGGTCTTTGACATGATGGAAGTTCTGCGGGGAAGGAGCGTCGCAGGGAAACAGCGGTCGCCTGTATCGTATAGTACCTCTCTCCAGACATTGCACTGAGGGCCATTTATTATGGGTCATTGGGAAAAAAATGCTTATTACGATCTAGTGAAATCATCTCTGGCTGCAGAAGTTTGATTTGTTGAGGCTGGTCTCGTCCTTCAGCTGATGGACCTTACGAGCAGAAAGCCGAAGAAGTTTTAACACAGGTTTGCACAAGGGATTGTGTGCTGAGGGCAAAAGGAGACGGGAATTTGCCACTTGTCAGCGTTCAGCGTTGATGCAAAATTCCCTTAAAATCCATTATAAAGCTAAAGTTCCCATTACACATGTACTCTCAGGGTCCTCTGCAACCAACACCGAGTCAGCAGCCTTTTTCCAAAACAGGATTTTCCCGTGCTGTCTCTTGTAGTGAGGTAATTGGAAGTTACCAGAGAACTAAGAGGCAGATAAGCCGTTTTGCTATTTTGTTGTGTTGACCCAAGTAAAAGTGGAAGATTTGGGCATTTTGTTTTGTTTTTTCCCGTGTTCCATAATTGTCCTAATCTTTTCTGATGTCCTGAACAGTCCAAAAAATCCACACGGAGCCTTGTATAATGGCTTTAAAAAAAGGGTTTTATCTTTTTCTTGACCCATCAGCTTAAGAACTGCCTGCTTTTTAATGGATTTTCTCCCTCACTAAATTGAATGGATCGTCCCTCATTATCATTTAAATAGAACCCTCACTCCCTGTGAACATGGAAAATTTGAATGTGGTAGTAGAGCTATGATAATTTGAAATATTCGGAGGGTGGGGGCGAGGAGGGGGAGCAGGCGGCAGAGTGCAGAATTGCTGAATGTAATTGTCATGGATTCTCAATTTTGTTGCCACAAGATGGGAAAATAGACTAATAATTGTCTTCCAACCCTAGTAGAATAGTTGCCCTAGTTAGCTGAAGCTAACACTCTAATTGTCATGGGGGCACAGAGATGAATGAGGATGTATGCAGGGCACAGCCAGGGCTAAATTGAGTGATATACTAAGGCAAAGAGCAAATTGGCAATTATTGGCCCAGCTGAAAAGGTTGGCAGGTGTGCTGCTTTCTCACGAGCCCTTAGGGGGAAATTGGAAATATAAAATATCGACCATAAATACTCACTGATTAGGAAATATGTTGCAAGAGGTGCTGGCCACTTAAGAGTCAAAACTCTCCTTTCCAAGGAATTGACTTCAGCTGTGTGAAAAACCAGCAAGTGCTGCTACTAAGTTGTTCAGCGCTTTTTCCTCTCATCTCCCATCCCCCAGGCTATCTCTTCTAATTTTCCATCATCCTATTCCTGTTTGTTTGTTTTTCTTTAAACGTAATAAACAGAAAGCAGCCTTTTAGGAAATGCAGAGATTCTGCCGTCTCTAAATGTTCTTTGATAAGTGTTTAGCATATTGTATAGACTAGATATAAAATTCTCTCTCTGGTAGATGAATACAAAATAACTCCTGTGATTTCTAATTCAAACAGTTCACTGTGTTCTGCTCTTCTTTGTGTGCCGTCGCAGGTCACTGTCTCCTCCTTCCCTCCTATTTTCTGTGCCATGCTTTCCCTCCTGGGGCAAGGGGACGGAAGCAGTGGCTGGATACAAGGCTGCAGGTCCATGATGTGTGCCCAAGGCTGAAGTCCCTTTCCAGGAGCATGATCAAATGAGCCTTTGAAGTGAGAACAGGACCGCAGTTGCGCCACTGCTCCTTATTTATCCACTTCACAATCTTTGGCACAGGCGGGACGCCTGATCTCTGCTCTGGGTTGGGTGACAGCGGGACAGAATAGCTTGGCATGTTTAAGGTCAGGAAAACCTCGGTGCAGTAGCAGGTGGTGTTACTGAGTAAGGGTGGTGCGTTGAAGGAGTTTTTGGAAAGCCTGTGATAGCTGTGCACAGAGCGTAAACACTGAGGGCACACGCTGTCCTTTGTTTGCCAGGTAAAACACACTCAGATCTGATCCCGGTTAGACTTGTGGATGCTGCTGTGATAGCAGCAGTGTTTTTGCAGATAGCCAGGAGAATTGTGAATCAGCTCTGAGGTACGCTGCCAGCACTGTGGTGGGGTCAGAGCGCTGGGGAGCGGAGGGCAGAGCATGGGTCAAGAGCGGACTCCATCAGCAAGGCTGCATGAAGCCTCTGGGCAGGATGGTGGAAGGCTTTACCCATTTAGCCAGTATTTAGCAGAGCTCTGTTTTGGGAAAACTTCATAGCAGCTGAAAAAAACCAACTGTCTACATGCATACGTTTTCTGTCCCCTCTGAGTATGTCAGGTAAGAGTGCAGAATGTACGAGTGCGCACACACATTAAGGTCTCTTTGCTAATGAATGTGTGGATGGCTGGTTTAGGGATTACAAAGCTGCTCAAGCCGGTCCCTGGATGTGAACACAAGGAGTCAAGAGAAAAGAGTTAAATAAGAGCAGTCTAGAACTTAGTGGAATAAAGATAGCAACAGGATAGTTTTAAGACTCCCTGTCAAACCATGAGTCTTGGGAAACTGGTTTGAATAACAACACATGCATAAGGGCTGCAAAACTTTGCAAGTAGCATTGATCTGGACAGTTTGCTCTGTACATCTGTCTTTGGGTCCCGCCAAATGCTTGCATGAAAACCACTGCAACAGAAATTATGAGAAAAGTTGCCATGACTTGCATGAAGCTTTGGGTAGCGGAGCATAGCTAGCAAGAAGGAAGAGTGTGAGGGAGGCTTTGGGAAGCTGGTCCAAAGAGCGATGGTTTGAATGGGAGCAGCACTTGTGCACATGCTGCGAATTTCAGGAATTTGGAGTCTTTTCACACGGTTACCTGACTTATTGTATGTGAAAGATGGTTTGTTGACTGCTAGCCAGCAACTGTTTCCTCCTGCTCTCCATGGCTGTCAACTCTAGGAATCTAAATGTCCTCTTGGTTGGAAGCTGTTTCAGTTTCTTTAGCTTATCAGGCCACTTACAGATGTTTAGAACTTGCATAGTTTTATAGCTTACTGAACTGTTTTTTAAAAATCTGTTTGGCAGTATCTCCTAGCATAACTCCCTTTGTTTAGCCACCATAATAGAATAAGTGAACTGAAGAAGGAACATCAGTCAAGTTCTGCATGACATCCAAAATCTTTCACCATGCATTGTGGTTATCTTGTCAGGTCCTGGTTTCTAATCTAAGTGAACATCAGATGCACTGTGTGACCTTTCGCGAGTCAGTTGAGCTCATTGTATTAAGCAGACAGGGGTGTGACTACAGAAGTTAACTGTATTAAGATTCTCCTTGTTAAGGCCTGGGGTGTCTTTCTCCCATCTGTCCTTTCTCCCTCCTTCCCACTACCGCTCTCATCTAAAGACAGAAAAGTTTTGTAAACATGTTCTTGGAAAAGGAAATACTAGATTTTCTAGTAATCAAAACTAACCCAGTATTCTGTTGTCGAATGTTCTATAAATGACCAGATAGTCTGGTAGACATACTTGCTTCCTTGTATCTCAATCCAGGCTGAGTACAAATTGGAGTAATTGAGACATACTGGAAGACAGATACAGCTGAGGTGAGTTTTCTTCCTGAAGAGTGTAGTAAAACATAATTAAAAAATAGTTCTCTCCATATCATTGATTAATTCCACTGAGTGCCAACCATGCCACATCAGGCTTGCTATATTGGGCCATATGGTCAGTTTAGGCCTGTGATCTAGCAAGGGAAGAATAGGCACTAAATGAGCGTTGGGAAATGGATTTCAGTTCCCTCCTCTGCTGTGGTCTCCTTGGGTGACCCTGGGCACGTCTAAGTCTTTGTCTGCCTCTGTTTCCATGCTGTAAAGTGGAGATGGAAATAATAGTGCTGGGAGGTTCTTTTTTGGAGCAGTAGCTGTTTGCCCAAAACAGCTATTTCAACAACTGAAGGTTGTGCAGCTGTTTGGTATATTTTTGGTTTTAGCCAACGAAAGTAGTACATTTCAGAAGAGTTGAAATGAACTCTTGACATTTCTGAAATATCTCAGTTTGGGGCTTTTAACAAAAGAGGAAGGGAGGGGAGGGGATGTGAAAAATGAGCTGATTTTGTAGCCGTACTGCCACCAAATTGCTTTATGATTAGGGCATACCTCAAGGATGTAAGAGTTAAAACCTTGAAAGAGAGGATTTGACTCGAGGTGTCCTGTTACCCAGATTATTCATAGATTTTAAAGCCCTTCTGGGTCTGTCTTTCTATTTCAAAAAATTGCCCAGTGGCTTTAAGAAACTGAGCGGATGGTGCCTTGGTTTCTTTTGCTCTGTGAGAATGCAGTGGAAGGCCACGCTTTTATTTATACAAGGGAAATAACTCTTCCCGTCAATTTAATAGATGATCTTGGAAAACCTGGTGAAGGTTATTGGCAAGATTTTTGTCATGATTTTCTTTTCTAAATGGCAATCATGGTGTTTATAAGGAATAAAGTAAGAAATCTTTTAAATAAAATAGCAGTGTAGCTTAAGATCTCAAGGACGTTGGGAGGGGGATAGTAGAGTTTTTCAACAACAAGATCTTGTCTTTGCTGCCAGAAAGGTGTATTCTTTTTTACATCCAGCATAATTAACACGAGAGCCATCCCAGGATAGAAATAATTCACTCTGTGACATAACTGAAATGTCTTGTCTGTGCTCCCTGGTTTTGTTTTTAACCTTGGGCTTAAAAGGAACGAAAAACCTTTAGCTGTAAAAGAGCACATCATCTGCAAAATATTATAACCCATTTATCTTTACGCACAAATGCCATCTAGCACTGTAGTTCCACTTCTGCGTCGTTAAATGCACAGACCGCACTGGTTTTGCCCCTATCTGGTAACGGTCTCCCCGAGAAACGCGGGGTGTTGCTGACAGTGCCGAGAGGCCGGGGAGGCGTGAAAGCTGGTGCCCGAGCGGGCAGGGAGGGCCTGGCACTCGCTGCAGCCGCCTCGCTGGAGGCTCGCGGGCCGTTTCCACTGGCCGCCTGCCCTGTGCAGCTTCAGGGTTGCGTGGGCATTTCTTGCTCCACATCATCTTTCTCCAGCAGCGCTGAGTTGTGCAGGCCTGAGGGGTTTGGCAAGGCGTGATAAGGCAGCGGTGCGCGTTCGTCTGGGGACAGCGGAGCAGGTAGGGTCGCGGTCGTCTGGTTTGGAGTTGCATGTTTGGCCGTGTCTTTCCTACCTGCCATGCTTCCTTCAGTCTGATCTGCGGAGGCCAAACCGAACCTGCCTTGGTGCCTGGGTTAAAGCCTCGTTCCGTAAGAGCTGCTTTGGGTCGTAGTCTCAGGTGGACCAGAGCTACAAGGGGGGTGCCGTGCCGGTCAGGCGGCCCTGCGTCAGCGTGCTGCTGCTGGGTGCCACCATACCCTGCCGTCGAGATGCCTCCAGAGGAGAAAGGTGACCGAAATAGGAATGGCAAGTAAACTATTTTGAGACTAAGACTTTCACAATAGCTCTCTGCATCAGCACTCCTGTCCCTTAGGTAAGAGAGTCTGCGAAAGTCCTTCCAGCTGGAGATTTGCCCTTATAAGTGCTCTTGCTAGAGAAGCAGTCATTCATAGTCAGAGGAGGTTTCTTCTAGCTTGGGTAGGTGCCAAGCTAAACTTCCACTAAGATTTCTTATATTGCAGCCCCTATTGATTACTTTCCTTACTATTTGATCTTGATATAAAGACATATAGATTGAGCTATGTTTATATCAACCCGAAAATATTTTCTCTTCAGGAACATCCATCACAGTTGCACACAAACTGTTCTGCTTTGATGCTCGCAGCAGATACTTGCTGCAGCTTTCAAAGTTTCTACGCGTGGCAGTTTGGTGTGGATTCTCCTAAAGAGCCCACAGTGTTCCCAGCTAACGTAGAAAGCTGTAGAGGTTTGTGTTAGATGCACAAAAAAAGTATGCAGATAGCTGTGGAGAGCATAGGGCATTGCTCTGCATGAATCTGAATGTCGTAAAAGATTTTAAGAGTTGAATCCAAAGTATTCACCAGTTACTAACTTCATACATGCAATAAAAATGCAGAGGGGAAAAAGATTGTTTTCCCCCTGCTTTGCTAGAAATTTAGTGTTAGAATTGTAAGGGAGAGAGAAGTTCTGAGGTATGAAAAATGCCAGAGTAAATTGCCATTTAATTTTAATTATTTCTGATGTAACACTATTCAGCAGTTGTTTTCATTCTTTTCTACTCAGTGGTTTTAAGTCAGTGGTCTACAGACCCCTGGGGCTCTTGGACAGATTAGGACCCCTGAAAGTTATCCAAGAAAAGTGTGTCTGCTGTTAGCATGTTTGAATTTGTTGTCCAAGGGCCTGCTTCATTCCTGGAAAATATTTTGGGGGTCCACAAGTCTCAAAATGGAAAATAATGGCATTAAAGTGAAAACTCTGGGAGGTCATTTCCCCCAGGGAGGAACTTTTAATGAAACCTCCTGGTTTTGTTTTTGGTCGTTATTTCCAATTTTTTAGACTTTGTCAGTCTGTGTGTTAGAACTGAACAGACTGGGAGGAGGAAGAGGAAATGCTGCCCTTTCTCCCTCCCTCCCTCCCACTTCTCAGCGCAGATAATTTACCCTGTCCTCATTTCTCTGTGTACTTTAGGTGAACTGCCTGATCAAGCTATCAAAAGTGTCAGACAATTGCGTATATAGATAACAGCTGTTCAACATACTTGAGTAGATAGCAGGATATTGTTAATCTTTTTTCTATACAACGTGATGAATTCTGTGGAGTTTGGGGTTTTTTAGCACTTAAGTGGAGGCAGGGATTTATCTTAATATCTCAAAGAGATAAGAGCTACTGCCCTTCACTCCATCAGTACCTAACTTTATTTCTAGGTGGTTTACATTAAAAAGATTCATAAATAACTCTGTAGCTTTCTGTAGTGTTTGGAGGCAGAGGCCAAATCAACGTGTAATATTCAAGAGGCTGAAGGTTAAGCACTGTAAGCGATTTAATTTGTTATTACTGCGGCAGACTTCCCTGTGAAAGCTTTCCTTTCCCTGCTGAACAGAGATCTCCTGAGCTTCTGTGGGACAGCAGTGTGGGAGTTGCGTGCAGTGCCATGGGGTGGGAACTGGCATCTGGTCACACATTAGCTGCAGACCGATGTGTCTCGGTTTTCCTTCCTTCTGGTACGGTGTGCCAGGCAGCGAGGGTTGATGGTCAGGCTGCTGGGGGGCCCTCCGTCCTCCAGGGGCATGCCTGCCCAGTTGTAGGACGTTGCTGTTGTCTCTTCCTCATTTTGGAAACTTCTCCACGGGTAGTTGACTGGCAAATTGCTTCTTTGGTGTTTAGGGCAATTACAAGGCAGCAGCACAGGGTGTGCATGGGATGAGGAACAAAAGAGTTGTCTTTCCTTGAGTGCAAGCATTTGGAAAGGTTTCTGAACGTATCTAGGTATTTTCTGGTCAGTAGGTTTGAAAATTGGTGGTGCAGAGGAACTGTGGTTCCCCTGCTGATGCATCTTACTGGTGGGAAATCACAAGTGGTTGCAGTAGCCTGCAATCGGTTTGCATCAATCACTTTGGGGGAGCTGTGTTGTTGTAGTGATTTAGTAACTTGATAAATAACTTTTGGCATTGCTGCAAAAAGACGAACAATCCTCAAGATCAGCCTGGAACAATTTGGCATTTTTGTTCAGGCTTTGGTGCCCATTAGAACACCAGTCTTGGAAACAGGGTAGAGAAGACTCCCAAGTCTTGTTCAATAAAATCACGTAGTGAGGGCATCATGATTATAAATCACACTTGGAAATTGGCCTGCAGAATACTTGCTGGATCGCGTGGTGCTGCTCCCTCCTTGTCATATGTTGCCACTGTTCTAGGCTGTTTCTCATTTCCAAAAAGAAGGCGTATAACAGCAGCTGGAATTAGAGGTAGAACTCATTTAGCTGCTTCTGAGAGCGCCAAAACTGGCAGCTCAACAGTACTGGGTTTTAAAGACGGGAAAAAGATCCAAGTCACTGGGGATAATATAATGAAAGGGAAAAGAATCAAATGATTTGGCAGCACGTGAAGTAGATAAGGATGTGCTAGAGAGAGAAAGGAGCAGGAGGAGATGGAACGAAGAGCAAAAGTAAACAGTGTAATTTAACTTATTCAGAAGGGACAGACTACTTATTAAAGCTCTGAGAGATGATAAATTAGTGCTTTGCTGCTATTGTTGTTTTGGATAGAGCTGTCATAGAGAAATGCTGCAGCGATGAAGGCTGGAGGTTCATGAATGCGTAGAGGGGAATGGAAAGTGGGATATATGGCTATGTGATTGCAAGTTGGAGTCCATGAGGCAAAAAATGTCCAGGCCTGATTGAGGAAAGCATCGTTATACACGTGTTATATTCCTTGGAAGCTGCAGTTACGTACTGAAGAGGGACGGTTTAAAATGCATACTTAAATGCATTCTTGAGTCTCTGTTTCTGCGAAGATGTATCCCACATTGAAAGCTTTTACCATAGTTGGAAGGTGCTGCTGAAGCCCTGCTGTAGTTGATGAAACCCTGTCTGAAACCGCCCTGGAGCCATCACCTGGAAATGCTCTTCTGCTGTTACTCCTGTGGCAGCATGCAGAATGTCAGAAAATAATTTGAGGAGCTGTGATTGTGAAGTTTTCCCCAGAGGAGTATTGGGCTGGGGGAGGGAAGCTCAAAATGATTCTTATCTTACATTACAGAGAATCTCTTGCATTACTTACTGTGGCATATTGTTTCCTCCCACAGAGTTCTGCTCAATCGCTTTCAGGAAGAGGCTACTCCGTAAGTCATTTTACAGCTAATTCTTTCACTTCTGTTGATGTTGATTGCAGAGGTTTACACTACCTATTGCATATCCACTGGCATGAAAGAAATGCAGAACATAAAGAAAAAAATAGGCTTAGAGTACAGGACTGTCTTGTACCTGGCCAGGGACAACACTGACATGACAGAGCCTTAGGCAATCTGTTTGGGGGCTTCTTGAATTTGATTTTACCTTTTTAGGGAGGGGGTTTTGGTGGTGTTTTTTGGGAGCGGCTTTCAGCTAGTAGATGGTCCTCTCCTGGGGATTAAAGGACATGAGTGGGGAGAGTTTTCAAAATCGGTGGGAGATGCCTCCTTCCACCTCACCCGCCCCCATACATAGTTTTTTATTTGTGTGTTACATAAAATGATGAAAGACAAAATTATTGCATTTTAGAAAGAATTGTGACCCTTTACCAGTCTCAACAAAAAGTCAATATCCTCTTGTTTGTGAACTCTGAGCTATAAGACATTGTTGCAGGAAAAAACACTCATTTTCAGAGGAGGGTGATGTTGCTGGTCTTGTCTCTTCCTAACGAGTATCCTAGGTATAAGTAGTGTTGTAGGGCTGGTGTTACAGGGCCGGGACACATTTGCATGTGTATGCAATGTAACAGTGATGTTTAATTGACCATTTCTATTTACATGTGCCTTACTCATATGTACAGTGACATTTCTTCATATAGAGCTTGTATGATTATTTGTATATTTGGGTACCTTTGTGCCGCTCAGCTGTCTGAAAAGGCAGGCACGTAGATGATACTGTACAGATCAGTGTAAGAAGTAAGAGAGGGTGTGAGTGGCTTAGTAGCGTCAACATGAAAACTCCTGGAATCGCATTACATCTAACTCTCATAACAAATGTACGGGGCATAGATGTCTGTGATGATACCCTGTCTGTTCAGCCAGTGAGTCACGTATTCCCTAATTACTAGTGTAAAGGTTGTAGGTGAACCTGTGTGCTTATCTTGTATGCAAATCTGAATGAGACTGTCTAACCCATTTAACAATTCCTGCCTGTGCTTATTGACAATAATCACTGTTACTGCAAGCTCTACCATGATAAAGTTTTGTCTTCTAGGTGAATGATCAAAAAATATGTTTCTTACTAAGAGCTGTAACTGCTCACTTCTAATAGTAGATTAGAACAAGGGTGTATTTTTATATACTACGTGAAGTTATTGTGGAGATCCAGTAAATGTTTTTTTCTGCAATAATTTTAAGAATGATTTTCTTTCAATAATTTGTGTTGTATGTTTGGAGTTGTGTGATGGAAGCTGTGAGCTCCTTCCCAGTGCTGTTTGCCTACAGCAAGAGAAGAAATTGTTTGGCAGGTTACAGTTTATGTCTGATTTCATAGCGGCACTGTCACACGATGCTATCATACATATTGTTATCAGAAATTCATAATGCAACACTGAGTGCATTTGAATCACAAAGCCATTGCAAAATAACATATTACTTGAAAAGTTTTAAAGTTTTATGAAATGATGTCACAAAATTTCAGACAATAATGACATGCATCTCATAAGTATCGTGCTATCGAAATGTTTCCCACATCCCAGGTGAGTATCATTACTTAATTCATCTACTGATGAGGAACATTTGCTCCAGCACGGAGTTTCAAATGTATACTTGCAAAGCAGTTGAGTACTGCTTCCCATACACATGAACAGCTGGATCCACTGAAGCTTCTAAAGGCAGATGCCATATCTTCTATTTGTCTGTAAAATGCCATGCATGCCCGTGGCACCACATAAATAATAATGCATCATCTTCACAGATTTTATGACTGAGGGCACAGTTTGGGAATTAAGCAATTTCCCACTGGCTATAGCATTGGTTTCAAAATCTTAATGGAAAAAGGCTGAAGAATTCTTTTTAGAGTCCCTAAGCCAATAAATCATTGGACTGTTTTCCTCCGTTGCTGGCTATTAAGAAATTTCCTTTTGTCTCTCAAATAAATGGTTCTAAGAAATTAGCCCCTTTTCTGTGCATGTGTGGGGGCAGGTTTCTTTTATTTAGCCAGCCCATAACTTTGTGCATGCCATCGCAGTCTTTTGAGATCATGAGCAGTGTGAGCTGGGGTTGCTTTTCCTTATGGGTTGTCATTTTCCCTCTTAAGCTGCCTTCTGCCTCACCATGTACCAGCTGCTGAGGCTCACTCTTTCCCTTAAGACTCTGATGCTGCTCTAAATTGATTTAGCATGAGGCAGAGGCTATCGCTTCCAGCGCTGCCAGACCTCGCTGGCCCAAACCTGCGTTGGAAGCTGATTCTCCCAGGTGGCAGAGGGACGCTCAAACCACCAGTTCAAGATGACTGGCCCCAAAACAGGGCTTGTCTATAATACATTGCGAAGTTTTTCGTTTTTCTCATGAAAGCAGCTGTATATTAAACACTAAGTCAGTATTTTGGCACTGCCCCTGTTTACGTCGAATAGGTAGTTTGCCAGACACGATAAAAGCATGCTAAAAAACAGCACTAGTAGGAGGCACAGTGGAGGCACCGTCCCTTGTACTTGTGTGTGATCCTCTTGATATCTGTGTATAGTTGTGCTGTCAAAGACTGTCACTTGCAAAATGAAGATATATATCATTCCTCTGTGAGGTGCTCGTACTGGGTTTCGTAAACAGCTGTTTAAATACCACAAAATATTTTGTGCATGTTCACTTTTTAATTAACTCGCTTTGAATCTGCACACTTTTCCATTCACTTGCTTCAGCTGTCCTTGAAGAGAAGTATGTTTTCGGGAAACATTTGTAGAAACAACAAATTTTAAGGAAATGCGAATCTATAGAAAGAGGACTTACAACCTGTAGTAATGTTCTTTTATCAAAAATCTCAATCCAAGGTTTCAGACCACTTGGGCCACAGAGGGAAGGCTGAGTAAGGTCTGTCTATGTGGTCAAAACAGGTTACCGCTGATACCCCAGCAAACTGCTCGTGTGCAAGGCATGGACTCTGCAGCTGAAATTAAGAAGAAAGCTAAATACAAGTGCCTAAATAGTAACTCCTGAGTATCGGATATTCCAACAATAAGTGCCTAAATAAGGACCATGCAAGAAATAACTCTGTGAAATTCTGGTCTCGTTGAAGTTAACAATAACCCCTCTGCTTAACTTCAGCTGTACGTAGATGTAATTTCTACATTTGAAAGTTGTAGCCTCAAAAATAGCGGTAACAGTAGCGGCACGTAGTTTTACAGTCTGTACATATCACAGGCAAAAATTCTTATGAATCTGTTTCCCAAATTAAAGTTTTGAGTGACCTTTAGTTTCGCATGGATAACACAGTAACAAGACGTATCTTTGTCTGTAGTGCTTTTGCAGACTCCTTATCTCATCAGTAGCATGTGTTTCATACCCTTATCTTATTAAGGTATACTTTCCGTTATGCTGAGAAGCAGAATGCTCGTTTGTTTATGGAGGTTAGTATCTTATTCCCTTTATGACTTGATTGTCACATGTATGTGATAAATTACTCTAGCCATTTGTCACACTTCCTGCACACACAAATGAGATCAGTGATTTTAGTCAGAGAAGTCTGTCTCTCCTCTGAACAGACAAAACAGATTTTGGTTTTGGTAGCAATATGAGAGAGATCTATCTACTTGAAAATGTACTGATTTGTTTGGGGGGGAAAAAAAAACCTGTAGAATTAGAAATTATTGGAATCCACTAGCTGTATGTTGAGTGTTTTAGATATCACTGAAGTTGCTCTGTGGACCGCTTTTCAAGTTCATTTTTGAAAGCTATTCCATGCAATCCAGGACCTAACATACTTAGCAAGTAGTTACAATTGACATAATAAACTGGATGTATTGATTTTAATGGCTAAAAAGTGGCAATTGTTTATAACATCCAGCACATCGTATAGACAAAGTGGAGCTGCAGTTGGACTTGCCTCACTTTCTCAGAGAGTGGAGAAGAAGATAGAAGTGGGAATATGTGGTAGCTTAAAAATAAACAAAAAACCTCTTCCAATAAATTATGTGTTTATTTATAGAACATATGTGCAGCTGTTCCTCTTCTGAAATGGAAGGGGCTAAAATGCAGGAGTGAATAAACAAATAAACTTGAAAGCATATGGCAAATGGAGATTCAGTGAACCAACTTGTCTGAGTGTACCTTGGAACAAAAGTGCAGGAGGATGAGGAGTCTTTGTTTTGTTTTATTTGCTCTTGAAGGTTTTATTTAATGAAAATACCCCAGTAATGTACACTTGGCAACAAAGGCAGCTGATTTTTATTCTAAGCTTCTGTAAAATATCAAAGTCTTTGCAGCCTAGTCAAGTCCCTGGCAGCTCATCAAATTCTGTTGTTTTTACCTCTTCCGTGTTGAACGCTGGAACCCAGTGTCTCACGTAACTTCTGTTGAAGCTCATGGATATCCAGAAATGTGCAAAGAAACCTAAGGCTTGCAGAGACACTTGGGTCACCCAGAGCCAGCTCGGTGCTCTCTACACCCTTTCTCCCCTCTCCCTGGTGATGTAGCGCAAGAACGAGTATCTCGTAACGCAGGGGAGGGCAGAGCCTGAGGTAGTACCGGGAAACACTGGGTGGGCTGCGAGCACTCCTGGGCCCTGCCGCGTGCCTGTGACACCAGGCCGGTCCTTCTGACTGTTTCTCTCCAGTTATATTGTTGGGTTTTGGCGCTGGCTTTCTGATTGCTGGTGACAATCTTTACAGCCTCTGAGACCCCTTTGTTTAGCCGCGTGTCTATGCTGTACGCTTGATGCCTGCTGTATGGTGTAGCCACCTAGTTCCAGCTGCCATGACCCCCTTCCCGCGGTCAGAGCTCTCGAGCTTGTGTCGGTGGGCATGCTCGCTGGGGCGGCAAGTGCAGAGCTGTGATTCACCCAGGTTATGGTACCGAGAGTGTCTCCAGGGTAGCGAGCTTGGTGGGAAGTGAGGAGAGAAGAGGATAGGTGTGAATGACAGCAACGCGCTAGGTAATCAGCAGCCTAGGAACTGTGTTAACTATCTGCAGGCTTATATACTCTTGCTAAGGCTGTAAAGCTCTCTCTTTGTGGCCTGTTTTAATCTGTGCCAGCCCGACGCAATTCTGTGAAACCCTGAAACGGGTGGCCCCCACCAAGGAGGCTGCTCCCAGGCCAGAAATCTTTGGTGCGCATGCAGGCGGGTCCACCACTTCAGTGTAAAGGTTAGACAAGCTCTGCAGATCTTGTGCTCTCAGGCTGAGGACCAAATTTTCAAACCCAGAAAAACACCTTTTGTAGCATCCTTTCTATAGAGAGCTCAGCTCAGTGCTGCCTCCTGTGCAGGAGATCGTTGTGTGTCAGAGACATACCCCCAGGTAGCAGTTATATACCTTATTATATAACCTGGAGAATGGAGAACGTGGAGAAACTGGAGTCCTGAGAAGGACAGATTTCTACATTAGGATCAACAAAATTATTGCTATAAAGTATATAATATTTCTGGTGGGGAATTCTTGAGTGTGCTTGAGCTGGTGGGTATGGAGCATACTCAGAGGCAAACTTCACTTGTAACTAATGGGGTTCCTCCACTTGCTGACCTGTCATATGCTAATGAAAAATCTCTCCTCTGTAGGTAGGTGAAATTTCTTAGCTGGCCTGGAAAAATCATTGTGTTTTAGGACCTGTGATAAGTTAGCATTTTTTCTTGCTAAAAATCAGTATTGAAAACAGGGCTCTTGTTATGAATCTAAAACTCCTTGAGCTGGAGCCAAAGTTACTTGATAAAAAAGTGAATTTAATATGTATTTCGCACAATAGTGTGCCTCTGGACTGGCAACATGAGCAAGACTTTGTAGACAAGATTTATGAATAAGGGAGTAATAATTCCAAAGTACACATCAATCTCTCGCTTTGCCATGATGCCAAATGTAAAAGAGGGACTATAATTGTCTGTCTTTTCTGGACAAGAAGAAGAATGGCAGGTAGGTCCCCTTCAGATGGAGCAATTCTCAGTCTTGTTTGAAGACAGATGCTCAGTTAGAAAGAGAAAAGAAAGGCTATAATAAAGTGATGTGGCCTGTAAGAGCAATTACAGCAGAGAGGTTGATAGAATAGAAAAATAATAATATGTAATAGAAATGAAAAATATTTTAAAAGGAGTCCTCCCTCTGAGGGAGCAGGAATTTCAGAGGGCCAGGAACATAGCTGTGGGTGTCCATCCAAAGTGTTTAACTTTGCTCATTTTCTCTTCTTGTGTTCCAAAATATCTTTGCTTTACAAAAACTGTGCCGATGCATTAATTCACCCAGCCTAGCTGAGTTCGGCGGCTAATACCTCCCGGTTGGGCTTGCTGTGAGCGCAGAGCCGTGGGAGATGGGGCCAGGTTGAAGTCGGTGGGGCTGCGCTGCCGCCAGCCGAGTGAGGAGCTCCCGAGCTCTTCTGTAGCCCACGAGCTGCAGCGCGGTCAGGTGATCAGTGCATATATTATTCCAGATCTGTGGGAGCTCTTGAGGGATGTTGAAATACCATATGAAAAGCATAAGCAGAAGTACAAACGTAACTAAACTACATACTTCAGCTTTACAAATACTGAAATCCACAAACATTCTTACAACGCGTTTTCCTTTAGAAGTTCCCTCTGCTGAAAATCTGTTTCTTCTTAGGTGACCTCTGCTTTTAATTATGATGAAAAGTCCCATAAATTTTCACTCATCTCCACAGCCATAAATAAGCACAAAAGGCCCTCTCTGGCTGAATTTCGGTCTGCATGAACCCGAGGCGCTGGCGGAGGGGCCGGCACGGGGCTCATCCCAGCTAGACAAGGGCACCCCGTGTTTCTAAGGCACGAGCATAATTGGGTGACGTTGATTAACATGAACCTGCAAGTGCCAGTGGAAGCACAGGCAGCTGACGCTGTGAGCCCTCGCGGTCCCCTTGAGGGAGGGGGCATATGTGTGATTTTTGCCACATTTTTAATTTTCCCTGCCCTTGCCTCCAACTCCGGGCAGTGGGGAGACCGGCTCGCCGATCTGACTCGAAAGACGCTATTGTCATATAGAGATGCCCCAAAATCCCCCGTGCTCTTCGGCTCTCGGGCTAGGACAGCCTCGCTGCAAGTGGCCGCGTGCACCAAAATGATGAGCTGTCCTAAATCCATCTCGAATTCACCAGCCTGGAAAGGATTACATGCTGCTGAAGAGGAAAGGCAGAGGATTTTGAGACTATCTGGTCTTTATTTCTGGACCTTTTTCATTCAGACTGTCCTGAGGCAGCTGGGTCGTACCTATGCTATAGCTTTCCTTGTCTAACAGGTCAGGGTCCTGGCTTGGCTGTCTCAGCTTTTGCTCCTGTTGTTATTTGTGCTCCTTGCTTTCCTTTCTTACAAGCTGTTGCATTGTTTTAGCTTCCTTTCTTTTCCCTTTACCAAAACCAGCAACAAGGTAATTAAAACATACCACTGATAAGAGTCAAGGCTCCTCACCTGGTGTTAATAGAGCACAGGGAGAAGGCGTTAGGCGTGGGGCCCCTCCAGGGATTCGTGCTGCTTTGTTTTAATTCTGAGATGGTCTTGTGCCATGGGTGTCAGCAGCACTAGGGTTTTGCACCTGCAGGAGGGGTTAATATAGGCCATTTCCAGGCCCGAGCAGGAGCCGAGATGGGCTGATCGTTATGTTTTGTGCTGTGAAAGGTTCGTCAGAGGAAATTAATGTGGGGGGAGTTCATGCTCTCATGTTTTATCTCACATCTCAATATGCCCTTACAAAAAACTACACCCAAAACCACGGAGTAAAGGGGAGCAGCAAAGGAAATAACAGTGACATTAGCTCAGAGTACTATCATCGAATTAAAAGACAATTGTTATGTTTTGCTGGTCTGAGTAGCATGTGAACAAGAGAGAGCAAGGAAGAGGGCTTCAGTGAATCACCTTTGTTGTGCATACCATTGGCATACGAAAATATTGCCTGTCTTATTAATGCGTTGTAAGATCTAAAATATTTCATTGTTCAGTTCAGTGCAATACCCTTTTCCCCATATACTCAGGGACTGATGGCTAATCAGTCCCCAAATGGTCTTCCTTTTCCGACCAGCAACCAAATAAACTAGTCTAGAGAGGGAAGGTTACTGTATTCGGGTTGGTGATAAAACTAGATATTGCATAACCTGAAGCATAAAGAAGGTCCCTGTGAGTTGGCATTCATATTTATTGCTTCCTTTTCTCCTAGTTTTTTAATTGAGGTTTGTTTTTTAAAAGCTAGAGAAAGATCTTGATCAAGTCTTTCACTGTCCAAACAGAAAACAAAGATGCAACTTTCATTTAACAGAACAACAGAGACAACCTGAGCCAGATCTCACACCTGAGTGGTTCTGGTAACACGCTGAAGCTGCAGTGGCTCTATGCAAAAATTGCAAATGGGGGAAACCTACTGTATGCCGCAAGTCAAGGTTTCTCTTTTTTCCGCTTCATGTTTCAGCCTGGCTTCAATGTAGTAAGCTGCTAAAATGTAAATATACTGGTGAATGTACTTGCATTTTTAGGAGAAAGGCAACACTCCTCCATGCATGGGAGGTGGAAGAAAGCTGAGAAATTGCATCATGCTGAATTTCACAAGGAGGGTGACTGTACAGGTCAGCCCGGGTGGTTCAGTGACGAGACTAGGGTTTGTAGACTGCCTTTCTTAAAACAGTTAAGCCTTTACCACAAGAGTAAAAGAATTGCTGAAAGACTGGATTTCTCATCTTCAGTACTTGTTTTGCTAGAAAAGGAGCATTCAGACAGAAATCCCAGTCAACCGTGTGAAATGTATCTTGCACAGTGTCAGTGTTTTTACTTCACACCACCTTAGTGTTTCAGCTTTGCAATTCCTTATGGACACTTCCAGTCACTGTGACTTGCCGGTAGCTTTTTAGAAAGTGAAGTAACACCCAGCTGCCCTCCTTCCAGTTTAGGGCAAATAAATAAATGAAGCTGTAAAGAACTCCTGCTTAAATAACATAATAGGACCAACTTCAATTCAAGAAAGCTGAAGAATGCAGGGCAAGGGCAAAAATGTAAATTGTTCCATTGTGTGTAACTTTTGCATCAGATATGAGTCACGCAGGGATGGGAGACCTTTGCAGTGCTATTTGGCAACTTGTAAGGCCAAGTATTCTCTGCTTTTTGCTGGGCTACTCACTTTAGTAAATGGCTTTAGGGAGACAGTGCTATAATTCAGATGTTCAGTTATTGCCATACTCAAAAGTTGGTTATTGTAAGTCTTGTTTTAAAACTTGTCGATTGATGAGACTAATTTTTGAGAGACATTTTCATCTTCCAGTTCAAAATATCCAATGTTCAGCTTAGTTTTCAACCGACTGTAGCTGTTCTCTCATTTTTTTCAGCTTATCACAGGTCAGGAACTCAAAGGCATTGAGGTTGAGTAAAGCTCCTGCTCATCGCTCTTAGCTCTGCTTTGTCTTTGTGGGTATTGTCTGCTTCTATAGCACCTTCTATTTCATTACTTTTTTTAAAGTTTGGTTTACTAACCTGCTCCTGGAACAGATACATGCACCAAAGCTACTTTTTAATTAGATCTGTGGTCCATCCGGTGTTATGTGCTAACATCTTGGCTGTACAATGTACTTCCAATGAAAAGGAACAGCCTGCCATAGAGTCTGGTAACCCTGAGGTCAGTTTGGAGCCCAAACTTGCTTTTGATTACAACTTTAGTATGTGTCTCAAAAAAAGAAAATAAAATTCAGCAAGCACTAGCGGTCCTCATGTGGTGCTGCTAAGTTACACACTCAAGTGACATCTCTGCTAGATATTAAGGGAATTAACTTTTATTTATAAATTCTTTCCAGCTACATTTCTATACTATTAGTTGTGATTATTCGGAGTTTTTCAACTAGAATGATGGAAAATTCACATGTTGTTACATCACTGTTGATATATCTGCAGTGATTTCTACAGAAATGTAGCCTGATTTGACCCTTTACTCTCTGCATTCCTTTTCTGTATTGTACGGTGGGTGAGACTTATTCTTTGTATGTCTGAATACCTGCAGCCTAGATCTGTACTATCCTGAGGAATGAGCTGGTCTGATTTATTGGCCACCTGTGTTCTCCAGAAAGCCTCATAACATTGGCAGCCTTCAAGAAACATGTTAGGACTGCATAGATGCTAGGCATTTGCAAATCTCAAGTTAAAGTTTTTTAGAATGGTGCTTTGCTGACTGTAAGCAAAACAAAGTTTGTGGATTGATTCAGAAATTATTGGGTGTGGTTCTTCAGGTTTTCCGAACAAGGTCATACTAGATGTTGGGATGGTTCCTTCTGCACTTAAAATCAGCTCATCAAAACGGAGATTTTTGGTCATACTGTAGCAATCGGAGCACTTTAAGATGAAGGATGGTATGGACTGCGTATTGTGCAGTTTAAGTCATACGGCATCATACACAGGCCTGACAGTAATTAGCAAGGGGAAGAAATTGTTACATTGAAGAGGGTGAGGCTTATATCTGTTTTAATAGATTGATGAACCACTGCCATCTACTGCAGTGGTTAGCTCTGCTCTGTTATGCCTTGTATGACTTACAGTCTACTAATAGCTAGAGCTGAGCAAGTACTAACATAGCTGCTCTTTGTGGGGTTTCTCCCTACCTACATTTGCAGAGTATGGTTTAATACTATTTTTTTCAAAATTATTCTTGGTGAATTGATTTCCTTATTTCGTTAGATCATTGCGACAATCCATTATTAGAACTCCAGAAGCGATGTCCTGGTAAGTCACCAGTGCTGTGTCCCCTCATTTCTGTGCCCTAGGTAGGGACGCCAGCTTAAGTCGGTGGGGGAAACCTCTTGGCTTCACTCGGTGAGGACCGATCCTTCAGACTCTGGGTGGCAACGTGAACAGCTGGAAAGCTAAAGCTAAACTTAATGGCATACTTGTATTATAATGAATCAAAGACTCAAAACTTGCTCTCAGAACCCACTGATGTTTAAAAGCACTTCTCTGTGAACTTTCTTCATAACAAAATACAATCAAGTGTTGACAGAAGCTTGGTTGTCAGGCTCATGGTCAAAATTAGATCAGACCTCTTCTTCCAGTCCGCAGAACACATTTTCCCCACAGTATTCAGACTGCTCTTCTAAAGCTGCTTAATAGCATCTAGGCCAAGTACCAGCCTGGTTTTACAGAAAAGAGCTTGAAGCATGAAGATTAGAGAATTGCAGTGAAGCTCTGCGAGGCCGCTGAGCGCTGCATAGCTGGCAGGCGTCGAGTTGTAGGGGGTGGAGGGTGGTCACAGATTTGTTCCAGTCATCCTGCATCCCACTAAGGACTTCGTATTGTTTGAAGAGCCCTAATTTGCTTTATTTCTAGAGGGCTGAGGAATGGGGAAGGAGAGAGCAATAAATGATCCCTTGAAGACAACAGTCAGTAATACGTGCCACGTGAGGACCTAGACAGCCTATTTAACTGAAGGCAGCTTCCTGCCGAAGATTCATTTGTAAGAGCTTGTGGGAGCACTCGAGCAGGAAGCTGCAGCTTCACCGACCGGTTTCACTATCAGTGTGATATCTGTGGTCATTCCCCCTACAGCTTGCGGCTAGCTTCTGGTTAGCAGAGAAAGACACTTTGAGCTGAGCTGGCATCAGTTCCCACCTACTTAATCAGTTAAGTTGTGAGTTGTGTGGTTAGCTCAAGTCCCCTGGTTATCTTGTGGATTGCCAGTGACAGGAAGGTGGAGATGCATTGAGTGGTTCAGACAGGAATAGCTTGGTTATCTGATGGTCACCCCAGAGACTGATAAAATTATGTGAGCTCTTTTCTGAGAAGACATCAAAACAGCAGAAACTGCTGTCTGTAACCACCTAAAGAGTTTACAACGTCAAGGGAAATTTTGCTTATCTTAAAAGCCTCAAAACTGTTAGCCTGTCTTCACCGCTGCAGACCACAGCACTGCCTTAGACTCTCAGTGCACGGAATAAAGTTAACTGTGGGCATGCAAAGCACTAAAATCTTATCAAAGATGTTATAGCTCATATCTCGAAAAATTAGTTTGGTGCATCAAGTTGGGAGGTGATCAACTTGAAATGTTGTCAGAGGACCCTCTCTTTTCAGAGGAAGCATGCTCTGTGTTTTCGGAAAACCCTGCTTCATCGAGGCTCTCAGGTTGAACAGTCAGGAATTTAGGCATGCAAAATGATGAGTCATTTTTCAAAGTGTAGCTTGTCCGATGAGCCTGGTCTAATCGGAAGCCAAAACGATGGTAGCTGTGGCATGGGCTTGCAAACATTAAATTAGACATGATGGTCTCATCCTCAGGACCACTTAGGGCGCTTGATTTGTTTTCCTCGTGTATTTGCTGAGCAAACCTCCGGATCAGAACGGACAAGCTTGAAAGAGCAACTTTGGGCAAGTGAGCTTTTAACCAAGAACTTTAAAGAGAGACCTTCGGCAAGTCGCTCTGAGTCTTAGTGCCTCGGTTTCCCCATCTTTAAAGAGGGGTACTGGCGTTTTGTCTCCTTTTAATGCACGTTGAGATATGCTCATGGAAAGCATTCTCCTCAGTATTTACCAAAACGCGTGGTCATTTTCAACAGGAGGTCTCCCTAATTTTTGCTTCTTTTGGGGGAAAGACTTTTGACCCAGAACAGGCAGCTCTGTGCTGCTTGTCCCCACGTCCCTGTGGGACAGCCCCTTTCCCGAGCCGGGTCCCTCCACTTCTCCGTCCCCCGGCACATCCTCCCCGCTGGTCCCCGCGCTCCGCTGCGCAGGTCCTGGCGCTGAGCAGCCCTCGGGAGGTGTTCCCGGAAACCAGGACTTGCCTCGGACCCGAGTCAATGCGTTGTCCCAACTTCGCCATGGCTTCGCGTGGTCAGATCTGAGATGCGTGACTGTAATGACTGCAAAAATGAAATACTGCTCGTCCATTGGTTTTCTTCCGCTTTTTAAATAAAGTGTGCGTGTTTGTAGGGTCATGTGTCTATAGAAGAGGCATGTAAGATGCTTTTGTCTGCTCCTGTTGCGTGGCTCCGACTCCTTCAGTGACAACCATAACAATCAGTGCATTTTTGACTCAAAGCTGTTTCCTTTCCTGGTGCAGATTATGTCTGGTATGCATAACATGTTAATTTAACAAAGCAGTTCTTTTGATACAGCTTTAATTTTTTAACAACAGCTTGGAGGCAGTGATGTACAGATTATATAGTGTCAGTTTCCCAATTAAAGTTTTACAGGAAAATACTCTGTTTTTTGCTTTAAGCCTGTGTTGAATACTTCCTTCTGGCACTTGTGCAAATGAAAACTGTGCTGCTGCAAAGCATCCATTTGAAACCTTGAAATATTTATTGCGGCTGCATTGAATACCAAAGCAGGAATCTTCCTGTAGGCTTGTTGATGTCTGTCATATGAATATATCTTGTAATTAAATGTTTGGAAGCTGTGTGTGTGTGTGGTTGGTTTCTTGTGTTTTGGGTTTTTGCAGGTTTTGTTGTTGAGCTATTTTTCTTGAGAAAAGTATTTAACATGTTCCTATTTAGAGTTCCTATGAACTCTTATCCAAGGCTCTGAGGAGTTGGACCTGTGTGGACGTTGCAGGGTGACTGAGGACTGGAGTATCAGATAGCTAATTTGGATTACTCTGGAGCCTGTGGTAGGAGTGCTTCTGCCCCAGATTTCCAAAGCAGCATGGTAGTATGAAGATCTTTGCAATTGCGTCTAAATCGGTCCATTAATGGGTTTCTGAAAGAGAGGGAAAGTACAGCTGCTTTTACTGGCTAGCGAGCATAATCTCTGAAACTGCAGTGACCCGGCAGCAGGCGCGTGGGGCAGGCAGCTTCCTTGCCTTTCCCAATGTGCTGAAATTCTGAAATATTCTCTCCTGCTGAAGTGCCAAGGAAGCCACCTGGCCCACTTTGAAACCAAATGCTGCAGTCTCATGTGTTTATCACTTCTTTTTGTCTTTCGTTTTCTTTCTTTTTTTTTTTCTTTTTTATTTCCAACAGCTCTCTTTGGATTAGTCCCACTGTTTGGTAATTATGACTTTCTCTATTTACATCTTTTTCTCAAGTTTGGCTGCATTATTTTTGAGTATCTATTTAAGACTTTTGTATTTTTTAAAACATGTTGTGTCCTTATTTGCATATTTTTATTTCAGAACAAACAAACGATGACATTTCTCACAGTACATGCTTCTTCAAATATTTTTCTCAAAAAATAGGACTTTTTCAGACGTGCCAGAATCAGCTTCATTATATCCGAACAGATCCTATTTAGAGCATGGGGGGGAATTAAAGGGGCTGTTTCCACAGAGACTCTATTTGATGCCGTGTGAGAAGAAAAGGTGAGAATTGGTTAGTATTTCAAGGAAAGTTGGGAGACTGCGGCAGGTCCCTGGGAGAGTGGCCTGCGTTTGGTGAGATGCTGGACAGATGATCTACAAACTTTGCAGACTGTCTGCATTTCTCTTTAAATTCTCCGTGTTATTTCTTTCACCAAATGCTGGAGCAGAGACTGGGGCCCTAGGCAGAAGGGCAGCGCACCTAGGAAGATACGGTAGACCTGTAGGGTTGGGGCAGAGCTGAGAAACCCTGGGTAGACGCTAAACGAGACAAACATGAACGCCTCATGATGCTGCACTGTGATGGGTTCTTGGTACCTATATGAAAAAAATAGGCATTTCTGTGGGAAATAAAAACCATAATGTTCAGTATCAAAACCAGAAGAAATTGATTGAGCAGGAGTGGTCTATTTTGGTGACTTTATTTGTTGAATGGCCAATGCTTGATGTAAAGTTAATTGTTGTATCTGAAGGACGCTAGCGCAAGCTGGCAGCAAATCTCTGCATCCCTGAGGGGCCTCGTGGTGCCTGGCTCCAGCAACAGAAGTGTGGCGTGGTGTGTGTAGTCGCCCGCTGGACCCAGCTCATCTGGGAACTTGGTAGGCCTTCAGTATGTTGGGTGAGGAGAGGAACAGCAAATCTGGGGATTTGGGACAGTGTTTCTATGGGCATTTCCTCAGCTCAGTGATGGCTGTGGGGATGGCAATGGTGGCGTGAGAGTTACCTTTCAGAACTGAATGCCGAAATCTGAACAGTCTTGCAACTACAATGGAAATGAGTTCCTTAAAACCTTCCAGTAACTCTTGCCCTTCTCAGTGAGAATCGTAGCAGCAGAAGCTGTTTTAGGCAGCCTACCTTAAGTGCAGTATACGTGTTCAAACATGTGTGAGCTGCATGAATAGCGATGCAAATGAACTTTAGATTAATCTGGTCTTTAGGAAGAAGGGGTTTGGCACATTTTTAACTGGAGTGTACACAATCTACCCATCCTGTTGGCCCAAAGTACTATGACACATTGTGCATCAGCGCCTAATTCTTTAAAGTTTCTATGCAGGTGGTTGGGTCAGCAATCAAAACGGGCTTGTTGGGAAGATCAAAGCGGAGGGCAGGTTCTCAAAAGAGAAGGAAAAATTAGAAGGGCAGTTCCACATTAATTTTCTTGGTTGCTGCACTGGACAGCCCAGGAAAGCGCGTAGCAGCTGAAGGTTGCATGACAGAGTTGAGTAATGTTTAAATGGGCAGAAACAAAGCGGCTCCCTGCTGCGCCCGCCAGCTCTTTGTTGTCGTGGGCCGGGCGGCACAGATCCGCGTCACTGAGGCGTGCTACGAGGTGTGCCGTGGTTCAGCAGCCGAACAATACCTTTGGCACCTAGCAATTTTACCTAGAGATTTTGGGGAGAAAGGGGGGTATTTGGGTTTGCATGGTTTGGTTTGGTTTACTAGAGGAATGAGGTGTGAAAGAGCGAGCCCTGGTAAGACTAGTTTCTGCTTCATCTTACAGATATTTTACGTGTGATCTGATCAAACCCTTATCTCTGACCCGTCTTTACCTTGGGCAAACATCCTTGTGCGTATTCTGTTCAGGCAGCTCTTCACCTCGTTGGCCTTGGACAATGAGTGGGAGAACAGCAGGGTTTCCTTCGTCGCTGTCACTGACGGTACTAGAAAGTTCTGGGAATCCCAAGAAGGCTCAGTACACGGAGGGGAATGGTCCTTCACAGGCTAAGCAGGACCACGGCATGGCTGATGCTTGCAGCTTTTCACTGAATCTGGTGTTTTTCACTCACCATATCTTCTCAAGTTGATAGATTTTTGTCAGAATTTGCTTTAAAAGAAATGAATTGTCATCAGGGGCTGTGAGACCTATACATATAATTGAAAATAAACTAATGATTGCTCGATGGAGACCTCAGGACTTGGGCTTTTTAGACATCCAAATGTATTCAATTGCTGTAAAGCTGGAAGCACATAGAGGAAGGAAGCTGCCTGGTGAGAAGCCAGCTTCAGAGCTGCGGGGAGCCCTACTGTTGGCATTTTCTCATACCAGACTGGTGTAGTCATGTGCTTTTAATATTTTTATGTTTCAGTTTGGTCAAAATTTGCTGCCCCTTTACCCAAATCTTCATAATGGTAGGTTTGTCTTACATATCACTTAAAGAGTCGTCCACCTTGTGGTTTTCAACCTTTTCCAATTTGCAAACACCATCAAATAAACTTCACTAGAGTTGCAGATCCCCATATTTTGAATTTAAGGCCATCTTGACCGCAGGCTTGCTTTTTCAGTGGCCTTTTTACAGCTCATTTAGATGTACTCTGCAAGTCCAGAGGTCTAATGTACAAAGGTTGAAAACCAGTGGCCTGATGCAGCGGGACCCTGTTTCTGGGTCATGCCCCTGAGCACTGCTGCAGTATGAACACTAAACACAAACAAAGCCTTATATTTTTTCAGCCAAAGTGTACTTTCAGCAGAACTGAGGTCTGAATTGCTTTGATCCTGTGTTGGCGTCGATGCCTGTTGGATTTCGTTGAAGTGGTGTTTTTGAAACACCCCGGTGCTGGGAGAGTTGTAAATGATCCTGTTACTCACATGGACTTTATAATTTGTTTGGAAAAATTGCTTTTGAATGAAACTCAGCCCGAAAGTTCCCGTGTTCATTAGTCACTGAAGTGGCCAATAGTAGTACAAATTGCGGATTATTTTGCAACATGTGCTTTTCTGGTTGTTTGCACAAATCTAATACAAAAGTTGCTTTTACATTAATCTTTAAAGTTAGTCTTGAATGCTTGCGATTTTGGCATCCTGAATGTTAACCAACAAAGGAAGCATGGTTTTGTGTTCAAAGCGCAGGACGAGGAGACAGGAGGTCTGTGTTGTATTCCTGGCGCTCCGATAATCTTGCCCGGCCATCTCGGGCGCGTTGTTTTCTGTGCCTCAGTTAGCTCATGCGTGGGGCGGGGAGACCTGCAGGCTGTATCGACAGGCCTAGTTATTTTAAGCTTTTAATGGTCTATGCCGTCTGCCCGTGAAAACCTGTAACGGTGTTCAGGGTGCAGGAACCTGTGGGTTTAAGTTACACCAACAGTTGTGGCTGGTGTTGCTTGCGCTGTTACCCAGGGCTGGCATCTCCAGTGAGCGTTTTCGTCTCCATCGTTATTTTTCCCTCGTCGTATTTTAATCTAGCACATATAGGGGCTGGTGGAATTTCAAGATCAGTAAAAGCACAGGCGGTGGTTTATGCTTAAACCCTGCCCGTTCTTCTTGGGCATCCGAATACGTGAGATCACCTCTTGCCTGGAAGTTTCTGCAGAACCTGGACATGTGTGAAGGATGGCCTCTTATTAACTCTGCATTTCCCTGGTTTCTTTGCTTTTTCAGGTTTGAGTTAGACTGCTTGATGTTATTTCAGAGTAGGCTTTTTGATGGTTTAAAATGATAATAGCCTGTGTCATCTGCCCTTTAGACGGAAGGGTTATGCCTCGTCCTTTCTTTCCGGGCTCTCCCTCTGAAACGCATCCCACAATGCACCCGAGCCGCTCGCAGGTGTTCCCGCGGATCTGCCCTCTCGCATGCACCGCAAATTAGTAACAGAAGCTAATGGCCCAGCATGCGGCCATCAAAGGGCTGACAATTCCAGCCTTTCCAAAGGGCCCTTTATGTCAAAACCCCCCATGAGACCTGTCCGGCTGAAAAGACTATTTGTCTGTCCGTGTGTGCGGGCCCGCTGCAGCAACGCGGCCCGCTGCTGGCCTCACGCTGCGCCCCTGACTGTTGCTGCTAGCAACAGATAAAAATCACTGTTCACCGCAGCGGGGCCCACAACACATCAATCATGTGGCCCAGATAAAGGCCTCGGGCCTTTGGCCCCATCCTTCGGTTGTTTCTAAATAATTTCCAGTGGCTGAGCATGCTATGGTGTAGGCTGGGTAATTCAGTCCAGAAAACTTCATTTCACTAAAAATGCTTTGATTTTTTTTTTCCCCCCTGCTTAAAGACTGTTTTTGTTCAAATAGATGTTTGTTTCGAAAGGGGGAATTTAACTGATGAAAGAGATGCTGTGAAAGTTCAGAGCGAGAATAATAAATAAAACTGCATGGTTAAATATAAAGCACAACTAAACGGGCAGCAAAAAGAAGTAGCGTTTGCTAGGAGTAACAAAGCAACTTCAGACTTTGTAGGGAACCTCTCTCTCCTTGAGCATCTTTCAGTCTCCTGAATTTATCTATATTTAAATAGAAATTAATCTTTATATATGGATAACATCATTTCTACCACACCTTTATTAGAGATTTATAGCTGGGTATCAAATTACACTTTTAATATAGCCTAGCTGATTTTTGGTAGCAGCAAATCATATTTGTAACTCTGAATAACTAAACAAATTTGACAGTAGGAAATTTTCTCCTTGACACAGCTAATTCTTCATCCTGTCGTAATGTTCTGCAGTAAAGCCATAAGAAGCCGTGATGCTTAGCGCCTGACAGGCATAGGTTTTGTTCTCGCCACTTAGCAATCCTTCAGAGACGAGACCATTACACATATAAATTGAGGGGCATCACAGACTCGGGAACAGGGAAATGCTATTTCATTGCCTTGCTGACTTGTGCTGTGCATATAGGTTGGGTATACTGCAATACTACTAAAGGTAAAATCAAGTGTTAGGTCACAATTAAAATCTCTGCGGAAATCCTAAAGATGAAATCTCAGTCTGCCTGCCTCTGCGCAGGCATCTTTGCATACTAATTGCATGGGCCCTTTGTATTTATTGTAGATACTAATTACCGCGAGTTCCCAGTGGGAACTGGACACCTAATTCTCTTACGCTGCTTTTAACCTCCCGGTTTACAAGCCTTGCATTTCAAGGCCCCTCGGCCCGGCTGGTATCTTCTGAGGAGCGCTCCCGTGTGTGGGCTCGGTCCAGTACGTACGCGCTGCTGCCGTTCACGTGATGAGGAACTTTGCAAAATTTTGTGGTGGGAACCATATAGCTTGGTTTGGTAAGACAGTCAACTTCAATGGCTATGTGGCGGCAAGGCAGGCCGAACAGAGAGTTTCCTCTCTGCGTGTGCTTGAGACATGACCGAGAAACCGGTTTACTTCACCTTGAGCCTTTGTGATGTAGTTTAGATAAAACTAGGTTTTAAAATAATTTTTGTCTTTGTTCACGACTACAGTTGGAAACTTGCAGTACAGCGAAGGTTATATCACCAAAATCTGTGTTAAAGTGTGTGACTATGTCATGTGTTGCCACATCTGATACTGTTCATTTGTCTTGCTAATATTTCCAAGTATTCTTGTCTGAATACCAGTTTTTACACATTTGGAGAAGGCTCTTGCTGCTTTACTCATTTGAAATGCTAAACTTAAATAAAGAATTAGGATTTGGCCATTTTTAATCTTAAAGAAAACCACATAAAAATGATTTAAGCACTTAATAGTTTTGAGCAATTTAAAAGGAGTCTCTACATAAATATTTCCTGCACAGTTTACCATTAAAATGTGTCATTGCTACCAGCAGGCTGGAAGACAGCCAGCTTTTAGCTATCTTTGTAAACAAACAAGGGCTGATATTATGTGTTAAATTACCTGAGATTACAACCAAGCATGGTTAAGAATGCTATGGTAGCAGCAAACCACTTTAGTTTATCTATACAAAAATACTGGTTGTCTGAATTTAGGAGTTTAAGCCAAGAGGTACAGTAATCAGTAAGAAGGAGCTAACATTTGGACTTTAGAAAGGCCTTGGGCTAAGCTAAAAGATTAAAAGCTTTTAAGAAAAGTAGCAATTTGTGAAATGAGATGAAGTTCTGCTGAAGTTCTCTGCAGTTTAGACATTGTGAAAAGGTAGAATATGTGTTGGATGACTTTGTAAAATTTTAACAAAGGAGTTGTTATATTTTCCAGCAGAAAAGAATGTGCAAAGGGCTTGTGCTAATCTGGAGTATGCTTAAATACAGCAAGACTAGATGGAATTTGAAAAATATTCAGAACTTTACAAAGCTTCCTAACTATGGCTCTAATTAAGTCAAAAGGGACAATCAGAAGAGTTAAATTCTGACCTGACTGGTATTAAGGGGAGTTTAGCCTTTCATTGTAGTAGGACAGGACTTCATCCAGAGTGCCCTAACAAAGCACTGAGCTTCTGAAATAATATTTATTACTCTGTGGAACTTTGTTTCATACTTCATTGGATGAATATGATACATGTGATGAATTTTAGAAATTTTCTGTTAAAATAAGAGAGATGTTAACATGACAGAATATAGCTGTGCGATATGTCCTTTAGTATCCTCTGAAAACAGAACAGATTTTAAGATTGATCCTGATAGATTATGAAATAGGTAGCAATAAAAAAACTTTTTCATCCAGCAAGGTCACTATAAATGCTGGCATCAGATCTTGATGATGTTCCACTACCCAGTTTCCCCCTTCTGCTTTAGTTTTTTTGAATCTACTGTATAATGCTGCCTGAGAAATAATGCAGAGAATGACAAAGAAGGGTAGGCTTAAATAACCCTGAGGGTGCTTATCTTCCTTGGCATTAACTTCATATCCACATTCATTATGTGAATGGGCTAGGGAAACTGTTTCTGTGACAAATTGGAGTGCAGGGTAGGTTGAACAGACTCAGTTCAATTTTAGGTAATGGTATACAATCACCTATATGACCACGTTCGATGCGTGGTGCAGTCCCTCATTTAGAGAAGTTTGAATGCATAAAACCCTATAAGAAACACTGTGATAACTCAGTTTCTTATTCTTAGGAGGAGTTCTAGTGCATAAGATTAGCTCCTCCATTCCCTCCCCTCCCTTCCTTTATTAACACTAGTAGAGCTTCCTTCCACATCTAAATACTGTGTTGCCAGGTTTGAACTTTCAACATAGCTGCAGTTGCAAGGAGGATGGGAAGCAGGAGACAGACGCTCAGGCAAGAGATGGACGGGCACATTGACATAGCCATTATTATTCTGTGGGAGACGGGATTGGTTACTCTTCCATTGCACTGCTACGTGCATATATCAGACAAGAGACAGTTTCAATTTGAATGGAAAGATGAGTGGAGTCGGTACTTTGCTGCAAGCTGCGTGATACTTGAGCAGAGCAGCCTCCAGAATCTTAACTAATATGTTGTCTGATCCTTGCTGTAAACCACGGCTAGTATTTTGCTGAAAAGTTGCTTGTGGAAAATGTGACATCACTTGTTGCTAACTGTTCTTCTTGCTAATTGACCACCGTGTTTGCAGGCAGATGCGCTGACCTAGAGCTTCCCATGTACTCGTGCAAATCCCTAAGATGGGCTAATTAACTTCTGTGTCTTCATTTCCATGGCAAAACCTTCTAAACGGTTATGCAAAAAAAGCAAAAGAAAATATTGGGCCACAAGAAGCAGGCAACCAGGTTGCATATGATTTGTGTGTTAAGAAACAGCCCAGCCAATACTGGATGTATTCCTTCAGTGAGAAGGCACAACATTTCCTTTTTAATGGGAGATGAGTGCAATAAATAATAAGGAGTGATCGGGAAGTCAAGATATTATTTAGGTCTACCAATTTTTAGGTGAAGTCATTTTATGGAATTAAGGCTCTCAATTCTTTAGTAATAATGGCATTGTTCCATTTTATTTGCCCTCAGAAAGCTGATATCAATAGTTTTAATGTAGATTGAGCATTATGTCTTGTTTGGGCCAAATCTTGTAGATGTAGCTCTTGGAAATAGTTCCTCAGAAGCTGAGCAAATCACTCAAGCAAGCAAATGGAATAAATGGCCATCAGACCAGAGGAAGACATCATGGCTTGGTATCGAGAGGCATGCTCCAGGTGCTCATTGGTGTCAGTAGAGACCTCACAGGGTTTTGGATCGCTTCTGAAGTCTGCCACTGCAAGCAGTGGTAAGGGGTTGAACAAGTGGCATTTCCTCTTCAAACCTAAGCTAATATGTGAGGCAAATGCTCTGTGATACTGGAGAAAAATGTTTTCTCCTGCCTCAATAGAACGTCATTACTTGTGATGGAGAAAACTCTCTTTTTGCAGAACTTGAAAGTTATACAAGTTTTTTTTTTGTCTCCTATGCAAACTAGACTGTGACTTTTGAACAGCATTGTGAATTAGAAACTGCAACTAATACGCGTTGTCATAGTCTATCACCCACTGACCTCTTACAGGTGTCAGTCAAAAATGTGTGCAACACCCATCCCTTATTAGTTCTGTATTTCAGGAGGAACTTTTGGGAAGTAGAAAATGCATCCAAATAGCTGATCATATATAGTAACAAGATGCTTCTTAAGAGCTCCCATCCCCAATTATTTAGAAATAAGGGGGGGGGTTGCCTTTTTATGTTAAAATTATTTTCTGAAGCTGTCTCCCTGCCCTCCTCAGGAATCCCCTTGCAGAGCACAGTAACATTACTGGTAGCACTCACAGAACTGGAGGCTAGTCAAGGCAGTGTAGCAGTTCCTCTTACTTTGGTACTGGTTTGACAACTTATCAAGAATTCTTGCTCATAAACAATAAAAATTCTGTTCTGTCGCATTTGGGACAATTCAAATACAGATCTGAACGTCAGCTGTACTGGTTGCTGCTTACAGTGTGCCAGGAGTGAGAACAGTTCAGGTTCTCCATTCCTCCAGTGAAGGCGGTCATCAGAAATGGACTTTGGTGTCCTCTTGTTTCCTCTTGTGTTGTTGAAAAGGAGTCTAGAGCTCATCCGAAAAGGAGTCTAGAGCTCATCCACCTTAGGGATCCCTCTGAAAGCTGCTTCTAGATATCAGCAAAAACAAGAAGCTTCAACCTGTTTTGTAGGCTGGGTGTGATAGATACAGTGTAATCACTGCTGGAGTAATTTTAATCAGAGAGACTGCCACGAAGGCAGGGGGAGGTTTGCTCATATATTTGTTTTTTTTAATTAGATACAGATATGCTGGCAAGATTTTCTTCCATTTGTCAGATTGATGCCTGACTTGACCTAAATGGTTCATAACTGTCATAACTTTCCAGTGTTACTGCCTCAGTTTAATGAGGCCTGCTGGTTATTGTATGCCATGCATTACCTTATTGATCGACATCCTACTCAGTATTTCTAATTATACAAGAGGATGAAACTATATTGTTGTACCTGGCGTCTTTCCAATATGGGTGTGTTAACTTTGCAGCCTCTGTTGCAGTTTCTTTGAACGTGGTGTTGATCCCACCACTTTGTGTGCTTAAGTTATTGCTAAATTGCAGTGTTTTGAAACCACGGTAATGTTGCTTAAAGAACTCTTCTCATAAAACAGCTCATTAATATGTGCGCTGTTCAGGGTTTGCCAAAAGTTTTGTGGTCTGTCTTGCCTCCTCCACTCTTCACTCCTCTCCGCCATCAAAATGTCTGCAAGAAAGTGTGGGCAAAATTGATTCCCCTGTGGCTATTTCAAACTACACAGTTCGGGCTCATCCTTTGATCCCTCCTCATGACTTTATTTCATTATCCCTTAAGTATAAGGAGGAAAGTTAATGACATCATAAAAACTAGAACTCTATAAAAGATGTTTCTGCTGATTTACTGCCAATGTACTAGCAGCATGTCATATAACTGCCCATTAAAGATGGTGAGTTGCTCTCCTGCCTGCAGCTTTCCTTATCGCCAGCCCTTTTATTTATGAGGAGATTACAGAGATTGGGTGTGTACTGTAAAACATAAAACTTATTTTTATCATGCATATAATTAACCCTTTAATTATGGAATTAAGATGCATCTATCCTCATTTTTATTTTAAAAAATTATTTAAATATTCCTGTTTGTCTTCAAAGGGCTTAATGTGTAATTGAGAGAATACAGTTCATGGTATCTGGTTATAATATGTCTCTTTGTCCCTCTTGAAGCATTACCTAAAGCATTGTAATCAGTGAAGAGTCTGAGAGAGATAATAGAAGCTTCCTTACTTAGGAAAAAATTTGATTTTGTTTATCTATGCAAGGAAGTTGAATTTGGCTTATAAAAGCTCTAATCATCTTGCTTGCCTTCTTCCTAAACTTCCAGCTCTTAAGTCCTCTCTCCATCTCCTTAAGATACATAGTCAACTTGGTGAGTCATTGTTTGAGCCCACATTTCCCATCCGTGACCACAGTCACTGTGGGAAGTGATTTGTCTGATCGTCCAACCAAAGGCTCTTGCGTCGTACAGCACAAGATGTGTGCTTACATAGCACCGCTTCCGTTGACCTCAGCGCCTGCAGTTTTCAAAAAAAGCTTGTCATTTTGGTTACCCATAGTGATTTTGAATGCCTCACACCCCCTCCCTCCCATCTACAAGGGCAGACGGTTTAGGCAAAGCCTTGCTTTCGCAGTGTGAGGAGTTCTGCTCCCCTTCTGGAAATCAGAACATCTCAGTTTTCAAGAGGAGCTTCTAATTTCGGTTGCCTCTACTTTTAGAGCTCATTTTATTTTTCAGAGCTGGGGTAAAGCTCTTCATATTCTGCAAGCAAGGCTTCTCTGAAAGAATCTAGAGTTGTAGGTGGGGGTGGAGGAAAAGTTAGGTATGCAAAATAATTAATTGCTTCTGAAAACCCTGGCCAGTGAAATTGCTTGTTTAAATTAGTTATATTCCTTGTGCATCAGGCATCCTCTATTAATAAAATCATAATGGTTTGTTTGCTAGATACTGGCACTGGTTCTTAGTCTTGGGAATGCACTGTGATCAACGTTATACATTATTAAACACTGTTTGTCTTTTTCTGGCTCTTACCCAGTTAAGTTGTTTTGATTGCATTTTGTTGGTCATGAATTCCTGACAAAGAATTAGAAATTCTTCAAATGAAAAGCAAGAACAAAGCTTTCCATTCTTACCATGGTTGGCTCTATTACCCAGGTTTTATATGAATACTTGTGTGGTTCTTGAGGATGTCTAAGAACATTTGATAGCAGTTTTACTAGGGTTTTTCCTTAGATTTCCTTAGATTTAGGATTTGTGTGTGCAGTGCTGGTAGGATGTCCTAGGGAGACTAAGGCAGGAGGCACACGATGCTGACTGCATGTTTGTCACTTGTCTCAACCATGAAAATATCTCTGATGTTTTCGATGGTTTTGAGCTGTTTTCCACCCCCTCCTTCCAGGAAAGAGAGACAAATACGTATGATTGCAAAAGCTTGTTTTTACTTGTGTGAGTGTTGGAATAGGAGAAGTTCCAAATGAGGAAGTCATAAAGAAAAATAATAAAGGAAGGAAGCAATGAATTAAACTCCCAGTGCTTCGTTGTATGGCTATGATTTATAAAGAGGTATTTATTTATTTCTTGCAGAAAGAATTCCATCTCTACATAGAGTAACATGAATAAAAACGTATGACTGTGTTCATACTGGACCCTTGCTGCTTGTGGTCAGCTCACTTTCACTTTATTCAAAATACAGTAGATATCTTTAAGCTCATAATGATGAAAATGCTGAAAATACTTAAGTCTATGCAATAGACAGTGGTTTTACTCTTGATATATTTCCATTTTATGAGGAATAAAGAATAGTAAGTACCACACTGTTCAGATGAAAAGGTATTGAGCATGAAAGACATTCTTAATTACAAAACTGTTTTAATTGATCTGATGGGTTTAAATGATGCAGTGCAACCCTATTGCCTTCAAGGCAAACCTCGGCGCTTGTATAACTTTATAATAGGTGGGTGTTCAAATTGGATGGAGACTTCCCAGATCCCTGGATGTCTAAGCCTGAGATTTAGAACCTTTCAAACAGGCAAGGGAAGCCTGCTGCATGAGCTGGTTTTTATATCCTGTTTTTAAGGACAATGATATCTCAGTTCCCTGGTTTAATGAGAAAAAACCTTCTAAATCATAAAGGTTAGACATTCAAGGTATGGTTTGGACCAGGTATTCCAAGAGCTCCCCTCCCCATTGTCCAGAGGTCCAAAGGTTCTCTTCTCACTGAAAACTTAACTAATTAATGAGTAATCAGTTCTCAGCTCTAGGGTATCAATTTGAGGGAAAAATCAATTTTCAAACCTAAATGTCTTACATATGCACTATTTATATTCTGAAACTACTGTGCATATGTCATAGTCCTATTTGGAGAAGTGTCCAACTCCACTCAAGGGCAGGCAGCCTGAAGAAGAAATTAATTCTTATCCATCAGAGAATGACTGTTACAGAGAAGCTTTGAATATCAGCGTGCTAGTAAGAAGAAAGCTTGTGATTCTTGTACCTGAACCAAAATTGGCCAAGTATTTAAAATTCACGTTTCATTGCTGCCAGACATTTACCTAGCATGAACATTAATAGGATGAGAGGAGAAAAAATTAGAGGTTAAACAATAATATGAAGTTCTCTGTTTATAATGTGAGAAATCATCAATTAATTCCATACCTGGAATAAAACATGCCCTAAGGCCTACCATCTGCCCACATTTAAACTTGAAGATAATAGATTTGGAAGAGAAGTTTGTAATTATTTGCTAGGTGGTTCTGATTAATTTACAAGGAAAATTGCTAATACCGATAGTATATTACCCTGGGGCCAAGTGGAAATCACAATATCGCAAAAAGGGATAACATGTAAATGATGGCTTGTGCATTATCTGCTAGGCTGATTGGACAGTCTGGTTATTTTTCTTAGGCCACTAATGGATGCGTATAAGATTAGAGCGTGCTTTGGACAACATGACTATAATTCTCACCTAACAGGCTGTAGGAAATATGAAGTAAATATACCCCAGTGGCATTCTTGCAAATTAAAAATGCTAAAGGCTGCTAAAGGCTAGGTTATGAAATTATAATAGATTTACACCAGCATGACTGAGATCAGAATCTTGTGTTGTAGCACCGAAATACGTTTATGGAGTGTTCTGTACTAGAAACCTTGGAAATTATCATATAGGGAATGTGGGCAAGCAGTCTACTCTGGCAAGTGTTCATGTGCATTAAAAAGAGAAAACTGAGAAAACCATTGTATGAGTCTTGCTTTAAATTCGGGTTGAAATAGACCGTAGTGAACTACAGAGCGGGTGTGGAAGAGGATCCTGTATCTGTAACTCTAAAATACTCAGTTGTGGCTATTTGCTTGTGTTGGAGAATTCCATCATGGACCTTGCCAAGACTGTGCTCCATGCACAGTCCATTGCAGTTACGGCTGCACAGTTGCATGATTAAAGACTGACCTTTAAAAAGAGTTTAAATTCTGTTGCCAAGATACAGCTGGTAGAGCAAAAAGAAATGGCGATTTACATAGTCATACAGTAACAGAACAAAATGGCAAGATTAGGTGGAAAATCCTTGTCTCCTCACCTTCTGGCCAGAATCATTCCCACTGGCCTTGCTGGTGCTCCAGTTCTCCTCTGCTTGCATGTGGTTCACTCGGTGATCTCTAAAGCTGCTTGGAAAATACCACCAGTTTCATGTTTGAAGGGTCCCTAAAGAGTTGTAGGTCAGTCTTTATGTTTGGGCAAAACCACATCATCCATTTAGGAAACGAACAGCTACCAAAACAGTATCTCCTTCCCTATAATCAAATCGTCTAACTGCATGGGTTTACAAAGAACATGAGAACATATCTCTGCAACTCTTCATTCCCCTGTTGTCTGTCCAAAAAAAAAAAAATCAAATTTCAGCACAGTACTCCATATGAAAACATGAAGAAACATAAACCATTTGTTGCTAGTAAGGTGTTTCTTCTTTGGTTTGTTGGGGCTTGGGGGTTGAGAGTTTTTTGCCTTTTTTGGGAGGGGGGGTCAGTAGCAGTCTTGCTATTTGTCTGCTCTGATCTTCTTGCTGGCTCACATTTAAATACTGTAGGGATCATTAGCCATGAAAGTTTTAAGCTGATGCCTAACAGCTATATCATATGTATTGTTGCAGACACTGTAAATTTTCACTTAATGGAAAAAATGTTGCTTGCATCTATAGCTCAAGGTTTGAGGCTTTACACTGATATCAAGTAAATAGATCTGAGGTTCACCTTCATGTGGTAGTTGAACCGTTCAGTTCTCCTCTCCCTCTCTGTAAAATGATCTGATTCAGTGCAGCCAGCGGGACGCCCGCTATCCGAGTGCGAGATGGTTGGATTCGGTCACTGGAATGGTTGCAAGAAGGTTTTAATCCTCCCCAGGTTTCCCTTTCAATGTAGTAATGAGAGCTCTGCACCATGGCAGGTGAAATCCCAGCTGCCAGACAGGGTGTGCGTTAGATTTTGAAATTCCCTCGTTGAAAACTGAAGTGTTTTTGTTTTCATTTATACAGAATGTCCTTATATTGTGATATGCAGCACCTTGGCTTTAGTAAATACCAGCCCTTGAGCAGCAGCTCTTAGCATGTTCAGTGGAAATAAAATTACTATGAGCAGTATTTTTGCTGTATTTAGAAATTATCAGCTTTGAAGGTACACAGTAAGAATTTGAGGCTTTGGCGCTCATTCTCAAACTGGCTTCTTGTCCCATGCCATCAAGATCACATGACATTCAAATAAAATAATAAACAAACACACACAGCGTATTTATTTAACCTACCAATTAATGTGGCCTTCAGCCATGGAGCATCTTGCTCATTTTTTACAGTTTATTGTAAATGACCATTTAAATTCTCGTGATTTCCCGGAGGAATCAGGGGATCAGTGTCTTAACGTAAAGCCCAAGTCCTTGCACGTTGCAACGAGACAGTCTCACGTAACCGGGGCTGAGCCAGGAGGCGGAGGACGTTGGATCCTCGTGCGCAGAAGCTCTTATGCATACCCTTGTGGCTGACAACTTGCACAGCATCTCCCTCAGTTTCGTCAGACCAGAAAAGTTATGAATCTTAAGCTCGTGACAGCCTGCTGCGTTTCTACAGGGAGGAGGTATCAGTCATAACAGAGGAAACAACAGATTGGAATAGGTTCTCGTTTTCCTTTTCTGTTTCCCCATCTTATGTTTTCTCTCTTACTATTGAACTTTCCCGTACCTCATCCCTTCTGCTGTGATCTCTCCTAGCTGCCGCTCAGCTTTAAATACTCTCGATAACTTCCAGTACCGATTTTGTGCGCGTGCATCGTTGCCGTGCTCCCGTGCAGACTGCGATGGAGCGTCGGGAGCCGTCAGCCACGCCGTCCTGCCCCGGTGCTGCGAGCCAGAAGGGCTCCTGCGCCCTTGCCTTCCCTCGGCACGGGGCTTGGCCCAGCTGGCACGTCCCCTGGGTGAACGCTGGCAGAGCAGGGCCGACGGTGCTGGCGGTAATGCCAGGGGTGACCTGGGGAGGAGTTGATCCCAGGGTCGAGTGCTTAACGTGGAGAAAACCCAGAAGAGGCTTGGGCCGCAGGGAGGGTGCTCAGTGGGATGCTGTGCCGTGGCTGGGTCCTCCTGCGGTGCCCCGGCTCGCTCCCGGCTCCACCACGGGTGAGGTGAAGATTAATTGCATCTGCCTGGCAAGATGCTCTGAGGATGAGTGTGAGTCTCCTGTTCTGTATAAACTTTGGCAGTGGGTTTCGGGAATGATTTCCCTTGATTTAATTGTTTAGACAACTGTCTATTTACTGCCAGTATTTACAGAGCTTTCTTTGAAGCTAAACAGGCATATGCTCTTCGTCACTGTCGTAGGGTCAGTAAAGTTAAAGATACTTCGTTTCCAACGCTTCCTTTGATTGTCCAAAAGCAGCTCTGGAAAAACTGGAGAGGGCTACCTGCCAGCTGCTTTGTCTTGCCTCAATCCGCTTAGTTCCTCTTCAGCCCTCAATTTTCAGAAAGAATTTTATGTGAGCATAAAATAGATTTCTTTTCCTCGGGTTACTTTTTAATTAATCTCCTATAACTCCTTCAAACTTGTGAGAAAAGAGTTGTTTGATTTCTCTTTATCAGGTAATTTTAATTATTCATACCATTGACTTCATTAAGTTAAAACACCATAATATATGTGAAACAGTGATCTTTGGAAAAAGAGAAAAATTACTCTAGTTTCTCTGAAAGCAAAATGGCTAAGATGCCATCCCAAAAGCCAAGTGTTGCTGTTGATGGCAGTCAGGTGCGAGGTTATCCATTCCCTGGCTGTCCCCGACCAGATCATGCCCACAGTCTTTCCCTCCTCTGGGCTGACCCATGTAAATTGATATTATATTAGTTCCTGCCTCGGTTTTGTGCTTTTTCATTTTTGTTCCCTGGCTAGGAGACTAGAACAAAGCATTAATAGACACTGAAGGTATGTGGTAACAGCAGCGTGGAGAGCTAGCTGGGTGGCTCTTGATGTTCATGGATCTTCCCATGCCCCCCTGAAGTGCCGGTCACTGCGGGATCTTTGCGTTGGCAAGGGCTTTAGCAGGGGCTTTAGCAAAGTGCTTCTAGCTTTCAGGTTCAGACGGCTGTTTCTTAATACCAAAAGCTCATGTCTTGATTGTGTCTCACAATGTCAAACCTAAAAGTCTGACAAGATCTTAACCTCCTGCCTATTGCAAAATTCACGTTGTTTGCTATATTGCAAATTACAGTAGGCAAATAAGCTATGCGGGAGCATTGCTCCCACAACTTCAGTGCTCCTTCAGTTGGATTTATTCAGACACTGCCTGTGGCTTTGGTTATTTTTAAGTTCCTGTTGTTGGTGGTAATTACGTTTATTATGGTAATGTGTAAGGATCCAACTTGTATTAAGTGCTGAGAGTCCCGTGTTGTTTGGGGCTACGTTCCTCCCCGTGCTCAGTACCGCTTAACTTCAGCCACCCGTCATCCTGTCACTTTTCAAGCTGGCTGCCAGAGTCATTAACACCTTTAACAATTGTTTGTGTAGGTGCTTATCGCTACGGAGGTACCAGCTTATACTTTTCTCGTGCCAGCACACATGGAGCACAGACCTGAATGCTAAAATAACGATATCAGCCAGGAACCGAATAACTCTGGTCCAAGCCAAATCCAAGTCAGAAGTGATGGTCTAGAGTAATTCTAAGGCGAGCTGCTCCTCCCGTGGCAGCGGAGGCACCGGCAGCCCCAGGCACCGATTTGGGAATGGGCTCAGCTCAGCTACGCGCTGTGCCAGCAAGTGATGGTCCTGTAGTGCAGCCGTATCCTCTCCCAGTTATTTGTTTAGGCTAAGTAGATTAAAATGTTTTTTAAGAAGTGACGGTGGGAATTCCTGTCTTCAGTAGATTGGCTTTGTCTTTTGAGCTAAAATAAAACAGCGAGAGTTGCAAAAGCCTCTTCAGGCACCAGGGAGGCCTGTTCTGAAGGGCCGCTGGGTGCTGCCCCCTGAAATCCTAAATCAGGCAGGACAAGAAAATTAGGCTTCCTAGCTAATTTCACATTTAAAAATATCTATAAACAGGAGCATAAAGTGTGTCCAAATCATTCCTTGAAAAGTGTGTTTTGAACTACCAAACATTTCTTTCCTCCCAGAATGACAGTTAAAACATTGCTGTTAAAGCAGTAAACGGAAGTTTCAGTTGGTTGTCAAAACAAGCAGCACTTTCCTTCTAAAGAGTATAAGATGCTGAACAATAGGCAGCACCTTTCAAAACTACATCTTCATTATGCAGTCAGGTTTCTAATGTAATTTTTTCCTCCAAGAATAGTGTATTATTTCTCCATAACGCTTTATAATAAGTGGACATTAAATTAATGCTACATGACAATGGGATTCCTGTGGAGTTATGTACTACCCCGAGATGAATGCCAGAAGAATCTGGTATGATTAAAAGGAGACAGTGAAAGTGGAAGGAGGGGGGAACTAATGGATTACTGCAGAGGCATGAGCTGAGCTGGGAATAGCTGAACTAGGCTGTTGAAGGGCTGCAAGCCTGAGGGAGGGCTAAGAAAATCCACAAGCCCAAGCCTGAGCTCAAACCGTAAATGTTAGGACTTGTTTTCTGACTCAGGTTGTTGGAAAATTAATATTTTTTGTTGCATTCTTATGACTTTAATCATTAAAACATCTTTGTCTTAATTGCGAGCAGGAATTTGGCTCTGTGGACCAGAGATTTGGAGAGCTGTGGCTGAGGGGCAAATTTGGTCCTGCATGTGTGTCAGGAGAGGGTCCCCCAGCCGTCCCCGCCAACGTGCATATCGGTTTGCTCCTGGACGCTGGTCTGCAGTGAGCCAGCTGGTTCCCTTCTGGAGGAAATGTGGACATGGTCGACCAGGCAGTGCCCGCTCGGGTAGATGGTGCTGTGGAAGATCCTATGGATTCCCTAGGAGATCTATGACAAGGGCTATGCGATGTGCATAAAACCTTCCATAGCAAGAGATCTGTATTCCTCCCCTTCCTTCTGCCCAGGGTGCTGAGTTGCAGTATCCTGATGAAATGCACTTTTAAAAGGAAATAAGAACCAGGCAAGAAGAAAGAGCAGCAGCATTTGCTATCTTCTTGAACATGATGGAGTTGCTTGGGCTTTATGGCTGGAGAGGACAGGAGTGCTGCCTCTGAAGGTACCAGGTTTTATCCAAGTGAGGATTCAAGAGCAGCATATCTAGGAACAAATTATTAGCTGTCTTTCTCCTGAGTATTATTAACAGTCAGTAGAGGTCAATAGACATTTCTCTTTTCGCTACCAAGCACTGGCAGATCGTTAACAGAGAAAGCGTGCTCCCGTAGCATCATCCCCGCAGAAGAGAGAAGTAGCAGACAGTTTCCTTCCTTTGTGGCAAGCAGCCAGTAAATGTTCTCTCGGGAGAGGCAGCAGTGTCCAGGTGGGAGAGGAAATGTAAGCCAGAGTGGAAACACACCATCCGGATGCCGACTTCTTGGAGGACAGCAGTCGGGCTGGGCTGCGGCCAGCTCTGCCGGTGGTAGATGCTGATGAATAACTGGGCAGAAGGAAACGAGTGCTACCGTTTCCAAACCCCGAGATGTATGTCAGTCTGAAGGAGGAGCCATTTTCATGTTGGTGAAGGAAGGGCAGTACATCCCAGGAAGCATCCTCCTCTGTTCGGTCCCGCTTATGGCTGCAGCACCTGCGAGGAAGCTGCGTGCCTCATCCTTTCGGCTGAAGACAGACAGACGTGAATAGTTCAATGTGGGGAACTGCGGCCCTGCTTGTCGACAGGGATGGTGGTTTCTGTGCCAGGGTTTGTCCCCAGCCCTTATGGGAAGAAACTTCCATCGTTCTTCCAGCGATAATGTCACAGGGCTGTAGCCCAAGGGGGAAGGAAGGAGGGATGGTAGCAGGGCTGCAGAGATGTTTTCCTCAGGAATAAATGCGTGATGGAAAAATCTCGAGCATTATGCCAGGTTTCGGGAAGGAAGGAAGGAAGCTGAGCTGTGCTGGCCCGGCTCGGGGGTAGCTGTAGTTTCCTGGACGTGAGCATTCCCGGCGGGAACGTGTTTTCCAACGGGAAGGATGGGCGCATCTCGCCGTCAGATGCCTGCACTGGTACTTGTGCCCATAAAGCAGGCTATAGCAAAGCCTAAGTGCCACAGGGGAATCAGCTCTTAATCCTTTCCTCCTCCTGCATGGAATTTCTTCATGTGTCATCTAGAAACCAGAAGGCACCACCCTCCTGATATCCTTAGGGGAAAAATGCAGACAAAACTCAGCCATGTTTTTCAGCTGATTTGCACTGAAAATTGTCCCTGGCTTTTTATTTGAGAAATTTGCAAACGTTTGCCTGCTTCATTAGGAGACCTTGTTTGGGCTATGGCTTCCCCTTCCCAGCCCCTCTCCTCTCCTGTTAGTAGAAATGTAAAGTTAGGCAAAATTTTGAGCTTTTACTCTTTTTTCCAGATATTACGCTACTGAAGCTACCTTGTTAAAGACAGTGCTATTTAAAGCATTTATCAGGGTTTGTTCACTAGAGAGAACATTTGAAGAGACAGTCAGAGAGCAGAAGTATTAGAGAAGAACTGAAGGTGAACACCAAGCTTTTGGAAGAGTGAGAAACCGTAACCTAATAACATTGAATTAGACGGTTTTCACTGTTTTTGTTTTGGAAACTGCTACTTAGCAGATCTGAGTACTGTATATTGCAGCCGACTGGGTCTGAATGGAGTGGTAACTCTGAAGCCTAATTATGAAGATTGTCCAGGTTGTTGTGCAGACGTGTCACCTTCCTGGAGGTTGAAAGGGTCCCTGCAATTGTGTTGTACTTGATAATAGCTCTCTGCCTCAAATCAAATCCCAAAATTTTGGTTTGGCTTGGAGTAAGCATAAAAATGAGTGTCTTTAAAAAAAAAAAAAAAAAAAAAAAAAAAAAAAAAAAAGAAGGAAAGGAAAGTTCATCCTTGTTAGCAAGTGCCATCGGAGGCTGTCAAATTGCTGCACTGACAGCATACTCCGTTTCCACAAACCCACCTGGATTCAGGGGGGCTAATGTGCAAATCGCAGACGTGGCTGCTTCTTTCCACCTTTTCCTAGAAGAGCTGCAATCTCTTTGTGAGCAGATGTTACTAAATCAATCTGTCCTGAGCCCTTTGTAAACTCTTTTCAGGTACCTCATTCTTTTCTCTTCTCCTATTTAAAAAAGTGTGTTTCAGAGCATCAAACATCCACATCCAGCCAAGAAATACTACAGATAATTTAGGTAGCAGCAAATTCTTTCTTCCAGGTGCCTCACAGTTAACGATGCCTGCCAATGGCAAATAAATACAAAAAATGTGAGAGTCTGTGTCTCAGAAAAGGACTCCCATATATAGAGGGATATAGATACCAAGATAGATAGATACAAAGAAATGTCGGGAGCTAATTATGCTGCAGAGATGAATCACACATGTCATGTGCAGGGTTGCCTTCCTGTGAACCAGAAAATAGAGATTAGTAGCAGGCCTGTCTGGTAAGGCTTGAAGGTCCATTGGGTTGATCAATAACATCAAGTCCTAGGTTTCTTTTCTCAGGATTAAAATAAAAACTACTGGTAGTTGGCAGGCGCACGAGCTGGCGTAGCAGAAGGGGCGGCGTTCGGGACTGGGCTCCTCAGGGACCGTTAAACACTTTCCAAGACAAGTTAACTAACTTCTCTAGCAAAGTGTTACTGGACAAATAGTAACAGCAGGAAACATCGCTTGAAAGGGTTTGGATCGGCAGGGTTTTTGTCTTTAACCACATAGTACTAAATGCAACGTTGTGAAGGAAGAGGAAGCAGTGGTTAATACATACCTGCTAGCAGATATTGGCCATGTAATCCCGTAACAGGACAGTGTGCTTCTGCGTAGGGCTGCAAAAAAGAAAAGTTCCTTCCTCCCGGTGTTTTCCTCAGGAAGTACCTTTGCCTTTCATGCTAAATCATGATATTTTTGTTTCATGCTGAAGCACCGAGCCACATCTGTGGGATTTTCCAAGCTGTCCTCCTTCCCGCTGGAGTGGGGCCGGACCGGCGGGGCTGCGAGCGAGGCACCGCGCTCAGCTTGCATCCGCTTCTCCATCAAAATACAGCTGCTTCTCCTGCCCCTGGTGGGCTTCCTTCTCTCGTATGCCCCCTTTCGTCGTCTGGCATCCTCACGTCCTGGCTTCCATCTTTCTGACTGCGGCTTTCCATAAGGGTGGTTTTATAACTTAAGATGCTGAATTGGGATTGACAACATGTGGGTTCGATTTCTGGCAATTCAGTGAAATCTTCTGTTTAATTGCAGGCAAGGCAGTTAGCTTCTCTGGCATCGATCCCCAGGACACGGAGCTGATTAAATCCCGTATGGTTATAGATAGTAGTGTATTGGTATACAGTAATATACAATATACTTGTTATATGCTGCCCTCCAATAAAACGGGTTGAACTTCACTGCTTGAACAGGTGGCATTGGGATAAATTCTTTGTAGGTGCTTAGAGAGTATTGCGAGCGAGGACTTAAAGGGGGCTGATAAGTGAGCAGGGCAGTGGCCAACGCCACTGGGGATGGGGAGCCTGGAGACATGTGTTGCGTTTCTGGCTCTGCTGCTGCATTTCTAAGGTGACTTGGTGACCAGATTTTGTAAAACTGAGATTCTGAATTCCTTTATAAATGAGATCTTTGCGTTAGGCTAGGCGATGAACTTTATATCGGTTGCCAATATTATAGTTGATGCTGGAGTGACACGGGATGTCATACCTATATGGCTCAATAATACTTCCAATTCATTGCACAAACTCTGTTACTCCATAGCAAATCCAACTCTGGTTTGCTAATTCTCCCTTCGTTCCCATTAGGTAATATAGGTAAAGTCAATGCAGAAGAGCACCGTTTCTGCCCCCCGCACCATCTTCGGGGCTCTGCTCTCTGGTCTGTGACTTGGGAAGGGGAGGTCAGGATGGTTCATTGCCTCTTTCAACCTTTTGGCTTGTAAATTTATGCTTTCTTCTTCCGATTTTGTTTGAATTTTGAAAACCAATGGGCCAGGGCTTTAGCTGGAATAAATTGTCATAGCTCTGTCGATTCAACTGAGCTTGTCAGCTTTCACCAGTGAAAAATCTGTCCCGTAAGCTGAAATGATTAACTTACAAAAACATTTGGTTATCGCATTTGTAGTTTTCCATTGTTTTAATGTACTGTGACAAAGTCTTTGAAAGGATGATAGCTCATGATTGAATTACCTTTTTGTCAGTTTGATTTTTTTATTTCTGTTCTCTTAAGAAGAGAGATCTGCTAATGTTTTTCTGTGCTCAGAATAGTTGTTTATAGTGATAAATCCCTTGCAAATTCTGGTGAAATCCTAGCTTTGTAGAAGTCAAATGGGAGTTTCCCTAGTGTTTCCAGTGGATAGAGACTTTTGTCTTTATAAGTAACACTTTAAATCTCTTGATTCTTGACCCATGAATAACTGGGTTATGATTTGTACTGCACCTGCCCATTACCTGAAAGTGTGGTTGCTGTTAACGCACAGTGATGAGGGAGTGCTGGTGAATTTTGTGCTTTTTTACAGTAAACCAGGTCAGCAGCTTGCATCAATAGGTTATGTTGACTTTATTCAACATAGGTTAAGAATCTGGACCAAACTATGAAAACGGATATGGTAAAATTTCGATGTGACTTAAGGCCACGTTGGTGTCAAGAGAGGTTAGAATGGCTTGATGAAGGCTACTGCAAAGGGCTATGTAATGCCAGGGAACGTGCTGTAAAACTAGACGCTGTCTACTGTCATCTGTGCCATCTGCAACTCCAGCCATTCCTCTCCAGAGATGAGTTTGAGTCAGGAGTGACAAAGACAGATTTGGTAATTTTACGCTGGGATTTCTTGTACACAAGAAAAAAAGGTTTACCTGTGCTTAGTGCTTGTAGGAAGTAATTATTCTGTTTTTATGCAATACCTTTCCTCATACTGAATGACACAGGGCATTTGTCATTTGCCATTTGACCTGGTTTTTATAGTACATACTTAAATGCAATTTAATTTCATCAAGATTTATTCACAGTAAATTTCCAATTATTACTCATGTCTTAACGGCTTCATCCAGAAAGCTTGAAGCTTTTCCCCAGCATATCATCAGATGTTCTTTAGCACTATAAAATTAGTTAGAAAGTAATTTTCTTAATTTGGTTTCTTGCAACCAAATAAATGAAAATCCGTTTCCAGCTGAAGCTGCGGGATTTAGGGTTTTCCTTTATTAAAGAGAAATGATAATCTATAAAGTAGGGATGTGGCTGGGGACGAATATTAACTACTAAAAGGCTTATCTGCCATAATATCTTAGAGATGCTTCGGCAACTAGCAATTCCCTATTGACGTTTTTTATATATTTTGCTTGCAGCAGGAAATAGGACAGCTCTTTAGTATCCCAGGGAAAGAATGGAAGGCCTGGCTAAACCCCGTCTCTTCTGCATGACTCGTGACATGCCGGAATAAAGACAGTGAGGACTTTGATTTAAATACAACTTTGACACCAATTCAGGAAAGCATTTAAGCATTTGCTTAAGTACATTCTTGTTCAACAAAGCACTTATAACATACTTAGCTCCAGGCATTTTCTTTGTCCTGTTAATTTTAATGAAATTTAAGCATGTGCCTAACTTTAAATAGATGCTTAACAGCTTGACTGAGGAGAGTGCTATAGTTTAGATATGTGACATCGGTGTTCTTCTTTTTCTGGTGAAAGGAAGAACAATAATTCCCCATAGATACTATTACTTAAAGACATTGACACGTGCCATGATTGACTGCAGAGAGAGGGAACAAAATGACATTCCGCAGGTGTTGCTGACAGAAGTTGCAGTGAAATTAGACTCCACCTTTCAATCTGCTTACGAAGATTGCTTGCAGTTTCCATCCTAAGGCAGGTAAAACTGTTAGAGAGGTAGATATGGTACTAAGTATACACCAGACATACATCTGTGCTGGCAGTAGTTTGTCTAAAAATGGGCCATGTAAATCCAGTCAGAGCTCCATCCTTTGGCTAGTCCAGGCCAAGACTTTGGGAAACCTTCAGCCGTGGCAGTAAGTGGTGCAAAGTTTTAGGCAAGGAGCTAGAAAGAGCTGTAGAGTTCTTCCTCATTTTTGACATGTGTGTGACTTCCGTTTTTATTCCTTGATGGAGGATATTGGTGGTCACTAGTGTTACTGCAGCTGCAGAGGTGTGAGCTTGCTGGAGCCGGGCCCCAGGCCCGACGTCCTCCACAGCCTGGGCATCTGCTCTGGTCTGTGCACGGCTCGGGTTTGGACTCGGGGGTCGGTGCCTGGTACTGTGCAGTGGGAGAGGATCCTCCACCGGAGCTCAGGCCCTCTCCTAACATCAGCATTCACGGCGTTAACCCTCTTCCTATCGCGTAGGGTCCCGTCGCTTAGCTCCGTCATCTGCGTGTGTCAGATTTTCCGTGTTGGGCTGATTGACAACACTGTGTAGGATGACCTCCAGCTGTTTCCACAAGCGTGGACAATAATAGGGGCACCCAGCAGCCACCGTTAACTGTGCCGGCTCCTTGTCTTCTGTGAAGAAATACATAAAATGTGATAATGAGTAAATGAAGTGTGAAGGCTTTCCTTCCTCTGATTTATGTGCAGAAGTGTTTCTAATTTTCCTGATGTTATCTCCCTTTACAGGATATAATTACCTGATTTACTTGATTGCCTTCTGGGAATATTTTTTATAAATTGACTTAAAATTGTTTATACTGTTGCAAACTGATAATTTCATAAAGTGCCTGCTAATCTGCTCGAGTTGTTTGTTGTATTTTATTTTGTATTTTTCCTCTCTGCCCTTCATTACTTCCATTCATAGTTATTATGGGAAGTTGATATCATGCTTTGGACAAGGCTGAGACTGGAATAGCTTGTCGAGACCTTTCATGTCTTTGTCTCAACGTGTTGCTAAGAATAGACCCCCTTATTTGGCTTTACCAGACAAAACTCAAGCTTTAACTTTTTAAAAACGTCGTAGTGCCTTAAGAGGTCTAAAGAGAAGGTCTCTAGGTGAAATGCGATGCATATGCTGCCTTGTACTGTTAGTTCAGTTAGTTGGACCCAAACAGACTTTTGATGAGAAGCCCCCTGACGTCACCAGACTTTGAATCCTAAAATGTGAATGGGGAATTAAGTGAGAAAGCACATTTCCGCTGTTCTTGAAGACACTGGAAGTGAACTTTGGGAGCAGCTCTTGGACTTCATTGTATTTCGTGACTGGACAATAATCTTGGGCTGCTTAATTCCCAAATAGTCTTTACATGGACATATGCTAGCTATTTTATACTTTGAGATACCAATTATCAGCATTTGGGGACAAACATAAAAAAGCATATTGAAAAGCATCATGTATTGGTTTTGTGTTTCAAGTATTTAGCTTTTCTAAATGACGCGTAAGTAGTCCTTTTGGATGCCTCGGCAAGCTCTCTGCGTTTGCAGAGAGGAAGGCAATTCCCAGAGATATTTCGTGTGCGCTTTATTCCACCGCTGAGAACTCTGCCTTGCTCCTTAATATTAATGACGTCTCCCTCTGGCCGCGATAGACTTAGTCATTTGGCTCTGTATTTTATCACCTCCCCACTGACATCCGTTCTGAGTAGTTTTACCTCTTCACCTCTCAAGGCATGAACTCCTGCCCTGGTTGTCCCCTTTGGTGCCGTTCCCCGCACGGGCGCCCCGGCGTGCCAGCGCTGGCGTGGAGGGCTGGTGGGGTCGGCGCCCAGCGGTGCTGCCACCTCTCTGGGGCCAGGCCTGCGTGGAGCCCCCACGCGCGTCCCCCTGGGGAACGGGGTACGTGGACACACCGCAAACCAACCGCAGCTGATCGCAGTGGTGTTTTGGCCATTTTTAGGGCTTTTGAGGGTTGGGGTTACGAGCTGAGATGTGTTGCGGTGAGCGAAGAGCTCACAGAATTGTGCGGTGGTGTTAAGGAGAGGGATAATTAGGATTTTATTTAACAGCTCCTCAAACGCGCTGCTCCCTCTCATTACCATGAGCTGGGTAGGAAGCTAAGTGAAGAAGCCTCTTCCCTCTTCCGCGCGCCGTGTCTATCGCTGCCGTGCGCCCACCTCCCCGCCTTTCCGCCGAGCTCCCCTCGCTGCTACCTTACCTCCGAAACGGCATCTGGCGCCCGGGGGCCACGCGCTCCTCCCCTGTAGGCAATTGTGTGATCTGTAAATAGCTATTAGGCTGGCATGGTCTAAATTAACTGCAAATTGACAACTCAATTGTAAAACAAAAAATGACCTAGTAATTAACAGGATATTTCCATAAAGGCATAATTACCATTTAGCCTGGTGCTATTTGTGCTTCCCTTTATTGCAATAAACCCTTACCTTTTTTTTTCCTTTTCTGCCACTGAAAATATTATTGTTCCATTCTTTATCAATTTTTCAAGCTGTCTTAAGAAAAAGAAGTGAGTAGTCAGTCTCCGTCCTCCCCCTCCTCTCCCGCAGGGAAGAGACAAGCACCTTTGCTTGAGCAGCCTTTGCTTAGCGGGGCTTTTGTTGCTTTGTTTTAACTCGCAGATAGCATCTTAACTCTGCTCGTCAAAGTTAAAGGCCTTCCTGGTTTTGTGCTTGCAATCAATGGCTGCCTTTGGTTCTCCGGCAGCTCTTCCCCACCCCCTGGTCCCTCCTCCTCCTCCAGCCTAGTGAAATAATGGCCCTGATGAGCTCTTATCTTTTTGTCACACTCCTGCCAGCGGAGGAGACAAATTGATTTATGTATGTGGCATCCTCCTCCTGATAGTGCCATAATTTACCACTAAATATTGCTTTGACACAATAGTTTTGTAACAAATACATAATGCATATTGCTCTACTTTCCCTCCACCTCAATCGGTTTTTGAATTAATGGAGTGAGACTCCCTCAATTCGGAGGAGTCTCGCGGCCGTCGCCGCACAGGCGTCTCGCCGCATACCAATCTGCCACCGCCCCGCGCTTTCTCTGCTTAGTGTCACCTTGAAATGAAGCCGGCTCCCCCATTAGGGTTTTTTTTCCCCTTCCTTGCACTGTCAAATGAGGCGGTTCTTCACTCCTTCGCAAGGAGCGATGCTTTACTCAAAAAGGCCTGACTTGATTTATTAGATAAAGAAATAAATTGTGTAAAAGGCTGGAAGGCTTTGCCTGTCCTTGCACGGAGCTGAAGTGTTACACGGGAGCTTGCAATCACGGTTTCATTAAACTGGAGCAACACGCTCGGAAATGCAAAAGCCTTTTTGAATAAGAAGGACAGGCTCGTTCTGCCGGGCTTGATTGATGCACGGTTTCCGTCTCCCATCCTCACTGCCACCCAAGAACATACCCTGAGAAGGAGATTCTGCGTCTTCAGTAATTATTCGGGCAAGTGAACAGCTCAGCACTGAATTTTTTTTTTATTTTTATTTTTTTTAACAATCCCATCCGTAATGATTTTACCACTAAAAGCATCCTTGTGTTTTCTCATCACTTGATTTAAGAGCAAAGCAACAGAAGCAAAGGTGAAATGGGAAAGTGGAGGTGTTTGGAGCGCTTCTCAAGATACGTGGTATGACAAACTGTTGGAAAAGCAGGAGGGCTTTCTTCTTTGTTTACCCCTTTTGCTGCTGTATAATCACCCTTAAGTAGAGTTTTCCTCAGTTAAGCTTATAAATACTTCCGAAGATGGGGAGAAAGGAATTTCTTTTCCTGTCTGTTTCTGCAAGTGCTTTGAAGTGCAGGGGAGCCTGTCGCCCCTCGACCACGTTTGAGACGCGGTTGGTTTGCAGGCGTGTGGTGAGCAGCGTGCTCGGGCTCAGGGCAACCCGCGTAGCTCTGCCCTCCGAAGCAGGCTGCGAGCTGCCGGGATCCCCCGGGTCGGCAGGCGTGATCAAAGCCCTGGCGTCTTCACATTTGCCTTTTTGCTGTGTTTCCCCTTCTCGCTCTTTCATACTTGCTTTTTCTTCTTTACCAGCTGGGGGTGGACAACCCTGAGGCCTCTTCAGTGGCCTTCTCTAAGAGCTAGCAGCGGAGGAGAGGTGTGAGGAGAGTGAGGAGCCCACCAAGCCCATGGGTAACGCAGGACAAGCCTGACAGGGGCTGAGATGTCAAGTTTAAAGCTAGACGTTTTGCTTTGGTCACCGAATTCAGGTGTCCTACCCCACCTCCCTCATCCCTGCTCACGGTTCAGAGGGACTGTGCACCTGCTTTGTGGCAATTACCCTACGCTTACGCACTGCTAATAATGGATGCGTGCTCCCTGCAGGTCTCGTACTAATTTTCAATCAAGCTACCCTATTGAAAGAGGAACTTCGGAAATGATTATGGGTTGTACGCTCTATCCGGCAAATTGCTACATATTTCTATCACAGTTTGGGTTGTCAGAGTTACTTCTCAGCCTTCGTGCCCCCAAACAGTCGTATCAATTATGCTGCTTTTGAAACCGGAGTGGAGGCACTGTCAGCGCGCTTTGCAGTGGCTTCTCTTTGCTTCCGCAGCTTCCCTGTGTAACCAGGCAGGAGAATCTCAGGGGAGTCCGAATCCTAAAAGAGGCATAAATGGAAGGTCCTGTTTTGTATGATGTTTTATTTTCTAATTGTAATAGAGGTTATTTACAGGCAGGTCAGATTTAAATTTCAAATGATGGTGGAAAATAGAGATGGAAAAGATGGTTTGTCTGAGTTAGTCCCTTTGTAAGCGTAGGATAGTGCCCATTGCATATCCACAGCCTGGCTTGGGAAGGCCAGAGCGGCAGCGATCTGTTGTTTCCCTGGGAAGATGCTGATAGTCGCTCTAAATTTTATTTAATGAACTTGCTTATTCCTCCGTTACACACAAGCCAAAATAACAGTCTTAACTTTTCTTGTTTTTCCTGCTTACACTATTCAATATGTTGTTAGTTGTAGTTATTCTCAACATTGTTTTAACGACAAAATACTTCCACCCCGGTACTGCATTCTTGCATGGTTATTGCTGTCAAGGCCTTCTTGTTCAGTCCGTTCTGCCATAAGTCATGGGTAGATTGCTTCAGTTCCCGAATTATTTTTGCTGTTTGGTTCTCTCCAGCTGAGTAATGTCACTGTAATTCAGGAAGGTCCATTGCTGACCGCGATCTTTATGTGGTCCCAAAGCTGTTGCACACAAAGTGATGGATTCTTCTCTACTCTGTCATGTAGTGCCCGGTCATGCGTCACAGTGATACATCATTGCAGTAACTTTTTTTTTAATCAGTGTGTTGAACAGAAAACTTATAACCCAACCAGCTAGTCTTAACCTAAGACTGATATTAATGCTTGTGATTTGGAAATAGAACACAGCAATATTGAAGAATTATATTTGTATGTCAAACAAGTGATTTGTTGCAGATGAGTGAATGAGCAGAATTCTGCAGGGCTACCACAGGTGTATGCTGAGAACGTAATATTAAATACAAACTCTTCATCATTTTAACCAGCCTCTGCTGCTGTCCATTTCATGCTTTTATTTTTCTTTTCTCTTTTGGGAAGTAGGCCTATGGTGGCATCTTCGGCTGGTTTGTGCCGTTTAATGACTTGACCCCACAAAATGCTGTGTTGTCAGATGCTTGTGCGTTTCTGGGAAGCAACTTGATAAATGATTCCTTCAACAGACCCAAGAGCCAGTGATCTCCATCATTAACCAAGCCATCATTGGCCAAGCAGGACTTGTTATCTGAGCCCAATAGCGTGTATAGATGTGGGGTATTAACACTTCTTTCTACTTCCTCATTTATAAAATGCAGAAAGCAGTGGTGATGAGAATTATGTGCCGTATTTAACAAAGATAAGACTGTCAAGTACTAGATTATTGCGGTTTTCTTGAATCTCTTTTCTCTTCGAAAATTATTGCATCAATTTACTATAAACATTGTCTAAGTAACCAATATTGAGTCAACTCCTACCATTCCTCTCTTGTCTAAGAAATCCCTTCTTAAATTGCTCACTAAAATTATAGCATTTAGGGAGAGGGAAATAGCTCATACTCATCAACATTATCTCTTCAATCTTAAGAATACCAGTGTCTTATCACTCAGGCAGTTGTTGAGCAATTCATTTCTCTGCCTCTATACAAGAGGAAACAAAACAGCTGGGTGCCTATGAGAAACATTCATTATAATGCCAGAGTAATTAAGAGGTTCTCTTAAATGATAACTTTGCTGAGCTTTCAGATGTTCCTAAAGTAGGATGCCTGCTAAGGTTTCAATGCAGAGTATACATTATTGTCAGAGTTGGTTAATTACTGTCCTACAAATCATTAAAGTTTAGAAGAGGAAGACTGCTGGTTGCTACTGGTTTTGTGTGTGTTTAAAAGTACAACATCATGGACAAGAGCAACAACCATTCAGGATCCTGAAGAGTTGTAGGCAGTAAGCATTTCTTAGGGGTTTTTTTTTTAATTTGATTTTAGTTTTGCTAGGAGCAGCACTAGTCACAAAAACGCTATAAACCAGTCACTTTAAACCTTGTCTTTGGCTGTATCACCTCTGCAGTTCTGTTTTGTGGGCTTAATATCTGAGAAGTATGATCAAGATTTTATTTTGCCACGAGGATAGTTGGGAACTATTGTTTAGTAAGTGAGTGGCTGTAACCTGCAGGATTCCTGCATGTGTCTGCAGCTAATCCCCAGTGAAGCTTTTAGTTGAGGTTGTCAGCTAGATCCTTAGTTGTCCCCAGAAGAGGAATATGGATGGCATTTACTTTTGTCGTTAGAGTTAAGGCTGCACGCATATGCTACTCGCTTCGCTTTCTCTAGGTTTATTAGTTCTTTCAGGTGAAGGGAAGTCTAGAAAATGTTGTCCTACCCACCTGGTTATGCTAATTTTGTGCAAAATAGTAATCCTGATTGCAAGAATCTGAATTCTCATCAGTATCTTTTAAAAGTACTACCTTCCTGTGAAACCAGCCTTTCCAGTCTCAGGTAATCTCACAATAAATATCTCATTTCCTTGGTGTGGGTAAGGTAAAACAGCTTGTTCCTCACAAGACTGGTCAGAATTTGGCACATGTCAGGAAATACCGTGCCTTCAAAGTATGGACAAACAGCTAAAGTGTGTCTGCTCTGGTTCATGGCCACCTTAATATTTCCAATCAGGGGTACTGACAGTTCAAGTACAATACAGCCAAGTGCACTGTCTAATAAGGTTGTATAATTTTGATATAACAGCCTAGCTCTGTTGTACTATTAAAGCTTTAAAATATTAATGCTCGTTAATGGTGTCACTCAGCCATTTTATATGATTAGTTTTAAGTCTCTCTTGGGTAGGCAAGAAGGGGAATTTTTAATGAAATGTTCCCTGCTCATCTGACCTGCTGTATTACTGCATGAATGCCATTTTTATGAGGCAGGTTTATGACGTTCATTACTCTGCTCCTTGAGCCACTTCATGGCTGCTGTAATTTTTAAAGAAGAGATAAAAATAAGTCAGTTCGTTCTTTGCAGTCAAGAAGCTCTGCATTCTAGCTTTGACCTTTAAGCTGTCATGCATGGATTAATCACATTTCAGCTGGAGATTGTTTTAGACTTAATACTAGCTGTGGACTGATTAGCTTACTTGCCTTACTGGCTACTTCTTAAGGAGGTTTGTCAATGCTTTAGGAAAAAATGAAATATTCGAAATAGTTCTCCATTTCTAACCTTCTGGTTTTGCATATGTATGCGCATTCACATATTGACATATTTGCACGTGTCAGATCTGACTGATACGCGTATATTTTGTGTATGGATATCCTTAATAGCACAGGCAGGGGGGTGAGCAAGTTGTGAGCTGGTCCGGAAGATAAATGAGTTGACTGACCAGCATTGGAACAGGAACGAGAATTCCTGACATTCTGTTTGGGACTTTAACTAAATAAGTTTTCTCCTTAAAAAGAAAGTTGCACCAAAACATCAGCGCTTACACAGCTGCTGCTGAGTGAAATGCTATTGTGTAGATTATCTGTCCTAAAAACGGAGGCAGAGCTGTAGCTGCAGCCGGCAGTTGCATACAGAGTTTTGGCAGAACAGTAGCGTGGAGCTACTGCTGTTATTAGCAGCTGCATAAGGTTTGTGACCTCTGATGAACAAATCTAGTGGGAACACTACAGTGAAGTTACCCAAGACTGGCAAAGACAGGGTATTTCATGATTCAGTGATCATTTAAAGAAAGTCCTTGAAGCAGAAAAAAGAAAAAGTAATGCCTCCTCCTGAAGCTCTGGGTGGGAGAGGGAATGCTGCCACTGGGAAGTGCAAAGACATAAGGAAAGCCTTGAACGTGTTAAGTGAGAAATTTAGAAATCTAGGGAGTCCTTAACTAAACGAAATGGTTGTTTTCCTTTTGCCGTTGGAACATTCTTGTAAGCACTGGAAAGTACACTCGCTTCCCAGGTCAGGTGTTTTGAGCATCTCGGGGAGAAATCACGCTATAAAATCTTCACTTACATAGTAACAGCTCTGGTGTTACACAGAAAGTACGGTTTTTAGCCAATATAAGGTTGCATGTGCCGTCTTGTTATAAAGATCCCGCACCTCAGTGTAATGTAACTCTATTAGCTGACTGGGTAAAGACCGTAAGTTAGGTTGTCGTCAGCTGTTGGGAAAAAATCAAAAGGGTAAAGTCCCCTGGTGACCCTCCTGCTGCCACTGTGCAAAGAGCGGGTAGCAGGGACCATGGCAAGTGTTCAGATGGAGAACTGTGGAAATGAGAATGACAGGAGAGACTGGAGAGTCACAAGGCTCAGTCTGAGTTTCCTGCACGCAGGGAGCAACACAACACACTTGCGATGTGCTGTAGTGCGAAATAAATAGTGACTATAGCTTGCCAAACTACAGATAAATGGCTCCCTTTTACTGGCAGTTTTTGGACGATAGAATAAATCATGACAGCAGAGTTGAAGTGGTTTGTGCATTCAGCTAGAAGAGCCCTGTGATAAAAATAAAGCTGCATAATACATATTATGTAGATGTACTTTACTGTTTGATACTTGTATATCAACAAAAGGTGAAGATGTTTTATTCCAGCTTCTAAAATTTCTGTTTGTAATTGGCTGGATGTGCTTTCTTCCATGATGCCGTTGCATTCGTGTGACCTTCTCGGAGGTCCTTTCTCTCCCTCAGGCCTCTGCTGCCTCCCTCGTGCTGCAGTGAAATGGGGTGGGGGATGAAGAAATACTACCACAATATAGTAGCTGAAATTTTCTTGAATATCTAAGAACCCTAGTTTTCATTTGTGACAGCAATTTGAGTAATGTTACAGTGTATTATGGCAATGCATAGTATTACTTAGTGAAATATAAAGCTCTAAAAACCACTATTTTAGAGTACTGGTTGAGAAACATATGTATTATGCGTGCATACATCTGCTTTTACTAAAGTGACAGGTACTAACTGTGCTGCTCTCCTCTTCCATTCACCTTGTTAATATGATTATCTGACTGTTTCAACAGAGCATAATGTGAAGAATGGATTATATACTGAGCATTCTTAATAAGACATGATAAAAGAGCAATTCATTTACTCCTCCCCAAAGTTTCACGTGAGCTGAGTGAAATTTCTGCTGGTGCTTCTTTTGCAGCAAAAAACCCCCAGAAAATAAAACCCAGAAGTTATCAGTGCTGGGAACAGGTCTCAAGAATTCCATTGTCTGTCTTACCTTCACAGGTAACGAGACAAGCTGCGGTTTCAAAGCATGTTACAGATGTTATCAAATCTATTAGGTTCAAAGGAGGGATGGTAAGATAAGTGTCATTAATCCTGTTTCTGGAGTAATTGAGTTATTCGTGCATTTGGTCCATTATTATAAGAACCAAGGTTAAAACCTGAAATTCCCTTACATTGGGCCCTTTACCCTAAGGGAGATGTTCAGTACGACAGGGACAGCCCTGGTTCAGCTGTGGACGGGGGCAGCAACGTGGTACTTCCCCACTCAGGGCACAGACCATCCTACCCGTCACTGTCTCAAGATGATAATGTTTAGCCACATCAGCTCTTGCATTTGAAGCCCTGTCAGCTTAATCCTGACCTTTTCTTTGCTGAAAATGATGGTGCGATGATTTCTTCTAAAAGTTAGTAGCTGTAACTTTATCGTTTTCTCACTTTACCCATCACTGAGATCTCAGTAAAAAGCTCGTTCAGGAAAGGTTATGGTAGAGGTGAAGCAGCCAGACAGTCTTTTACTGGACAAATTGACATAGCTGGAGAAAAGAGATGAGCCCTTCTTTAGGTCTGGAACGGAAGTGTCAAACTTCACGTTGAGTGCGGCTTGGGAGAAGGTAAATGGGATAAGCTAATTGTGTTCTTCTAGCACCTCTGGTCTTTTCATTTTAAAAAAGTATAGGGAAGTAAAAGCAGATCCAGTTTAATCTATCATGTGGAAACTCATGATACAGCGTGTTTTTTCTCTTGCTTGGTGGTTAAATGTTCTCATAAGCCATTAGATATTTTAGACAAATACAATGTGTGCCACATTTTTCAAAGCTCTCTAAAAATTCAGAATCAATCTGTGACGGATCAGCTCTCCAGAAAAACAGAATAATTATCTTTGCATGAACAGGGAAGTGGCTTAGTGTTAAGATACGCCAAAAGTACCTGCTTTGCATTCTGAAAAACCCATTTTCCCGCAAAATTTCTCTCCTACCCCACTTCTCCCTGGCTGTGACGGCTACTTCCTCGGGGCCCTTTGTCGTTGTGTGTGATGTGCATTCAGTACTACACCTGATGCAGGTAACTGTGTTACAATGCACTTACAGAGAGAAATATAGATAGATGCATAACAGAATACCAACGTAACATAATTATGAGATCAGAAGAGCTGGATGTGCAAAGTAGTCAGGCACCCCATGCTTCATACATAGGTAGTCTTTATTTACATGGTGACTTCTGGTTTTCCCCAGTTCTGACCACTGTAAGATCTTCTCAGGGTGACCTTAGACAAGCTACTTGTCATCTGTGCCTAGCAGCCTTCTCTAAAAAATGCAAATACCATCAGTGTTTGCAGAATGCTTTTTGATTCTCATTGGAGCTATACAAGGGCAACTTTCTCATTACTAATTAGTTGGTGTAACCTCCATGCTTTTATCTGTACATTGTGCTCTTACCATTGTATTAAGGCTCCTAAATACCTTGCAGCGCATTGTATTCCCTCTGCAGGCACCAGAAATGTCGGTGAATTGGTTCTGTGTGCAAGAGCCTCCTGAAAGAGTTAGGCAGTGCAGCTTTTTACAATATCATGGGCAACAAAAGAAGAGAGTGGTAATCTTACGGTAGCAAAATACCTTTCCAGAAAGACAAACTGCGTACTGCAGTCCCTCCCTTGTCTGGATCCTGAAGTCACATTTTCCAAAGGACCCTCCTTCCACAAATGAGTTCCCTGTTTGTGCAAGTTACACGTACATACATACGGAAAATGATTCTAAAGACAGACTTTGTTCTCTGTCACTCCCCACTTTCCAAACACTGCCTATCATCCCCTTCCTTCAATAAAATAATTCTGGAAGCAGCAACAGAGTAAGCTAATTGTGGTGGCCTTCCCATTGAACTGTATATCATGCAGCTGTCACGAGGAAAGCTATAAATTCCAGCATTTATGTACCTTGAGCTTCCAACTATCTTTAACTTTTATTGAAAAAGACAACATTAAATTACAGAGTCTGAGTAGATCTCCTCCTCTCCTCCATCTGGCAAGAGGCTGCCCTGCATTTCCATGTTGTATGCTGGGGCTGAAGCTTGCACGGACCTTTGATGAATTCACAGTTGGTCTCCCAAGGGTATGTTTTTTTCCATGATATTAAACATTTATCACCATGCAGGACCTTCATTTACATCTGCCCTATTGCCGCGCTCTGATAAATAAATGCCCCGTATCAGCACCTTCCTTTGAAACGCGGGGAGGAAGCGTAGTGCTCTGTTGCAGTAGATGAGCTGTTACGTTAAGCACAAAATGCAGAACTGTTGTCTTTGTTGTGCCGGCACCTATCAGCACACTGCTAATTATCTGTACTTTATTTATACCTCACTTTGTGAAGTTTGGAACACAACCCTTCCATTTTAATTTGAAGCCTAATCTTGAAGCTGAAAGATAAAACCAAAACATTACATTTACATTGAGATATCTGTTAGGAAACAATTTGGGGAACAATTAAGATACAGGAGGAGCAGGGGGAAGTTCTTCATGCAGTATATCTTTAAATATCAGTATATCACATACTTTGTTTCATATTTACAATAATTTGGGGGGCACTCTGTAGCTGCAACAGGCAGAGAGATGTGGCAACTAGTTAAGTCTTGGTGCATCAGTATTGCACTGAAGCCTGTACTGCTTTTGTCTTTCCTGGCTTTCCTGCTCGGGCCAAACGTATATTTTGAATTAAAAAGGACTTCAATCTCTGTGTGCCAATGTCTAGAAAGACCTACTTTTATGGACCAAATGGCTGGGAAATTGTGTTCTTGCTACTGCCAGTTACCATTCACTGAAGGCTTCTCGTAGCCAGGGGTGAAATGTCCTGGAGATCTTTACACCAGTTATTACCCAGGAGTAACTCCCTACTGTATTAATGTCAAGAGAGACCTTGGAGCTACTCACAAACTCAGGGGCTTTGTAGGACCATACCTACGACACAATGTTTAGGGAGTTAGGATTGTGCTATCTCGTGCCTGATGCCCCTGCTTGGCAGGCAGCGTGTGCCCGCTCTCCCCTGCCTCCGGCTGGCCTGGTGATGTTCTTCTGCCTGGTGTTTTAATCTGTCACTGTCGGCATTTTGAAATATGGAAAGTACAGTAGAAGACAGACAGTTCACCTTTTCTACTTGTTTCCTTGAGTGTGTTTTTTCTGTTTTTCTCAGGATTAGTTAAAGTGCATCTTGGTTATAAGTAACAAAAATATAAATCAGATTGTTTTTCTGCAAGGGGAGGTCTTTTAGTTGGAATACGAAGATGCAGAGTTTGTGCATAAAGCCAATTTAATAAAAGATGCACTTGGAAAAACAGTGGTGTTTTTGGGAAGACAAGCGGTTCAAGTCTCTTTCATTTTAAGACCTGAGAATACATGCAGATCTGTAATGTAAAAAAAGCAAAGATGTTGCTTTGAGTAAGATAATGAACTTCATCAGCATTCTGGGAATGTCACAGTATTTGAATATACAGAAAAAAGTTTTGCTCGCACTGGTAGCAATGTGTATGACCTCTCAGCAGAAGGAAAAATGTTGAAACAAGAGGACATACATGCTTTGCATTAATGATACGATTCTTAATAGTACAATGAGGAAAATGTTATTGAATGTTGTCCCCACAAAAATAATTACTTGCCTGGGATTTCTGCCCTGTCAGGGTCAGCCGAGACTGGCTGCCACCGCTGACAGCATCCAGGCTGCCTCTGGAAACGTGTTTGCTTCCTAATTGGGCACCGTTAGCCCTTCGGAGTTGGACAGCAGCAACCTTTGTGCACTCTTTCTGCCCTCACGTGGGCTCATCCAGCTTGGTGCCAGGTGGAAAGCCATGCTCTTTACAATATTGCTGGCTCTCCTTTCGGCTACCAATTTGAGTTAGACTTGATTATGCAAATAACTGCTTCGTAATAGGAGTAACAAATCTCAGTATTGTCTAGCAAGTGTCAGAAATAGCAGTGTAAGTGAACACCAATTTAATACACCCAAGGATGGATGCTCTGTGACTCTGATGTTGTTTTGGTGAGCTATGGTCTCTCTTTCATGAGCTCTGCTTCTTTCCACCCCTGCATGCAAAGCCTTGCTCATGCTTATCACTTCGCGCTGCTGGTTGCAAAGGCGCCTGGTTTGATTCCTGGGGTATTTACAGAAAGGGCAGCAAGAACAGGACTTTGACTTAAAATGGAAGTGGACGTCAGTCATGCCTGGGACGTCGAGCCTGCAGCGCTTGCCAGTAGAGTGACATCTTTCTTTGGTAGCCATGGGCTCCCCTGCTTTGGGAAGTGTCTCCTGGAACCGCTTAGTTCCTGCAATATTACGTTGTTTTGTATTTCAGTTGTATTGTTAAATCAAGTAAATCCTAGTAATTGGCACCCTCGTTGAGCTGGATGATTGTAGGGCAGCTGCACAGATTAGTAGAGAGTACTGGTCATAAATGTGTCTTGTTTTATTTTATAATGTAAAATTTTGCACTCCACATGCAAGTGAAGAATTCACCATAGCTGGTTATTAGTAATTATCTTCACTCAGTATCCCCTGGTCTCCCTAAGCATTATACTGTTGCTTCATAAATTATATTCCACTGCTCTGAAAAGTGGATGGGCATTGGAGTCAGAAAATGTTCATTATTTTCTTTCCCTAATGATGTTTTAAATCATGAAATCCTAAGTAACACCGCATCTTTAGCTTGTGTTGCTGCTCTCCTGTCATGTATGTTGAAGGCCTTTTGTTTATAGGGGTTACAAGCAGGTTAGCTGACTTGTCTCGTGACAAGGAGTGTATGTTTCTCCTGCAAGTCCTAGATTCCAAAACAGATTCGGTTATGCTAAATGTAGATTAAGCTGTGGTGTGTTTTCCCTTTAGAGCTCTCCCATATGCTAATGCTTATTTTACACCCTAAATATGCAGCGACAACACTCGTGGGTTTTCTCTTTTTCACACAATATGTTATATTAGATATTTTGGAGTAGAATTCATGATTTACATTCTGAGCGAGTGGCGTGGTGGTCACCACCGCGCACGGGTGTCGTTGTGGGTGTCGCCGTCGGACCCTGAGGGCAAATGCCGGCGCGGGCTGGAGGAAGAGGCTGTCTGTGGGGCTCTTGCAGGAACAAAGTCATTTCTAGTTTACATTCTCTGGCTAGATTTTAAGTGTACGTCAATGATTACACGTTCTCTATTAAAAAAAGGGAAAAAAAACAATAAACCTGGCAGTGTGAAATGAGAGCTTGATCTAGAAAGTCACACCAGGAGGTCGGGAGAGGAGAAAAAGAAGTGGGAACGGCCAATCCAAGCAGTTTGCTGTAGCTTCCCTTTTATTTCCAGTACAACAAGCTGTAGGTCTTCCTTCCAAAGTACTTGTTTAATTACAGCTTCAGGAACATAAAGCCTGTTATTATTTTAATGGAAGGAGCTGAGACTGAAATAAAACTGATCTGGGCCCATGTCTTTTCCTGGCAACTTGTAATTTCATGGATGGAAAAAACACCTGTTCAGTGGGGAATCCTTATCATTATGTTTTAGATTTCCCCATTAATTTATTTTACAGTCTTTAAGCACATATACAGATGAAAAGCAATCACGTTTAAGGCCTCTCATCACTCTCTCCCTAGAAATTATAGTAGGGATGTAGCTTCTTCATTAATTTACGGCCATCGGGTTGGGGATTTACCTGTGCGGCAAAGCGCTGGGGAGCAGGGGAGGTGCGGCAAGCTCTGGAGCCACCCCCGGGCATGGGACGGGGCCTGGGCGCACACCTCGGCATGTTCCTATTTTTGTGCTGTAGAAGCAAAGTAAGATCTGAAAATTAAACTGAAGTGACCAAAGATGGTGTTTGGAGATAAAGGTTGAACCCAGATTGGCTTGGAGTCGTTAGCTTAGATCACAAATCGCAAAGTGAGAGAGAGATGATCATGGGGTCTACCTGACTCAGGGGGCTGCTGACAGGACACCAGCATCCACCCTTCACTGACCAGCTTCAATCAGTAGCAGTTAAAAATCGTAGCTACTTGCGGACAGTTGAGCATCCGAAACGAAATGTGCTGCATGATTTCATTGCGGTTTCCAGCAGTCGGGCAGCAGAAGAGCCAGCCCCGTGAGACCGAGAGCAGCGAGAGCATCGGCCAGGCTAAGCGCGGCCGCAAAGGCTGTGCGAGGGCGGTGTGAGCCTCCTGCGGCGCGAGCAAGATGAAAGGTGCCGCGGGTACCGTTGCTCATGCTGCCCTCGCACCTGGCCGCGGTCTTCTCCAAGCTGTGTCCAGTAGGGCAGAGTGTGTGGCTTATCATAGGATAGACTGAAGTGCTGCAGTTCCATCAATTTGCTCTTAATAAATATGCATAAAAACTGGAACAAAAAGAGTATCCACATTACCTGATGATCTTTTGACTCTGCAAAAAATCCCTGACAAGGAGGAAAGCAGTGTTTCAGAGTGGAGAGCAGGGAGGCTGCTCTTATTTCGCCTTCTCCTCCTTCATTCCTCTTTTAATAAAGAAAATCACTTTTCTTTGTCACCATTTTAATGATTCCCAGGGCGCTTCGCAGCACAGACATAAATCTGGAAATCAGCTCTCAGAAAGAATGAGAGATTTCTCTTCTCTAAATCACAAAAGTATGCTGTGCTCTTTGTAAATCCCCACAACAATGTAATTGCGGTTCTCCCATCATTATGTGGAATGTTTTTGGTGGCTTGTTTACAAGCTACATAAATAGCTGCACAAAACATCTGGAACCACAGTATATCTTAAAAGGCCACTTTTAGTAGAGCTTAGGATCTCAATTATTACTGGCCTTGAGTCTTTCTGATCTGATTGGGATATATTAATAGACTGCATGGAAATATTTGCCCAAAACATGATTAAAAGCTCATAATTACTCGTGCAGAGAATTACAACAACTAGTGCTTTACAGAACAACTGCATTGATCTTTATGTTAAAAAAACAGAAACAAGGCACAACTTCTTTGGGCCTAGATGGTTCTACTGCGCAATTGATATAAGAGAATTGATTTTAGTACAAAATATAAAGCTATTTATCGAAGTTGATTTGGGGGACTGATGGTACGCTCTTGGTGTAGTGATTAATGGAAGGGACATACAGATTACAAGTTAAAAAAATACAAGTACCTACAAGTACCCCTATGAGTACAAGGGGTTAGGGCAGAACCAGGAATATATTAGGTATATAGAAAAACTTGTCAAGATCTTATTAAGTGCCTGCAACCAGTAAACTTCTGGGGTCCCAGCAGGTTTATCTGATAGGCTTTGTTCTGTGCAGCAGCCGTCATTCTTTTTTCCCTGCAAATACATTCATAAAGAAGAGGAGCTAAAAATTTTAAAACTCAAGCTGTTCCACCAAAGTGTAGAGGATCAGTTTTTCTAAAAGTAAATCATCATCATCTGTGGCAATCAGCTTAGTCTTTCCTGAAGTCTTGGGTGAAGCATCATGAATACTCATCAGCTGCATCCATCAGCTCAAAGTAATTGAATGTTGCTCAGTACTTTGTTTTCTTGAAGAACCTCATTGCCGTGAGAGTATGTGGTTAGAAAGATTAAGGACTGATTTCAAACTTTGCACGTTTATGTTTTTGAACCAAGTGTATTCAGATGTGTCCCATCCCCTTATGTTTCTGCAAGCCTAGCAGAACAATCCCATTTAAACTTGGAACAGCACCCTGGTTTAAGCTAGGTGGGAAAATATTTAAGTAGTGAAGTATTTTCCTTTGTTCCAGGAGGGAAGAAATGTTAATTTTTCTCAGCCTATAATTCACTTGATTACCTTCATATGGGTCTAAGTTTTACACACTGGGTGGACGTTTTGAATAGTTAGGAGACAGGGTTTGGAAAGCAGCGACTTCTCCAGGGATACTTGTGCTCCCAGTCACTCTGGAGACCTGAGCCCAGGCTTGGAGATCTGCCTGTGCCGCAGCCTACTTCTTTTTAGTAGATCAAAACGATTATCATTCAAGTTCTCCTGCAACATCCAATTTAAGTTTTAGTCCCAGCTTTTGTAGAAGGACTTAGTAAATCATGTGAAATACATGATAGTTACTGCAATGGTAGGTCATGTTGCCTGGGTCATTGCCCACACAGTAGCTCTTGTGATTTGTGTGGAGGTTGTCAGTGTAGCGCTGGGTCTAATACAGGTCTCTGCATGGTTTTCAGACCCAAAAAAGAATTGTGAATAGGTTGTCCCAGAGCACAGATTTTCTCCTGTGTTTTGGGAGTGGTCGTATTGATCTAAGGTGACTGTTCAAACCCAGTGGCAAACTGATATGAGGACACTGTGAACAACTTTCTAAAGGTGAGGATAGAGAGGTGCTGGGATGGATTGCCCAGGTAATTGTAAGGCAGCAATTTCTGTCAAGAAAGAGCAGGTTGTGTCCAATCCTGCTTTGAAGAAGGGGGAACTAGATCATCCCTTCTGGGGCTGTAAGGCTGTGAATAAGGTGCAGTGGTGAGGTCCTGCTGAAAAATGCCAGTTTAACTAGTCAAAACCTAAAGCTAGGTAGGAGGGACTGGAGACTGGTACTTCTCATTGAGCGTTTGCCTCATTTTACTAATTTCCTGGGGCTTCAGGAAGCGTCTGAGAGTCTCAGCTAAGATTTGACAGTTCTCTATTGTACTCGCTCGCTCCTTTTTCTTTTTTCTTTTTGTTTTTTTTAATAAGCTTTTTGTCATTGTAAGCGTTTGGGGTTTTCTTTTTCCCCTAATGCACAAGGGGATGTCCTTGGAGAAGAGTGCTACACCAAGCAAAAACCTTTGAGAAGACAGACAAGTCTTCAGAAGACTTTGTATGGCTATGGGCCGTTTGCTGGGGGTTACCAAAATGTTGAGAGAGAAGAAAACTGGCAGACTGCTGTTCTTTCACGTGCAGGGGAACAGAGTTGACCCAGAAACCTTAAGTACGTTTCCCCATCAAGGACTTGGGAGCTATTGTAGCCTGCTCGTGGTCCTGTGAAAAATTAATAAACTGAACAAAAACAAAACAACCGAGATTAATATATGATTAGAACAAGCTTTTGTAGGCTTAGCGCTCGTTATTGTGCTAGTTGTTGAATGCAATGGAAATTACACCGTAAATTTTACATGCAACATTGAGAAAATAATACTAACAGTATGTCTGATGGTCCTTTACACTGCAATTAACAGGGAAAGAATGCTTTGGGGAAGGGTTTTCCCTTTTAAATGCAACATTTGAGGATGGAATAAGACTTTGTTTACCAGTCTGGTATTGGAATGATTGCTTTTAAAGCGTGACTTGAGCAATCATGATTGCCTCCTGCGATGAAGGGGGAGAGGGAATGAAACTCCCATTCCTCGCAGAGGAAATTCTCTTTCCCCGTGTTACTTAACGGATCTGCTGGGTTCGGCCCATTAATCGAGTCCTACTGATTTGCAAAAGTTTTGCTTTTTCAGACATGAGAAGAGCTGCACCAGTTATAAGTTTTATAAGGAAAAATCTGCTATGGAGTAGGCCTAAAAGGAAAAAGAAAACACATCTGTGTGTGCCGTCCAACTGGCACACTCATCCGCAGTAGTAAAACGTGTAATTTTCAGACACATGGGCCAGGGAAGATCTAGAGCTGGGCTTTTTTTTCCCCCCCTTTTTCCCCCCCCTCCTCCTTTCAGAAGACTTTGGAGACTTTTAAAATAAACCGCCGTTCAGGCCAAAAAAATAGCCGCTAGAAAATCATTTCCATCAGGTTCCTGGGGTATGTCGTGCTCGGGTTTACTGGAGCGCTGCGCAGAACGCACACGCTTGCCCAAAAAGAGACGGGGAGGGGATCGACCGTGTCTGCTCTTCCTTCGGCCCCCGCCGTTCTTGGTGCGCCTTCCCAAATCGGGCATAAAAGGTGTCCCAAGGTGGTGGTTAGTGAGCTCCCCTCGTGAGAGATGATTAAAGCCAGATGAGACAGAGCCCCGAAACACAGTCCCTTTGTTAGAGAAAACAAAGGCCTTGGTAATTGGATTCACATTGAGCGAGGCACTTAAAACAGCAAAGTAACAAGAAAAATCTGCCGGGTTATGTCATAACTGCCAGGGTGGGTGTTTTGTTATTTTAAAAGAGCATGACCGTCTCATTTTTTTTACTAGCTTAGTCTGGTATATTGAAGTGGAAGATTAAAAAAAAAAATAATCCCCAATCGTAGCATATCTTATACAGCCAACAGAGAGAGCTTGGGACACGGAAAACAATAGGATATGAAGCAGGTCACTGCATCTGTGCAATAGCTATAAAGCAAGGAGCTATTTTTATCCGTTTGCCAACGCTGCAACGCACGAAGGGTGGAATACACCCTCCACGAGCCTCCGTGGGGGCAAAGAGTCAGTCCCGGCATATCAGTCATTCGTAAGCCTCATTTGTTTGGCTCATGTATAAACTTCTCAGCTCCCATTTGGCCTATAGAGTCATTTTCCATAGCTCGGGAGCAGGCACTTACCATTGGGAACTGGTTGTCACCATCTTCTGCTGTGGTTGGGGAAAAAACCCTAATAAATACCAAATTTAAGGGAGACCTGAGCTAACTTGAGAGTTTACTGCAAAGTTATGCATCTTCCAGACCTTTTATCATCGATTTTTCTCGGAGCACTAACAGTGCAAGGAACAGCTGAATGTGCCAGGTTATCTGGTCTCCAAAAAAGCAGGTTGGTGTTAGTTATGGAGGTGCTAGTGAGATCTTGCAGGAAGGATGTGAAGTGGCTTTCAAGAATTGCTTTTCACTGTGTCATGGCAAACAATTTTAGATTTAATATGCAGGTGGCTGCCAAGGAAAACTATCTGGTTTGGCAAGGATGGATTTATTCCATCATAGGCTCCAGAGTAAAAATAAAAACAACTACAAAAAAAAAATGTGCTCAGAAGATCCCAGCGCCTATAAAAGATTAGCCTTAAGAAGAGTTAGCAGAGTGTTGAAAAATGTCGTGTCTTGTTTTCCATTGAAAGTTGGCTGGCGGTCTTGGATGGAAAGCCCAGAATCACGTAGTTTAACACCCACAAAGCTCAGCACTTTTCTGCTCAGATTAAAAATTTGTAGTCATCTGCTTTCTTGTAGTTAAGGTGTGATACGCACAGCTCCTGGAAAGAGTGCACATTCAACTACCAGTCTTTGGTAAGGGGTAATACTCATTCCTCACTTTGGGCATGGTACAGATCCTTTTTTATTAAAATATTTAAAAGCCCTCTAGAGGATTAAGGCACCCTGTTTCCATTAAGTTGAACTGAGCATCCAGATCTCCTGGGTAGCTTTGTAAAAACACAGTATTCATGTCTCAATTAGTGTCAGTGGGTCGGAGGAGGAGGCCCCAACTGTGATGATGTCCCCAGCAAGACTTGTAACTCCCGAGCCGCAAGGGAAGGCACCACGTTGAGCCTGTAGCCAAGCTCGTTCCCCTTCTCTGGGGCGCTCTGGCTTTCCCTCCTCAGCAGCGGGGCCCCTTGTCTCTGCTCCGGCTGCTTCTCCGTTGCTGCCGTTCAGATCCAGCTTCTTCTGAAGGTCTGTCAGCAGGAGCCTGTACCCATGCTGGGCCCTCTTGGTTCTCCGTCAACCTCTGGGTTTAAGCTCCCAGGAGAAAAAGAGAGAAAATCTCTTTGTAAGGCTAAAGAGTTTCCCTTTCCTTCACTTAGATGGGAAAGGACCAAAGCAATTTAGTTCTTCTCTCTCTGCCCTTGCTGACTTCAGGGAACAGAGGAAGAAAACTAGCAGATCTGTTTGGCAGAGTTGTTCCAGGATTTAGAGCCTAAAGCCGTGTCTCATTTACGTAAGGCCCTCTTATGCGCTGTTGATAATCCCTGAACTGTTTCTTCTGGGATGTACAAATCTAAGTCACTGCATGTGAACTGCAGGGGAGGGGGGAATAACCAGGTTGGCATCGATTCTGCTGGGGACGTGAACTGGAGCTGCTGTACCCCACCAGGGCACGCAGGTATTTCCTTCCTGCACGTGTGATACCATCACGTCTCTGCTCCGGGTCCACACAAAGCTATACATAGCGTGATTTCCCAGTCCTGTTCTGAAGGGACAATTGTGGATATGAGCCAGAAGTCCGAACTGGGCCCTTGCATCTTATGTCTTAATAGGGTTAGCATGATAGAAATTAACCCCAAATTGTAAATCAATGTGGTAATTGCTTAAAGTGGGCTGGGAATAGGAGTTGAAACCCACTTCTGTAAAGGCTGCAAATGACGGCGTTACACAAGTGCTGGTATTTGGGGAGCACCTAGCTGGCAGGGGAGCACGGAGAATTCGAAGGGCTGCCGTCTCTGAGGCGGTGGAAGGGCAGGGACGTGTGCCGGGCCTTCGGGCAGCCTTTGCAGGCTCATCCCCCGTGATTCAGGCATGTCAGGTAACCCTTTGGTCTGTTGAAAGCATAGAAGGCATAACACATTTCCATACCAGCAGCAATTAGAAATACCGGTAGCAGGATAATAGGTATTTCAGCATCTAGAGTTGTTCTGGTGGGGGGAGCAGTGCTTTTTCGTTGCTGCAAAACACATTCCACATTTGTCTCCAGTCTGGCTTTGCTCGCAGAAACCTGAACTGCCTGTAATGCACCAGATGTGCAAAAAGAGCAGCCGTTCCTCTTGCTATCATAGGCAGCCACACTTACAACAACAGCGACTTGTGCTTTGATTGCTTGTCTAAAACTAAAATTCAATTATGCAGTGCAGACAGGCTTTGCTGTGACACAGAGGGTTAGAAATTAATGTTAACACTGTTTCTGGTTAAGACTTTTTGTGTTGATAAATAATTCATAAGGCAGTTAGGTCTTTGAGTCTGACAACACAAGAATATATTAATACAGTAGACTCAGCTAAAGGTCAGCCCTGAACAGTGAAGCATCTGAGCCATCTTTTATTCATTTTCTGACACAGACTCATTAATTATTACCGCATTTGAAGGTCTGCACGGGAAAAGTGCTAATGAGAAAAAGGATATTGGGTTTGATATCTGACGCTCACTCTTTGAAATGACTTTAGATTAAAAAAAAAAAGAGAGAGAGAGGAGAGAACAATACAAAACAGGCCAGGTAAGACCTTTTCTTTAATAAAAACCGAAATAAAAAATGAAAGACTAAGGATAGAAACAGATGCTGTTGGGTTGCGAGTTTGAGTGGCTGATGGGTGAGTAAGGCTCGATGAAGTTTCTAAGAAAACATTAGTACAGACGTGACCAGAAGACCTCCCTTTTTAGGTGAGATGTAGTCGCTTTGACTCTTGCTTGTTGCCTTTGGGTTTGTTTTCCACATTTCTCATCTTGCTGGACATTTATCTTTGTAAGCTCTGTTAATAACCTGTGGGTGAGGATTGCTGTAGCTTTGTGCTATTGTCATCTGCTGTTTTTCCATACCTTTTCCACACCATGCTCCTTCTAAGTGTCTTGCAAAAAACTACCTTCATACACTCATCCATGCGACCACCTGGCCTAGGAGACTGTTACTTGCTTTTTTAGCCTGGCTTCCTAAGAAAACTAGATTTATGCAATCACGTGTCCTCACGTATCTGTCTGTGCATCCCCCATTCTAATCATTTTTAAGCCCATTAGCAAGTTGGTCCATAAAATTTGATGGAACAATAAACATCTCAAAAACAGTGAATTGTTGCAGTATTTGTGTGGAAAAAGAAAAGAGCTCATCTTCAATATTCCCACTAGGGAAAAGGTTGAAGCTTAAGCTTATGCCTTATTAGATATCAGGGAATTCACAGGAGAGCAAACTCAAAGCACAAACCAAAGGAAATGGGGCCTCATTAGCTCTCCTGCTTGTGGAAATATTCTTAAGCTATGGGGCGTGAGTTGTTTGTCCCTAAGACAAATGAGAGAGCCTCATTCTTTTGGATTCGTTAACACAGGTGTGTCTTTATATTCATTAACAAACGTGCAGGAGGCAGATCTTTAGTGACTGCTATAAATTGGTGCAGTTCATAGAATTCAGGAGGACTGTGATGCCAGCTCGAGGGTTTGATGCGTGTCTGTATGCAGCTTGAAAAAATACGTATTTCCAGCTCCTTGGCCTACAAATAATGGCTTTTTTTAACACCAGGTTAAAGTCAAGCCACCAACACAGCTAGTAATCTTTCGTGCTTACTGCATACTTCCATGGAGTTGCTCAGGAAATACAGCATGCTTGCAGGACACTACTGCTTAGATTATTTTGCTTCATGAAGTACTTTTTATTTAAATAATGCGCTCTGTATTTTGAAGTGATACCTACGCCTGTGAAAGGGTGATCTCAGGTTCTACATGTGGTTATAGATAAAACAGAAACCTGTCTCATCTCAAGCAGAAAGAAATTATCTATTTATTATCAGTTTCAATTAATCTTGCTGAGAAAAAATACATTTTATTTAAGCAAGATTAAATGGATGCTTTAGAAATAAAATGTTTCTTCATGCAATTAAAGTTAAACCAAAAGGTACACCCCCTATTGATGTGAAAATTGAACCACTGAAGTACAGTTACAATACCAGGGGTTTGGCGTAATCATAGAAGAGCAGATAGCACAGGAGTAAAGAAGCTCTGCTTTGAGCCTTCACCCTGTTGTGTCTTGGTATTGCTCAAGTCTGCAGGAGAGAATTGCCCACTTTTAACACTGGACAGTAATCAGGGTTGTCATGCTTAGTCACAGGTAATCCCATCCATCTAGAGGGGTTTACAAAAAAATTTCTCATCTTTTTTTTCACACAGTAAAACGTCCTCACCTTCATGACCTGGTAGCAAACCTAAAGCTTGCAGTGCAGTGTCATCTGTCGCAGAGAGCAGAGGCGAGAGCTTGGGCATCCCCAGGTCCCAGACTCCTGCAAAAAAGTCGGTTTGTAGGGTGAAAATGACTGGACTGTGATTTCTTCCTAAATTAAGGCAAAAGTAAAAAGCGTTAAGGTAAATTTTGTCCATCTTGGTTATAGACCGCCTGATTTCCTAGAAGGCTTTAGAATACAGTGCCCCACTTTCTCCCCTACTGCGGCGATAGCTGTCGCTGGATGGAAGAGGACCTTCCCTTTGGCATGACTCTGACTAAGTAAACTAGCAAACTCTTCACTAAAGCAGTGAGTGATGTTTCAAGGCTGTGAAAATATTAGCATGTAATGTAACATCTCTGGAAATGTAATGTTTGCTACAGCTGTGTATAAATTTGTTTAATGGGTCTCTAACTCACCATCAGACTCATAAAGGCAGCCACTGTACAGGCTATTAGGCTGCAGTAACTTAATTGCTCGTTAATTGGGTAATTAGTGCTTTGTTTTGCTTTAAAGCCTAAACACTCATAAAAAGTGAATTAGCTGAGTAAACAAGAATGGAATTTTCATGATACGCTGTCCCAGTTATTGCACATAATTAATCAACCTTTTATTATCATTCTTTTCTTTTCCATTTTTTTTTTTCCTGGTGACTGCCTCAGGTAGGTCGGGTAGATATCCCCACTCAAAACCCAGTGAAAGCACCCCAAATATATCTCGTTAAACAAAAGCTGGTAGCTGCACTCCCCGGTAAAGGCTGGTTTGTCCGATGCCCTGAATCTGTTGGGTGACGTGCTGATCCCAGCACCCTCTCGCGCCCAGAGGTGCCGAGGTCCGACCGCCCGGCCGGTTCACCCACTGAGACCGTGCACAGCCAGGTGACTGCTAGGTAGGAAGCTGTGCGAGAAAGGACTGATTTACCTCTTCCCATTTCCCCGCGTGCATGGTGTTCAGTTCCATAGCTCAGGCTAATCTACCAGAAATGTAAATGAAAACCTAGTAGCCTGGAAAACTGGTTTATTTAACCAAGATGTGCATTAACATGAAACTATAGCTGTACTACTTAGGTATTTGGGCAAGAGATGGGCCTGCAAATGAATGCACTTAGCAGATAATGTTTCTCCTGGCTGTAACACAGGTAGTTAAACTAAATATTGGGAGAGGAAAAAGTAAATTGAAAACCTGTTTGCGCCCAACAATTGGAGGCTTAATTTGTCCTCGCAAAGCCCTCACCACTGCCGGCGGCACGCGCAGCTGCTGAGCGCCGGGAGGACTGCCATCGCTTGTGCTGCTTTAATGGTGAGCGTCCTTAATTGGGATTACGGCCTTTTCTCTCCAGAGCGGACGCGGCAGTGCGGTAGGTGCTCCATCGCGCCCTGCCTTGCCTCGCCTTGCCGGGCCTTATTGTTTAACGATGTCTTAATTGGGTTTGAGGCCTTCTGAAGAGGAGAAGTGAAGGAAGAAAGAAAGCAGTGCGTATTTTTAATGTTTATTCTTGCTTTGGAGACAGCTCTTTGGTTCTCATCTACAGTGATGGAAGGTGATGCTGGATTTCCACGACGACAGGAGGGGTAGGGAGTTACGCGCGGAAACTAATGCCGTAGCTGCCTGAGCAACTGCCCAGCAGGCAGCAGCTAGCGGTGGGGCTGGAGGATTTGGCTCACAGAGCGCAAGACACAATTAGGTGAGACCTAATAAATTTTGTATTTGGCATTTGCGGTCAGACGTTGATACTGAATGTAAGCAGAACTTTACTGTAAAAATTAGACTTCTTTTATTGCGGAGCAGCTGGTTTTACAGAGAGTGGCAGAGACTTTCCTAGCAAGCTGATAAAGGAAACAACTGCGAAGCTTGACGTAGAGAAAGTCTGAGTGGGAAATCTTTGATCTTTTTGAACGTATGATGTTAACCACTTCTTTCGCGCAACACGTTTTCCAGATTCAGCCCTATATATGGTTGCTTTCCTGGCTCTGCTCTTTATGGTCATCAGTTAACAAAAGGCTAAATGGTCTGTGAATGAGAGCGCCGGCCGGCTCCCTTCACTGTCCCTGGCTCTTCATCCACAGCCTTCTGGGAACAGAGTTTCTTAGAGATAGGGCTTTGTGTGTGCCGTCTTCTAAAACACAACTGTCAATAATGTACAAAAGTTTGCCCTATAGAGGTTGCTATATTTTAGGAGATTAGATGACAGTAATGGTCAGCTGGTGGGGTGACTGCTTTTTTAGCATTCAAAGTACTAGTTGGAAGTGATGTGGTGGCCATCAGTGTGGCTGAGGCAAGAGGAAGGACAGGCTAGAGGCAGCGACTGGACACTTTGGAGTAGCATTAGCCAGAACAATCCTGTGTTGGTTGTCTCTTACAAACCTGGCGTTTCCTGAAATAACTAATAAAGAAGACTACTACTACCAAGTAGGTATTTTCCATATTGAAGAGAGGCATGACAGACTCCAGTAGATGCTCCACTAGAGCATCACTTATTGTTTTCACTTTTTGAGACCTTTGACCGTAGAAAACCTATAAAAACTTAGGAAAGAGACTGGCCACTGATATGAAAAGAATTAGAGGAAAACAGGGAGAGTGAACTTAATAGCAAGAATTGAGAATACTTGAAATGCCTTGTCTCTCTGCTGCATTTTTATTATGTATTCTGCAAAATTCTCTACAAAAATGCTGACTTAAAAAAACACATGTGAAAGGTGTGTAATTTTTTCCATGTAATCTTATACCCTTACCGTTTTTTTAAGTAGCATTCCAGATAAGTTTTGGAGAATCGGAGAAAAAGTATTCAATAATTTGTACCGTTCGTGTACTTTGAGGGTTATTTTTCCCTTTTGCAGACATTTTTCCAGTCAGCAATGAAATATTGGCTTCTCCAAAACTGTACTGGAATTTTTGAAATTGGCTGAAGATATAAATGCCTGGGATTAGCAAGTTTCAGCCTTTTTTATGAACATCTATTAAGCAATGTGTAAAATATATATTTCTACCAAATAACGATTTATCATCCATTAATACGCAGGCTGCAGTGCTTGGCACACACTGCCAAGAGTAGAGTGCAGGTTTCCTGTTAAGTTAACCACTGCTTGCCTCTATGTCTCCCCTCCGCTGCAGAGGAAAGACATACGTCCGCGTTTATCCAGAACGCGGTGCAAATTTGCGAAGCGGACTATTGCCGAAGTGAGGCAAACTTGATTTATTATTTCACAGTTGCATACGTTCTGCTTGCGTTTTGGAAGCTTCGCTTACTCCGTAGCTATTAAACAAGAGACAGGAGAAGAAGGGAAAAACATGGTAAGCACTAGTGCTCAGCGAATTGTACACTTTCTGCCTCTCTCGATTTTATAGTCTATTAGTAGCAGTCAGCATCCAGATTGGAGCCACTACAGTGAAGAAAGCGCTTGGAACGAAAGCTTGTCAAATTTTCTGCCTTCAGTAAAACACACAAACACACACATGCACACACAGACCTGCACAAATTCAGTTTTCAGGCTTTACCTGTAATCTATTGGCCAAATGAAAAATCTGCTCGCTTTTCCTCGGGAGCTTTGCTGCTACTCTGTTTTCTCGGTTTGTCAAGATTATCTTTTTCCTTCCTCATTTGGGACTCACCCTCCCTGCAAGTGCAGTTCGTAGTGCAGACTGTTTCTAGCTGGATGCCACGTGCTCTTTACCAAAATGGAAAAAAAGTGACTCTTGAAAAATTGTATTTGTTTTCTGGAAGCTTGCGCTAACGTTTCTTCAACTAAATGCTCTGACTGGGATCTGCAAAGTTCCTGGCAAGTTTGTTGTTGGATGTGGCCACCCAGTAACGAAATCCCAGAGGCCAGGATGGGGTGCAGCATTACTGGGGAAGATCTGCTGCCAGTGAATCACCCAAACGTCATGGAAATTATGGGGTGGGATTCCTGTTTTTCAAGCATCCTCCCCTCAACCCTTTGGACCAAACTGAGGAAGCCAAAAAAGACAAGCAGGCAAGCGTTTCCTCTCCCTCCCAGTCCTGCTGGTGTGGTGGGGCGGTTTGGCTTGATCTTATCATCTTTATTATGACTCGTATAATAATACGGGTGACAAGCATGGCGTGCGGGGGCCGTAGCCGTCCCCAGGGATTCCCACACCCTGCGAGGCCACGGCTGCGACGTTTGGCAGCTGCCTCGGTCCCTCTGCTTCAGGGAGTTTTGAGAACGACCGCAAGGGATGATAAAGGCTGACGGAGAAGATCAAGCTGATAAATAGTTGGAAAATTTTCATGTGTAAAACCCGGCAAGTCTGAAAACAGAGCCACAGCAGCAGAGAGATTTATGTATTGAAAAATACAAGCATGGCATGCTTTGTAAAGCTGGATATCCAACTCTCCTGAGCGTTGGTTTACAGCGTATTAAATTACTCTGGGCCGCAATCTGTTATAATAAATCGTTTGCATAGCACCTTTGGAGCACATTGCCAAGCAGGAAAAAAAAGACTTATTTACTCTGAAAAGCTCACAGCCTGACCAGTGCAAAGCCGCCCACGGGCTGGTGGCTCTGGGAGGAGGTAGCAGAAAGGTTATTAGGAAGGGGCGCTGCGGAGCAAGACTGTCTCAGGTGTGTGTGGCTTCGAAAGTGGTTGTGGTAAAGGACAAGAATTGGGGCACTTGGGGTAAATCAAGGATGAGGAAAAGGGAAGATGATGTTGGAACCTATTAAAAAAAATTAAGGACAACAGGAGGAGATTTCCATCTTTTAGACTACATAGGATCAAGTGCCTTACTACTCTGAATAATGCCCTCATTTAGCTCAGTTGTATGATGGATTTGAAGCTTCAAAACATAAATGAAACTAAAGGCCTAGCTAGCATAATGCTGTTATAAATTCTGAAGACCTAGTTTCAAATCTGATTCAGGGGCCTTAGCAAAATGCGTTTGGGAATCCAGTTTGATCCCTGTTGGGTAATTGCGGACATCCCAGAAGCATCAGGCTCGGCATAGCTCTGGGGCTCTGCCAAAAGGAGTCTTCAAGGCTGGACTAGCAGGGGCAGCTGCACGCTGTGATTGAGGAAGGCTGACTGGGAGATGTGGAGGGAAAGTCCACAAAGTTTCTGCCTAGAAAGCATTCAAAAAAGGGAAGAAAAGAATCACCAAATTCACTCTCTCCTATGGGAAAAAAGCATGCTAGAAAAGAGGCAAATGCTTTGTGAAATTGCCAATGCCTCCTTTTCCTTAGCAATAAAACTTCTGGCAAAGAGGCTGATTTCATTATACTCCCTTCCCTTTTAGAATATACAGAGGATGTTCAATAAGTTCTTTTGTAACATTCTCCAAATCACAACATTAGAAAGGAGAAAAAAGTCTGAATAAAGTCTGTTCCATCAGAGATGAACTTCTGGCCTAATGCACAGCAAAAGTAGCTCCATCCATTAATGCTGCTGTTCTGAAACCCATGGGCACTCTCTGATTTAGCCAGTTGTGTCCAGCACTTGGGATTACTGACATTTTTCTCTATCATCCAAAAATATAGGAAAACTTAGGTTGCAAACATCCTCAACTCTGTTTGAGTAGCTCTAATTTACATGACTTAGGTAGGCGTAAAGATGAGAAATGACCTTTTCAACATGACTTCAGATATTAAAACGATCTTACAATCTTATTATCATGAGAACATTTCGCAGAGTATTAAGCTCAATAAATTACCTTTTCCCCAAGCTGCTAACCCTCGATCCCTCAGGGGCAGCTGCAGCAACGATGTTGGTTCACGGCCTTCTTATTTTAGCTGAATTGCTTAATTGGTATGTGTTCTACATCCCCGATTGAGTATTTGGAGCACAAATGAAGGTTAGAACCTTTGCGCTAGTTATCGACTGGAAGAAAATTGATTCACGCTCAGGAGTGCAGTTGGGAGACGATTCACAATCCTCCCTAGGAAGGAAAGATCCTGCTCTTTTCTTTTTCCCTAGATTTCTTGCAAAGGTCACTCCAGCTGAACATTTTGAGGGGGTTTCTGTTTGGTTTGGTTTCCTTTCTTTCGACACTGCTGTTGTTCAAGAGCCTGAGTTTTAGTTTCCCAGATGTTCTTGTAGTTGAACTTGAAATTGTGGTGCTCTAGATGCTGTCCTGTCTCACTTTCCATCCCCTCAGTCTTTACCTGTGCATTTGTCATTCTCTAGAAGACTGTGCTGTATGTGACATCTTATGGAAGAGCAAGTTATAATTCCCCAAATGCTCTCTGCCTTTGTTGGGTCCAGGGGAGGAGAGGAAAGGGTTATGGAAAAATATCAGTGTTTTAGCTCCCATCCTCAGGATGTATCACATAGGGTGACTTTCCAAGGGCATGTTTCCATTGTGTGCTGAACATCTTTAGTTCAGTGACTGAAAATATATCATTAAGTAAAGGTCACTCAATAGGAAATTCAGGAATGTAGGAACTGACAGTAAAATTTACCAAGTTGTGATGCTGAAGAAATTTAAACTAAATGCATATGCATCATATTGCATAATAATTGCTCGTTTCTTTGCAATATGATCAAGCCCTTCTGTGCCTGTTGTACATGCACTGATTGCTAGAAATGCCTTTGTTTTCCATCGTCTTTGTAGCAAGAACCTGAGCTTTCTTGTGGCCTGTATTAATAGAAACATCAAAATGGCATAGATTCTGCTTTCCTTTTAATGTTCATTAAAGGGCAAACATGTGACTTCACCAGCCTCAGCAAGCTTCCCTCGGGCTCCAAGCGCATGCCAGAAAGAGAGACAAGGCAGCCAAAGCAAGAGGCATTCCTGGACCACAGCGCATGTTACACATAATCCAGAAGGGAAACGGAAAGAAAAAGCTTAAAGTCAGACAGCCACGGAGGGGGCAGCAGGATGTCAGCTCAGCATTTTGACATGCCACAATCTGTTAGCTCAGTCTCGTTAATACGTGGGCCAATAAGAAAGTAGACAGATAGGACTGGAGGAGAAAACTTGGCAGCGTCAAATAAACCCAGATACGGGCACTGAAGAATAGTGAGATGCTTCATCTGAGGGATGTCGTAAAATTGGAAGAGAGCTCAGCTATTGAATTCATCCAGTGATGAGTACGCGACCTTGAGCGTTTTGTTCAGTTGGTGGTAACTAATCTTAGAATTGGTAGTTTTTCCCCATTGCACCGGAGGGAAAAGAATGCAGTAGGAACTGTGATTTTTGGATAATACATGCAGAGGTACTGTGGGAGAGCATGTTTGCTGTGACAGGTCTTGCCTCTGTAATTTGTTCAACCTGTAGGCTCTGCAGAGTTTGGAGAGACTTTTGGATAGCATCCAGGAGTCAGTAGTTTTCCCAGCCATTGCGTAGGCTGAATGTTTGTAGAGGCTTGAGTGAGTGACACTGCTGGATACTTTAAAGAAGATTTTAATGTTGGTCATTGTCTGAAGATATGTAAGTGCCGTAGTCTGAAGGGACATATGGATAGGCTGGAAGGTTTCTGATGTGGCCATTCCTTTGACTTTATCTTCTTGTGTTTCGTAGAGCCCTGTGCTTTGATTGAAAGCCCTTTGATGTCATTGAGAGTCTTAAAACTTGTGATAAGCATCATGGCAGTTCAAATAAATATGTACAGACTTCTTCTTTTGGTAGAAGAGTAGGTGTTTTAGGTACTTACATGTAAGGTACTCTGGAAATTTAATAGGAAATGATCCACTATCTAGAACATAATACAGGAAGATATCGCTGTCCTAGAAATCTATAAAGTGAAAATACGAGAAAGACTGCCATGACAATACAAATTTCTGTTGGCATTTATAGGTGCCAAAAGTCTGTAGTTCTATTCAAGTCCTACAGACACCTCCATTCGTCTGTGAATTTACCCTGAGCTAGTCGTGTATTATATTCATTTTAACACAGCTAGGATTTCAGAGCCAAAGTCAAATATCAGCATGATCAGTGACTGACCATAAAAAACAAGTAAATGGAGTGCTCCTCTGATTTTTGGCACTTCTCAGATGTTTTTTATCGCTATTGTTTGGAGGAGTCTCTTGGGAGCTTAAAAATGAAAATGTTTCCTTATGTTTTCTCTTCCATTAAGTCTGGCACTGAACTGTAGGGTTACTCTTGACAGTTAAACTGTTAGTGATTTCTTCTTTTTTTTTTTTTTTTTTGGTGAAGGAAAGGAAAAAGCTTTAAATCGCTTGTTTTAAATTCTCCTGCATCCCACACACACACAGTTAAAACAAGATTGCAGGGAGATCATAGCTGAGGCTGAAAAAGAAGCGTTTACTTCATATGCTGCAATGCTAATCCAGCCTTGGGTTGTAGCACCACACTGAGCTGATAGAAACAGCACTAGGCCTTGGAAACCTGCTGTCAGATTTCTCTCCTTCCAAAGGAAAAAATACACGTACGTGCACTTTCTTTGGTCTAAATGTATGTGTAATTCTTTTAATAACCCTTAGGGTTATCCTGACCGGGGCTGTGCTAGGACATGACTGGGGTTCATTTTCCTGTTCTGATAAAAGCAGAATAGTCTTAAACCACTTGAGATCTTTGTTCCCAGAAAAGAAATATGTTTTTTATTAGGCTGTGTAGGGGAACATAAATAATCGTATTGGGAGTGAGATAGTATTTGTAGCCTGTATTCGTAGCCTTTATTTATATTATGAGCGCTTGCAGAGAAAGGTCTAAGGAGCAAGCAAGCAAATACCTTTTTTTTGCAGTGTCTATATCATGCACGTTGTCTGTGTATACCAAACACTGTTTCTATAACCTGCAAGTTAAAGAAAAGCTAACTGTAAATATGTCAACATTTTCTTTGTCATCCCAGAACACTCGATAATGTTTTAGATAACTTGGATATAAGCCATGGAGTGTCGTAGCAACAAGGTCCAAGGCTTTGAACTTGATTCAAAATCATATGGAAACCTAGCGTCAAATGTGAAGATTCTGATGTGCTTGGAGTATATTCTGTTGCCAAAGGACAAACTCCAGGATTTTATATTACTTAGGGTCTTTTGAGTGCTGTAGGTGTCTTGTCTGGCTCCCACACAGCATTGCAACTGGAGTGTGTGTTACTTTCCCTTCTGGCTGTTTCTTTTGGGAAAAAAACCCATGTCCCAGGATTTTTACGTTTTGTTTGTAGATCTTTCATATCAAGAGAAAGTCATCTTGTATAAAATGCTTCCAAGCATTCTGTGTCAGAGAAACATCAAAGTTTTGGTGGTGGTGGCAACTTGAAGGTTGAGTGATGTGACATTGTAGGAACCCTTTCTTTTTTTCCTCCTTCTCAAACCTTAACTCATTCGACAGTGATGAGTCTTAAGACTGCCATGTCCAGACAAGGGCAGTTGTCATAAAATTAGTGTATTAAAGCTTTTAGGCAAGGATGAGAACATTTCTCATCTTTCTTGAACACTGTTTTTCCTTGTGCCTTGTTGTTTTTATGCTTCCCTCATTGAAGGCAGTAACCAAGCTCTTAAAAGACTGAAGTCCCAGTGGGTCTGCGGGGGGAACCTGGGGAGGCAGAGATACCACGCTGACTCGGGCGCCCTTGCTTCGTTGGCCAGCCCGCGCCGAGCCCACGAGCTCGGCAGGTGGAGGGCAGCGGAAGTCTCAAATTCACACCCGAGCGGCGATCTCCAGGCTGGCAAATCTCAGTGCCGGCAGCCAAGCCGCTGGGGCAGCCTCGGATTAAATTTCCCAGTCTGGAAAATCTTCTAAGAAGGGAAAAGAATTAAAACAAAAATTGTGAAAACATGCCAAATGGCAGCCAGGAAGCACAGTGCAGATTGTCGGCCGCCAGCCAGCCGTGTCTGAGCGCAGCGGAGGCTGACACGCGGTGGTTAGTCGTGCAGGGGAAGAGTCGACTCCCTTGCAGGGGAGCAGCCCTGGTCAGACATGGGCCAGTGTGGGCGGCAGTGGGTTTAGAGGAGGAAAGAGCCCTCCTCCGAGCTTCCTTTCGGGAAGGCAGGCTAGTGGTCGTCTCTCACTGGAGGCGGAGAGGAGGACGTTTCTGGAAGAACCGTGGAGACGGGCTGAGCAGCGGGCGAGGAGCAACTGTGCAGAGCCTGTACCTTGCACTCGGGCTGCAGGTGATGCGGCTCTGATATGTGTGGCTAAAAGCTTTAGTGGGTTTTAGCCACAGAACGGTACAGAATATTATTTCAAAACTGGTAGTTTTTAGGGACGGGTGGAACCACTTCATTCAGTTGCACCTTCTGTATGACGCAAGCCAGATAACTTTATTCTTGCACTCCGGTAGCAAGCCCAGTAGCTTGTGTTTGACCAGAGTGTATCATCTAGCAAGTCACCTAGTGTTGGTGGGAAGACTTGGGGCAGTGATTTACCGTAGCAGCTAAGGCCACCACCTGGGACAGTGAGGGCTCTGGGTGACGCTTTCGGGACATAGCTGGGCAGATACCTCTTGCCCAGCTTTCCCATGCATACTGTATATCACACCTGCATCCAGCCTTGCTTCAGGACAGTGCAAATCCCCCAGTTTTCTTTCTCCTTTTTCCTACTTTGTCTGCAGCTGTGACTCAGCCTCATCTTGTGCCAGATTTCTGAATTTTTCTGGCTTTGCCATCCCACCATTACTTCTTGTGAAGTTCTCTGTCCGTGACTAGGAATAAATAAAAACAATTATATTACCAATAAATCTCTTAAAACTCAGTGAACGAAATTTTGAAACAGCAGAGACTAGCTTATAATTGTTGTGGCACGAGCTATGGCTTAAAACGAAGAAGCCCTTGGGTCTAGCGGAGAAAAAGGCCTGTAATTCTATTTTTTATCTTCTCAAGCTCCTGAATCATCAGTTGGGATTTCACCCAAATGTGGAGGGCAAGTATGAACTCAAAGGTGCAGGATACTTGGATCTCTCTGTGTTTGGGAAGGGTGGGAGGAAGAAGAAGGTACACAGTGTCCTAGCACATTTCTTTATACTCGGTAAGTTTTTCCGGAGAAAATGACATAGTAGTATTGAGAAAATACAAACGCAAAAGGATTATACTCTTAAGATCAAGATGCTAGAGAGGGAACCCTTGGACACAAGATGCGTTCTCTGATGAGTTCTCATGTGGTGCACTCATCTGCAGGGAGAAAGGGGGATAATTTGGGGCAAGGCGTACCTGTGTCTCCTGTGCCCTGCTGGCTCTCCTCGTGCACCTCCGTGCCGGGATCCTCGGCTCAGCTCTTCACTCCAGCGTTAGCTGGAGCGTCATACTTGGAAACTGCCTGGTTTACATCATCGTCCCGGCTGCCGTGGGGTGGTTGTGCAAACATTTTTCTCACGAAGCTGCAGTTACGCAAAAGCCATTTCTTTTCAGTGGGTTGAGCAAGTTTCCTCCTCCTGTTTCTTAGAAGGATAACAAGAAGCAGCCAAGCAGGTTGAAGCGGGAGCTGAGAAATGTTTATTAACATTTGCTTTGAATATGTTTTACTGTAAAGTAAGAAGCTGAAGAATCAATATATATTTTAATTGCTACTGAGGAGGAAAAGCTGACTCACTGACAAAACCCTGCTCTCTCCTGGGTGGGGTTTTGGGGGGTGGGGTTTCTTGACCTTAGTATCTTTCAAATTGCCAGTTTTAATCAAACTGAATCTTATGCTAGTTAGAAATGTTGTTTCTTTAATGCAAAAGAAAAATCTGCAAGAATATCTCACCCACGAAGATCAGGATTAAGTCTATTAAAGTAAAAAAAAATCACTCTTTTCTTTGTTCTCGAATAAAGGGGTGGTTGCTTTGAGCACGTAGCCATCTCAGGTGGTTCAACCACAGAAAGCTGTTCAGAGGTATTTAAATTGGCAACACAGTGTAATGCAAAGGACTTGCTTTTGTTTCTGTTTTCATGACAGAGAATTACATTGAAAAGGTTATCAGGCTGAATCTTTATGTTATCCTTAACTTCTGCTTCGAATAGAACAAATTACAGGCTCAGGCTGTATAGTCATTGCAGGATTTGGCGGTTGTGTAACCAGCTATGAAATTATGACCTAGGTTTTTAGAAGTGGCAACAGCTCTAAATACAGCCAAAGCTTTGTTTGATATGGTCCTTGTTTGTAACTGTAGTTTTTAAACACACAACCAAGTTTTTGGTAAAAATCTGAGAGACACAGGTGTGGATTAAGAACCAAAATACTCGCCTGTGGGAGAACGTTTGAGGCCCAGATTTGCTGGTGTCCGGGAGACTTGGAGAAAAGGGAAGCCTTGGTGATAGCTCTTGTTTCTTATGGCGTACATACCCCAGCAGCAAAAGATGGCACATTCACATAAAGTAAACAAGAGTGCCAAGAGTGGGCTGCGGGGCATTTCCATCGCAGCTCTGGGCCTTTCTCAGATTCCATGTTTTTGAAACAGTTGCCCGGATTTTGTGTGCTTGGAATGTTATTTGATAGCCGGACGATAGGAATTTTCGGGTTTGAGGGCTGTGTTTACTCGAAAGGAGCTTAAAGTGGCCAAGAAAGAGAAGAAGAGAGTAAACAGTTAATGCGTTCAGGAAACAGACTTCAAAGTTTGTTGTGAGAGTAACATTCTTCCTCCCCGAAAGTTCAAAATGCCAGATTCTAAAAGCCACTTAGTACTTCAAAAGCAAACCTATCACGGTAACGCATAACCTTCGAGATAAGGTGTCTCCTGCCAACGGGAAAAAAGAAAGTAAGAGCGAGTATGTATATGTGCGTGTGTGTAAGAGAGAGGGAGAGACAGGGAGAGATGCTGGGCAGAATCTCAGCTACCAGCTGGGTAGATGGTTTTCCTATGTTAAATCCCAACCAGAGGTTGGAGGGTGGTTGAGTGCTCCCATGGGACACTTGGCTTCATCCCACGTCTCCTCGTTCCTTGTGGCAGGACATACAACAAAGCAGGAAGCTGTCGCATCCCGGGATGTGGCTGCTCCTGGTCAGTCCAGCAGCGTGGAGGTTGTTCTCAGCTCCATGAGAGACCAGGCCTGCTCCCTGCTCTCCAAATTTCCCAGTATTTCCAGTCCCGTTGCACAAAGCCGTATCTGCAGCAGATTCAAGACATTCCCCCCAGAGCACACAAGGAGCATTTGGCAAGTGTATTGCTGCATGCAGATTTTTTTGGAAAGCATGTCATAGTAGGAGTAATCGCTTTCATGAATCATTGTGGTAATAGAGAAATTCTCTTCTTTATTGACCTGTGTAGCATGGCACTGATATCAATCAGTACTCGGCACAGCTATGGGAAGCTTTATGAACATCATTCATTTAAGCAGGAAACACCAAAAAAGCATCTCGGCTGCATTTTGTTCTGGTTGCAGCCTTCTTGGCAAAGGACTGTCTCTAATTCATTGCGACTTTTTAAAGTTTCATACATATATTCATTATTATTTTCCCCCAACCACTGCAAAGACATTTAACTACTATTTTCCATAGTAAAAGCATTCTTCCCCTCCTACACAGAGAGTGAAACAGTTACCAACAACTGGCTGATGGTTGAGCAGTAGCTGTGCGACAGCAAACCCTGTTCACCGGCTCTGCAGTGGGAGAGTAAATCCAAAGAGATGCCTTTGCTGTGAGGCAGAAGGCTGTTCTGCCCTCTGATGCTGCTGTTCATCCAGATGCTTAATAAGCTGGGGGATTTAGCTTTCTTCTGCCTCTCTGCAATTGGCTGCCTTGTCCCATGGAGAATAAACAACTTTCTCCAAACAGCAGAGCAGGAGCCTTGGGTACAAGGTGGTGGCGGCAGCGATCTGTTCGAAGAGCAGGTTTCTGCCTCCGGCTCCGCTTCCCAGACTGCTCCGTAGCCCTGGGCAAGTCACTTCCCTTCTGTTCGCTTAGCTCTGGAGCAGCAAATGTCTCTCATGATATATTGGTATGGCACCTAGCCAAAGCTTGGGAAGGGCAGATGATTGAGATCTTTTTTTTCCTGCTGTAACACCATAAAGATGGATGGATGGATGGATGGATGGATGGATGGATGGATGACAAGGATGGAACTAAAAATATTTCCCCTCTGTTTCAAGCTGTAACGATTAGGCTGTGCTTCTGCTCTGATACCTATCAGGCAGACACATAAAAACATACATTTCCAGGCACCTACCCTAGCCCTTTTTTCCTCGCAGATTCATAAACGCTTGAATATTTTGTACTGTTTTCAATAGCAGTACAGCTGCATCAGGCTAGCAAAAAATCAAGTGCTTGTGTAGACAAGGCCTATTTTATCACTGCACTAGAGCAGGGTTTTTTTTCATGACATTGTAGTAAAAACACCTGAGCCCTGTCTATTTTCAGATACACGGCTGTTGAAAAATGAGTATGTTTTCTAGTGTAGCAGAGACCACAGAGACTCTGCTTCTCGCTCTATAACAAATATCACTGGAGAACGTTAAGCAACAATTCTCTGTTTCATTGGCAGGAAATAGGATGTTTCCGAGGTGTGACAACGTGTCTGTTTAAATTTTGATGAGACACAGGTTCACAACAGGTATTAAGGGTTTCTTAACCATCCTGGAGCATTCTCCCTGTGAAGGTAGTCATCTGTCTTCAGCGTCAGCTGATAGAAAAGGACATTTGTCAGCTGGTGCCATGACACTTCGCTCATTCGCTGCATCTGTTCCCCGCATACAAAGTCGGGAGAGACAGAAAGATATAACCAGCCACTGAGCATTTCTCGAGGCTGACCATTCCCTCAAAGATGAGCTGTTCGGACCTGCTGGAGGTGTGCGCTGAGAAGAGCCCTTAATTATAAGTCAGTTGGAAACAGAGCCGAGTAGGAGCCACGCAGCTGTGCAGCACTGCGGGGAAGGGAGACTGCTGGTATTTTGCATGTTAATTTGTTCTAGGCTCTGTAGGGCAAGCTCCACCCTTCCCTAGTTGTTGGGACTGATCTCGATACCATTTTGATCTGGCCTGGGTTGTCTGGGCCCATATTTTTGCAAGGCAGAAGGCAATCTGATGGGGCAGCTCCATTGCAAAGCTTCGGTGTCGTTATCCGCGTCTTGTCTTCTGCCTGGGAGCGCGAGCAGCGTTGGCCACCGCCTTGCTCAGATGCCTGAGGTGTACTTTGGACTCTTCCACATTTTTTGTTTGTGTAAAGTACAGTAAAAACTGCAAACAGGAAGGATGTATGTGATTGCCTGCTGGTTGTGAAAGCTCCTGTAAGCGCCAGCTTGGAACAAAGGAAGCACTGAAAAAGGCGACTGTAAAGAAGCAAAGGATTAATTTTAATGCAGTTTAGAAATTCCAGCAACTCTTTTTTTTTTTTTTTTTTTTGAGTGTAGAATAAACATTTTAGTGAATCGAGTGAAACAATCTGGAGGAAACAGGGATTTGTGTTCTTCTTGGTGGAGTTGATCCAATTTTTAGTGGAAATTATCCTTTAAAGCTTTACTGAGGCCAAGATTGGAAGAAAGCAGTGCTTCCTATCAAGCCCGTTCAGATGAAACATTGTTCATTATTTATGCATTATACATTAATGCCTAGTTGCTTCAGTCGAGATAGATGTTCTGCCATATGCAAGTACACATTAACGACAGCCTTTGCCAAGAGCCTTGTAGATAGCTGAAGTGGGGAAGGAGCATGGGGGGGGAGGAGGAGGAGGAAGGGGAAGCAGGATAACGAACAGAAGCACCGAGGGAGAACGCAATTTGCCGGGGACCCACAGTAAGTCTGTGGCAGATCCCGGATAAAACCTGTGTTGCCTGCCCCCCGCACATCTTCCTTAAATAGGCCATGGTCAACAGACTCTGAAGATGTTTGATCACACCTGCCTCTTCATTCTAAGCATTTCCTTAGGTGAGAGGACTGTTGGCAGTGCCTGTGATTTATTAAGGACCAAAATGAAATGTCAGAAATGGTGGGACCCTACTTGGCGAAGCTGTGCTGCTGCCCAAAGCGCCAGCGTGAAGGGGGTCACGGCACACGCAGAAGAGCATCGCCTTCACCGCTCGGTGTCTCGGCTCTTATTTCTGGCCTTAGCAGCAGGCTTAGGAGGACTAATGAAAACATCACAGCAGTAATGGATATACAGCAGCCCAAATGTGCCACATCTTCATTTGTTTCAGCATCAACTATGGTCTACAATTTTTATCTTCATCTCCTCAAAGTAAAAATAAATAAATGAAACACAGATTTTCCCACCTGTTATGCATTACTGTAGTTATCCAGTGCAATTGAATCAAAAAGAGATGAAATGAAGACTAATTACCATATGTCAGATTGCAGTGAGATACCACAGATTCAGAGCAGTATGATGGTATTCAAGAACTGCTGAAGATTCAAAGATAAATATTTTGCTTCTCATCAACTAGAAAATTCACTGGCTGGAAAAGTCTTGTCCCTCTGGCACGTGATCGTCAGCTGAAGCAGTGGCTGCGCATTGCAGCCTCGTCTGCGATGGAAAAGGATAGCATCTGGGAGCAGAATCACTCTGTTGACATACTCCATTTTACAGATGCAGTGGACCAAATTTGCCCCCAGATGTTTTGTAGTTACAGAATTAAGACAATAGGGATTTGAGCCCTTCTCTTTGAAGCAAGAAGCATTTACCAGGCCTCCATAGTCTGTGCTCCTAATGTGGCCCAGTGACGTCTGCACCTAGCCATATGTGAACGTGTGTTGGAGCACAAGAGAGAGCTTATCTTTTACTAAATCATTAAATTTTGATTTTGAAGCGTTTCAAGATTTTCTGTGTTAGTGATGGGCCTCCACATTCAGACACTTGCCTTCTGAGTTTTGTAGGGGGATGCACTTGCCACATCATCTACTCTTTACTTCTTTTTACTCATATTAGCTATTTAATTTATTCCTGTATTTCTGCAGATATTTATCATTAAGTGTATGGCTATTCTCTCCATTTTCGCTAGTTGTAATTAGATACTATTGTGCCATTATATCATATTATTGTGCCATTACTTCATTGTGCTTATAACTTTAGGAAGATTAATAATGCTGGAATAATAACCTAAATTTCTGTACCATTTTCATTCCAATTTCAGAACACATAACAGTTATTAATGAATTGCAATAGCACGGCTGAACTAGGTGATTTGCCCAAGACTGAAGCAGTGTGTGGTTCAGTTCGGAGCAGAGTCCTGAGCTCCGGACCTCAGCATCTCTCAGACAAACTGGGAAGCTGTTAGGTACTGTGGTCCCCTGAGAGTTTTTACCTTTTTTTCCTCTGAAGAAAGGTGCAAAATAGGGTTGCTTTCACGAGATGTGCATAAAGAAGGCAGCTGTTACCAAGCTCTGAATAGACCTGGTTAATCAGATGTATCCACATTGGGATGTTTGTGTGCCTTGTGTATAATTTGGAGTTGTATGTTTTTAACTCTAGCACACCTTAAAAACCTCTCTGGATAATTCTCTGTAAGTCTTCTCCATCGATCATATGGAATTTTTCAGCTGAAATCTGCTTTCCATTTACTTTTCACCTTCAAATTGTGGTTCCCCAAGGTCCTTTATAGAGAACTATAAATCGTAGATAGACTTTTTGATTCTTTTTATTCAAGCTTAATATCTTGCTCAGTTAGTGAACCCTTAGGAATTGCCGTGTGGCCCCTTATAACCGGGGTGGTAATAAAGTGGCGGATTTGCAGAAACCCTATAAAAATGTGTGCAACGGTAAATTGTATTTAGGCTACTACTGGGGAGAGAGGCATGAATGTACAATTATGAGAAGGATGTCCCTGAAGAGAGATTTCAATCCGTTGCCATAGTCTAAATCCTCTATCTTGTGGTGCACAAGGTAATTCAGGCATAGAGCAGAGGATTTTTTTTTTCTAAAGAGATTATATTACCCATCTCCTCTGTTGATGGATTTTATTGCACAGGTTCACTGAGAGTTTTATTATTGCATTACTTAATCTGTTTTTGAGGTTCCTGAAACATTTTAAATATAATAATGAGTTCAGCTGTATGCCTGTGCTCGGTTCCTTTCAATCTGTTAGGAAGACAGAGCCTGTGACCCGCTTAAACCAACCACTGTAAAAAAACAGTTGGCTTGGAGCCCCGAGACAGACAGTGGGGAAAAAATCCAACTGGTTTGGCTGATTTTTTTAGTATTATTTCCCTGGAGGACGGCATGAATGTTAAACAGACTTGTAGGCTATAGTCTAAATAACAGATTCCAGTCCTTTGCCTTCTTCCAAAATAGGGCAAGGGCAAGTTATACAAAGACAGAGATGGCTGCAGGATATAGCCCTTGATTGACATCCTCGCTCTGCCTCTGAAGTTTCTTGTGCCGCATCCAGTTTTAAAAGGCAGCTGTTCAGATGACTAAGTGTCATTAAGAGGCATGACACTTGTCATGCCATTTTAAAGAAGTGTTGTGGCGTTATAAAAAATTGCATTCCCATGTGGAAATCATAACATAACATCCGCCTTAATAGTGCGATAAGATAGAGGACAATCTTATTTCTCTTTAAATAGATTAGAACTTTGTCATAATCTATAAAAATTGTAATAGCATGTTGATAGGCCAGGCCAGATTTTTAAATGGGACCCTCTATACCGAAACACTCTTTTTCATGACAGTTTTTTTCAGAGAAAACATAGGTTTTGCCTGCCCGAGAGCATGCGTTTTTTTGTGGTTGCTCTCAGAAGCGCAGGAGTGGTAGATATATCTATTGTGGTAATTTAGCATTTATATATTTTGTTTGCTGAACCAATCTGAAAGCAGGGTGGGAATGTGGATCACTATCACAGTGAATTCCCATACCACTCATGTCACAAATGATACAGTGTTTTAGTAAAAGAGCCACTTCTGCTAGCAGCTCCAGTTCTGTGATGCCAATTATAAAACAAAATGAAGGAGATAACCCTTTGTTTTGAATTTCAGTTCATAGTTCAGGCATGGCTGGAAGTGCTTTTCCCGGTGAACTTTCACTCCTCTTCACAAGAGAGGAGCAGATTGCACTTGTCTGATTTTTTTTTTTTTTTATAGAAACTGAATAGATGGATTTTGGTTTTGATACATGCCAGAACAGTTACCAGTCGGGTACGTTTGGTGAGCTCCTGCGGCTCTGTCAGGTGGCAGTTAGGGGACTTCAGCTGGGGCAGAAACCCTGGGACAAGGCACCAAGCCCCAGGCCTGGGGCAGCTCCTGTCACCGCCAGGCTCTGCCGTGCTTCGGGTTCGCGCCGAGCCCGTCGGTGGCCGGAGGTGACGCCCGGCTTCGATGCCTTTGGCCATGCCCGGCAGCGGTTGTTGCCCTCCGCGGGGAACGTCCCTCCAGGTGCGGTCCCTCACCGCACCTCACTCGGGTGCTCTAGGTAGGCAACGTGCCTTCGCTCTGACGGGGACAGGGTGCCACCCTGGTCTTCATCGGCTCCCTGGTTGTCGCTGCTACCTTCTAATAACAACACATACCTCAGTGTGAAAATGGCTGGAGACTCCTTCGGAAGCCACAGTGTGAGGAGGAGGAAGAGGAGGAGAAGCAGGAGGAGGAGGAAGGTGTCGGGAGGAAGAGGGCAGGTGTACTGGTAGCTGGTGTCCTCTGGTAAGAACCCAGCAAGGCGGTTTGAGACACTTGACTGAAATGCCTACAGAGAAGCCCAAGAGAGCGTGTATTTACTTTGAGCTTTAGAAGGCTTTCTTCTTCTTTTTAATCAAACGCTCATGAAGGTTCCTAAATTAAAGCCCTGATGGCAAAAATCCACAAAATTCATATATGTAGGGCAGCACAGGCAGCATCAGCCCCAGTCCTTTACCAACGGGTCTCAATTAGTCCCTGTCCCCAGAAAAGAGGGAATCAGTTCCTCAGACTTTTAACCACCTCTTACTGTGCACCAAACCTGGTATTCAACACACCAGCTACAGAGGTGTTTATTTACTCCTAACTTCTGTGCATTAGGAAGCAATCGATACCCTCAGTTCATCCCAGATAGAGAAGTTACCCCTCGGACGATAAAAATCTCCCTCAGTTGGTCCCTGGGCCACTGCACGAGGAGCGGAGGACCCGTCCCAGCTGCACTCTCGCAGGGCTTTCCTTGCGCCGTGGCAGGGCGCGGACTGCAGAGCAGATCCCGCAGCCGCTGGAGACGCGCATCCCAGGGATCATTTCTGATTTTTTCCTTTGGCTTCATTTTGTTTTCCCAAATAGATACGTAGTTACCTGCAACAGCACAAAGTCCTCCCAGGCACAAAGGGTTTCCTGAGTGCTACAGTGCTTAATGAATCCAATTTGCCACCTTTTTTCCTTAATGCAAACCTGCGGTAATTAAATAGAATGCATGCAAATACAGACTTTCAACAGCTTGCTTTATTTTGAAGTAAACCTTCAAACGAGTTTGCTTTGGAAGTTTGTATTCATGGCTTACAAAGTAATGCTTAGCATGAATAAGGTAGTAATACTGGATAGTCTCTCCAATTTAATTCTTCTTTCTTCCTGTTTTTTCCTGTGTTCTTAACCCACCGAGTAAACTAATCTCTATCAAGGATCTAGCATCTGAGCGTGTGGGTGAACTGAAACCATTTAACCTGCTATGAAGATGATCTTGCAGATAGATTTTAAATGAAACGTGTCTCTGAACGCTCTAAAGTTGCTTTACTTTACAGCACACTGAAAATAAAGTCCACTTCGTTCTTAATCTTTTTTTCTTTTCTCTTATCGTCAAGATATGACTTTCTTTTTGTGTTACCTGTGCCTTGCAATGTTTCTGATGCTGGTGTGTATATAAATGTATGTATATATAGGGACTTGGAGATTACCTTCAGTACAACCAAGTAAGCCTCCCGGTGTCTAGTAATCTGTGTGCTACAAGCCACCTTCCTGAATGGGTAAGGAGAGGCAAAAGATTTGAAACAAGAAAACCTAGATAGCCGGCTGAAAGCAAGGAAAATGTTCCCCTGTTGCATGGTTGAGGACAGCTAATCTGGCAGCCTCGGTCGGTGCTGAGCTGGTAATGAGTCTCAGCAAATGGCCTGCATTCAATCTAAACTTCTCTGTGTGTTTGAATGTTTCACCAGTCCACAATATAGTTTAAACTTTATGCTTCTAATTCAGCTCAATAGAAACCAGATGAAATGAAAACAGAACTAGTCAAAGGAAAACACTGTGTTTGAAACAGAGGCCTGTGAGCAGGGAAAAACCCCAAATTCTTTCTAAACCCAGATGAGTCACTAACCCACTGTAAGACACGGTTAAATCACTTGAGTACCCTCTATCTTTTATTAAGCTCAGCAGGAAAAGAGTTTAAGTCATGATAAAACTGACCCTGCAGCTGGGTTCTTGTCCTGGTAAATGAGCAGAAGATGGAGACGCCGGGACTGCAAGATCCACGTGGTGGAGATTTGCCACGGGGCTGTTCTGCTCCGTGGGTCCATGCCTCGTCTGCTGCCTTCGCCTGGTTATATTCCTCTCCACCCAACCACCACCACGAGCAATTCTGCTGCATCTCTAGAGTTTCCTCTTTGTGGTGGATGTGTAGGAGGCCAAATTTTGGTTCTCATGAAAGCGAGAGAGTGAACGGTACCAAGCTGAGTGCACGCAGGTGCGGCGCGAGCCTCCCAGTCATACCGCGCTGCGCGCCTCGCTCCGGGCCCCAAACTGCCCTGCTATTTAGGGTCCGGCTCATGCCCGAACGGCACTGAGTCATGTCGTGTTTTGGGGATATCGGCACCCTTCCACAAAGAGACTGAGCTGTGGTTATGAGTCTTACTAGCATTATGAGTGGAGACGGATCGTTTTTTAAAACCAGGTCTTGAAAATGTCAGGATTCAATATTAGGGCAATTTAAACATATTAGCAAGTAATAAACAGAAATAAACCTCCTAAATGAATGAATTCCAGAAACAGACATGCTTTAACTCTCCTCTTCTTTGGTGTAAGGTTTTCCTTGCCTAGTTCTAACTCTTCATTCAGACTTTCTCTCGTAAATTGGACCCAAACCTGGAAAATAAATACATTGTGTAATAATTTAGAAACATACGGGCAAAGAGAGGTTTCTGTAGGTACAGGGCAAGAGGGAGGCTCTGCAATCTGGTACCGTGTACGTTTTCCCCTTATGCCTAAAGTAAATGTTGCTTTTAAGTGGTGAATGTTATACGAGCTTTCACCTGCAGGTTCTTGCCACAGTCCCCCGTTTACCTTTTTGAATTCTGGGGCATTTTAATTTCTGGCAGAGCAGTTTCCAGAACTGTTCTAGCCCAAACCCTCTGATTCCCTGAGTAACCACCTGGGAAAAGCAGGAGGGACACACGGTGTGGATATGTAAGTTATGCACAGTAATTAGGCCTATCTTTTGCCTCGGAGATTAGCCAAGTGTTACGGGATTTCTGGTAAAGTAGAACAGGATTGCTCATGCTGGTAGTATCGGTGACTCACATGCAGCCACTTTTGTACTTGAAACGGGAGCTAAGTGATGCAATTTGCTGCGTCTGCATCTGCAGCTCGGTAGAAGGCGGCGTGCCAGGCGCGACGGGCCGACGCGTGCCCCGATTTACCCCCCGCTCCCCTCCGTGAGGAGCCCCGGGGCACCAACCGGCTGCAACGTGGTCGGACCAAGGCCCTGATACGACGATCTGCAGGGCACTTCTTTGGTCGTAACTCCTCTTTCGCTAACGACGGCATCGGGCGCTCTGTGGTCTGAGAGCCTTCAGCTGGGCCGAGGGGCAGCGCTCCGCAGCGTGACAGGAGCAAGACGACTGCCTGGAAGAGCAGGCAGGGGAAGAGACGGTTTTGTTTATTTTAAAACAAACAAAAAAGAAGGCACTTGGTAGGAGTCAAAAGGTTGAAAAATGGTTCGCGAAGGACTCGCAGTAGCTAATACTGAAAGTGGCTGGTGGAGCAGCAGACAGTCATTTCAGAAGGAAGCTGGTCAGGATCTCGGCAACCCCAGGGTGAGTCTGCGCTGGAGGGAGGCGGCTCGACACCAGCATGGGGTTGCCTCCCGAGCGCTGCGCTTCGGGCCACCGCTGCGGTTTGCAACTAGCCAGAAATACAGGCGCTCTCCACTCAGCGCCGGTGCTCCCAAGCCCACGGTAGGAAATTGCTGCAGAGCCACATCCTGGCCCCACTGGATATTTTTGTGTTTTCCTGCTGGGTCCCTGCTGGGTTGCATGGTGGAGAGGTGCAAGCTAAGGTCACGGGAGGAGCAAATGAGTCTGTAATGTTTCTGGTTTTTCCTTGGGGCAGGTGTTTTTCTAGAGAATCACAAAGTATGACTTTGTAGAATGAAAACCTGAATGTGACAAGAGGAGGAGGAGGAGGCAGTGTAAAAGGGGGGAATATTTGGGGAGCGGCGTCAGGAGAACTGGTGGGGCCTGTGGAAAGCACCGTTCAGCTTGGGTCCTGCACTGTGTTTCCACTCCACACCAGCAGATGTGAAGACTAGGATGATGTTCAGCAGCAGCAGCTTGTAAAGGAAGAGAAAGAAGCTGCTAGCATTCTTTTCTGCCACTTTATTGAAAAAAAGTCTTTTGTTTATAACTTTTGTTTTTGCTTTTAGAGTAGAAGTCGAATCCCATTGCTTTTCTAGGCAGTGAGGTGGTGGCATCAACCAAGCTAAGGCAGCGAAATCTTAGTCAGTGTGATGGAGAAAGCGCTTTGGTTGGAGGGTTTGGTATTTATAAGGGTTTGTAACTGTTGATAACTTCTGCTCAATTATGGTGGCCAATATTTTGGGGAAAGAGAGCCCTGGTTAAAAATTTGTCTACATCCTTTATCTGAGAGCGATCACAGAGTTTGGTGTCTCCTGCTTTAACTGATAGGCTCCAGCTCTACTTCTAAAGGCCAGATTTGATGTTTACTTGAAAATGTAATCAAATTTTGCTTTCCAGTTCCAGTGTCTTTGTTGGAAAATACTGGTGAATGCCTCTGTGCCTGCCTCTTTAGTGAAAATCAACTTTTTTTTCCTCCTCTTTTTTAGTTGTTGTGATTAGGGGGATAAAACCTTGAAAATGAACTAGATGATCCTGTAAATGCGTAAACTCTGGAAGGAACAGGAAAGAGTATCAGATAATTTTATTTTTAATTCCTTTTTCTTTAAAATCTTTTGGGGTTAATGATATAGAAACTAGCAAGATAAATATTTCCAAGGTTCTTGAGTCGCAAACAGTAATGTTGCATTATATGTGAAATGAAGCTATATGAACTAAGCACAGGTATAAGAAACACCTACAAACCATTCCCACTGGGAAATTTTGTTTCTAAAGAGGAGTTTACTCATGAAATAGTGCTTTGGGAGAGAATCAGCATACCTGTGTGAACTTGTGGCTCCACTGAGGTCTCCTAAACATTGACACAATTATCATAGGTTTTTTTCTTGTTTATTGATTATTATTTTTTAGCTGAAGGTTCTCGCATAACTTCAGAGGATTAAGCGTTTGTTAAATCTTTTGCTAAAAAGGCTCTCTGGCAAGGGAGGTTAATTAAAAAATTGCCTCAAATTCACAATTCAGGCTTCTGATCTTGCAACATGCTCTGTGCAACTGACTTGTATTTATGTGAAGATCATTGCAGATGCCAAACCTGTAATAAGAACAGAACACGCACATTGTATGTGCAATGTATTTATTATGGTGTCTTTATATAATAGTCTATATACTAAAAGAGATGGTATTCTGAGAGTTTTGATGCTGATGAATTTTTGAAAGCTTAGGGCCAAGGATTAGGGACCCTTTGGTTTGAAGAATGATTCTTAGTGACCCACCTGAGGGATTTTCCTTTATTAAACTAACAAGGAAGGAAACATAGAGCAGTTCAGACTTATCAAATTGTTGCTTTTACTATGGTGAATTTGATTAGGTAAGGAAAGGAGTTTCACGTGATCCCAAAAGCTTTTGTATTATGCTTCTTTCTTGTTAGTCCACAAAATGGCATTATTCTCCTCACACTGGATTTATGCCTGACCTCCATGTCAGCAAACAGCAACTCGTTTTTGTAACCTTAAAAAAAAAATGAGCTGAGTTTTAAAGGTACTGCTAGCTTGGAAAACATCTTCTTGTCTAAAGCCAGTTGCTTGAGAAGAGAGTTTAGATCTTATTAGAAACTTCTTAGAAACAATGCAAAACTTAGCAGGATCTTTCTGCCCTGTTAAAGGGTGAAATTTTGGCCTGAACCAAGTTGGACTCAAAAAAATTCTGTGAGCCATCAGAGTTTCCCTTGCACCCGTTGGCTGACTGTCAGCCCAAAGGTACTTTTGGGCCATTTTCAGCGATGTGCAAACGTCAGCATTTCTTGCCATCAGACAAACCGTTTGGGATCTTAGTTCCTACACATGGACAAATTGGTGTTGAAAGTGCTCCGTAAACTAGGTGAATGATGTGAGAAGACACCATTGGCCAGTGAAAATAAGTTGACAAGGTCACATGTAGCCAATAAAATTCCTGTTGCTTTTAGATCCAGCTGACAGGCATCCTTTAGACTTGAATATTGCTGTGTAACCTTGCCAAGGACCTCCAGAGCTGAAATATTTGACAAGAAAACTGAAGCTCAACACCAAGGTCTTCCCTGCTCATGAATTTTTCATGTCTTTGTTTGAAAAATGCTAGGCAGTAAAACCCTCTCGTTATCTCTGCTGTAAAGCACGGTAATTAACATTCACACTGGGGAAAAAAAAACAAAACAAAACAAAAAAACTTGTCTTGTTTCTGTTGAAGCTTAATTGCTTTGTTGATTTTATCTTCTGGATTTGTGAGTGTTAGTGAGTTCCCCCCACTCGTGCTCTCTTCTCTTCGTTCTTCCTCGCTCACCCTTCCCATTGCAGGTCCCAACATTGTCTCATGGAAGTGAGCAAACCGTAGACCACTGACTATGGACAGATCAGGATTCAGCCCTGAGTCTCACACCTTCCCATGGAACAGAATCAATTAACTAACCTTGCAGTTAGTTGGTGTTATTAATGCTTTCATTTGCATTCAGGTGCTGATTAACTATTTTGTCATGATCGCTTTAATGAAACCTCGGATACCTTACGCTTGGCAGTCAAGGCTGGAGCAGTTCTGTTCAGCAGTGACTCTGTCCTGCTGTGCTCTTCCATTCTGAAATTGGATCAAATTGATATCCCCTGTCACAATTCTGTCAAAATCTTTCTGTTTGATGTTACAGTCAGAACAAATCTCATGTCAGAAAAGGCTAAATAGATAGATGCACGCTGGCATATATCCAGGCATGCTTAAATCTCACACTGGTGTCCCAGTAAACTATTGTCAACCTGAAAACACTTCCTGGGGAATTGTCTAAGGTTTATCTGCAAGCCCTTACAGTATGGAAGACTATTTCCCTGTCCTCAAAGTGAAGTCACCTTTATCGGACGCGAGCCGCGTCGCGGCAGCGGGGAGCGGAGGGCTCTGAGTATCGCCTTTCTCCAGAAGCGGCATCCGCATCTTCCCCGTGCTGTGCTTTCTGATTCTGAGGCTGGTCTGCTCCGTGTCCTTTCCTCACAGTCTGAGGAGCAACATGGACGGGATGAACACCATGACCACTCATGACCAGAGAGACCGGATCTGTATTCCTCTATCTTTCTGCTTTAGCTGAAATGAACTTTTCTTGTTAACACTCTGAATTCATCATGGCCTGTGATGGTGGATTTGAGTCACTACTAGAAGTTTTGGTAGGGGATTATGAAGAACGAAACGTCTATGCAGCTGCTGTCCACTGTCACCAAGCGTAATTACGTCCTCCAAGTATAGAGAGAGCAAACGCTGCAGGTTCATTGCTTTACCCAGAACCGTTACCGGCCCACTCTATAACTTTGTTCCCCACACTGGACTTCAGTTTCCCCACAAATTGTTAATCTTGGTGCTGAGAGCTGCTTCTCGAATGCAGTGTACAAATTGTGGTGACCCAGGTGAACTAGGATCTGAGACATATCCTCCATCCGATGAATCTAGGTGGCACAGGCCGGATAGATATGCTCCTGCTGACCTCCAAAAGTGCAGTGCTGGCACCTGTCTTACACACTACATGCAAATGTGCAATTGCAAGTGTTAATGGAAAGATAATTTGTATAGCTTGACTTTTTTTTGCAAAAAGATCTGTATTATGTACACATGACAAATTATTGCACGTTGTAAAGTAACACAAGGGCTTTAATGCACTCATCAATATGATAGCAGGAGTGTAGGAATATGTTAACCAACATTCAGAGCTCTGGCAAACTTTTCTAGCCCATGATAATTAGCTCCTTTATCAATGAATATCAGAACAGTCCTTTTATATATATATATATGTGTGTATAAAAAAAATCCTGAATCTCACCCTTATTGCTTTTGAAAGGGAAATGAGTATGCTGATTACCTACATGCCAGTTGCTCCATCAATTCAATGTAGGGAAACAATTAGAGTTCGGAAAATTTGCAGTTCATTTGCATTAAGAGAAAAAAATCTTTATACAAAGATAATTATTGCTTAAGAATTTGCTACAAAAATACCAATGGATTTTCTCTCTTTAAATATTGTTTAATATTCATAATATGTTATACTGAAGAAAAGTACATATACTTCTCTGCCAAAGGTAGTATTTGTGAACAATAGATACTGTTCTACATGGAAAGTGCAGAAAGCTTTAGCTAGGACAAGGGTCATTATCATCATCAGTATGATCATTTTATTCCTCCTTAAACTCTGAAATGAATTGAACAATGACTTTTTCAACAGTTAAGAATCTGAGGGAGTTTAATTAACCCGTTAAAGAAAATTCTACTACAGAGTTTAGGATTCATGAGGAAAAACTGAGCTCAATGTATTTTGGTTGATCAGAGGACAATCCGTGGAACAAAAGCTTCTGAACATAATTTTTTAGCCTCCCCTAGATGTTGAAGAGCATTAAGCCTTTAAAAATTACCATTAATGTATGTCAACTCCCCCAGTTTCTTTTTCTTGTGACTTTGAGCAGATGTAGTTCACATTTATAACCAGCATGATCTTCACCATCTGAACATTCATGATTTTATGAAATAAGACCCTTGAGACATAATGTTTTATTCCCTCAGGGTGACATGTACCCATGAAGTGACTCAGATGGAAAGCTCGTATCTGTTACACTGGCTAAACTTTCTCTCTGTGGTGGCACTGAGACTGTCAAATCGGTGGGCGGCTTGGTTTGATTGACAGTACCGTTTTGAAGGTCGTTTTGCTCAATGTATTCAAAGTGAGACAGATGTGGCTTTTTTTTTCAGTTCTTACTCTGATTAATTGCCTCATTCAATTTCAACTCTATTGCAGTTAAACATTAATTCAGTAGGACTTAATAATGTATTCATTTATGATCTTGCTTGTGCATTAATGACAATGATTTGCTGTTTTTTTAATTATAGGGATCCATGCAATGCGTATTTTACATCCACTTACAGGAAAATGCTGTACACTCTTGTTCTTTTATGTCAGATAAATTAAACACTCAAAGAAGTGCTGGAGTACTTTATGAAATATTTCATTCTAAATATTTGCTGCAAAATATGTATTGCTACAGATGCCGGCTTTAAAAACACTTGGAAAAGATTTCTATATACCTAGGGATTTCATCTTTTCATATATTGTGTGAGTAATAGTCCCAGATCTTTGCAAGACCTCTGCACAGAAAAATGTGCATCCTGCTTAATAAGAAAGTGTCTTTGTTTCATTTTAACATTAATTAGGAGGTTTGCTTTGTTTTGGCTTTCTTCTGTTTCAGTTCTTTCCAGTAATTCAGGCATTCTGGGATGAGTGGTTTCATGTGGCTTCTGCTTCATGACAATATGCCTTCTAATCAACAGGCATCTCCAGTGGACTCCTGGTTTCCCCCAGATACTCCTTTTGAAGTCAGCTCAGCTTTAAATGCAACTGCATTGCATCTGTAGTGGCTTTAAGTCTACATGTTCTTTGTATTACTGGGACTTTCCTTGGTCATGTTTCTTATTCCATAAAATGCACAGTAGTACAAAACCAGTTTTCATTCGCTAGGCCTCCGCATGTATTTCTGCAGCTTGATGGTAATCGAAAGTAAATATTCCTGCGATGAGTATTTCATTGCTTTGTGCCTGCTCTCTTGGTACTTTCCATCTTTATTATTATTTCATACTGAAGGGTGAATAACCATTACATGCAATCTGCACTCCGCAGATACGGTTATCCAATCTACTAGAGTTCCATAGTGTTTATACAGAATTAGAGCCCCGTGTCTTCTCTGGGTGGCAGTGGACACTGCTCCATGTGAGTGTTTTTGTCTTGATTTAGACATAGTCAGAGCTGAAACAGCTAGTTTTCCTGGTAATCTGTTAACTGGTGACCTGATTCTGTGTTAACAGTGCTCCTGACTGCACGTATGTGGTTTCCCTGTGGTAGCATCGATACTACACATAGTTCCTGCTAGCATAATTACTTAGTGTAGCTTGAAAGGTCTGATCACCTGCAGCTAAAATGACACTTTAATGGGGATTACAGTTTTCCAGCTCAAGTATTCAGGAGCTTTAATTAAGCAGGAAAAGGCCAGATCAGTAGCAGAGTCCACATGTCTCTGTTGGATGGCATTCTGGTTTGATCCCGAGCTGTTTATTGGTCCCAGGTGAGTGATGTATGGGGACAGCCTTTTTGCTGTAAATGGTTTTACATATTCAGCTCTCTAATAAAATTTCGGACACTGTGAGCCACGTGAATGTTCATCTCAAGTTTTCATTAGTTTTTAACCCCCTCTCTCAAATCCAGTTTCAAATTTTCTGATGAAGACTGAAGTGGAATTTCTTCTTTTTCTCTTTTCCCCTCTTCAATCAATGGCTACATCTGTTTTTTCTTTGCACACCTCAAACTTAATAGTTTTGCTTATTCTCATCATTTTAGAACCACAATTGGGAAGATATCAGCTTATGTTCTACTATGACCACTAGATCTTAAGGTTTTGGTTCAGCACATACTTCAGGGCTGTCCTGAGCTGAGACATTTCTGCACCTTCTGTATGTATCTCAATGAACGTTGAAGTTGATGGGAGTATTTCTGGTGATGGCAGAGGGAGGTGAACCAGTGTCTTTCAAATGGTTACCAGCTATATCTGCCTTAAGTATCTCCAGTGGGGCCTTGAATTCATAGTGTCTCATGGGTTCTTCAGTCTTTGGGCAGTTAGTTTAAACTTCTCTACAGCATTTTGTTTACCGACCTGGATTGCATGGGGGCATCGACCAGCCTAATCCAGAAATTCTAATTAGCACTTTACATCGTCAAAGCAGTGTACAAACATGAACTAATCATATATTAATCATTGTGAATTTTATACTGGCCTATCTATTCTCTTATGTGCCAGGCACTGCAACCTGTCGTATTATGAGCCATAGTATTTGGGAAGTGAATCCAAGCTCTTCAACTTTGTGTTTTTCAGAAAGAAAGCAGTTGTCTAAAAATAACTTCTACTCCTTTTCTTCATTGTCTTTTGCATTTGGTGTTATTGTTATTCATTTTTGAGAAAAGTATCCTTACTTCTACCAGTGATGTTGTCCAATGATGTTTACTCTGATCTGTTTACTTTGATTTCTGCTTATTTTTGATTGTTGATTGACTTAACTGTTTTCTGTCATTCCGTGTGTTCTAGAGTTGCTAAATAGCTTGTAGTATTAGTTTCGTTTAAATTTACCAAAAAAAAGGGGGGGGGGGGGACCTTGTAGTTTTGTGCCAAATTTTATTATTCTTCTCCTCTGCTAAACCCATACAATTAATTTGGAATCTCTCTCTCTCTTCTTGCTATTTGTTTCCAAATAAAATAGTAAGAACTTGGTAAGATATCAACAAAAAGCCATTTAATGAAAGTATTAGTGCTATGTTGAAGCTGTTATAAATGCAATCCTTTGCTAGTACAGTGGTTCTGATAGGTCACACCTGACAAGATGTGAAACGAAAGCAGGTTTATTTTTAATAGTTAGCAAATATATAAGCAAATGTAATTGTGAGGAAAATCAGCAAGAGAGTATCTAATAAATGTTCTGCTCTCATGCTGTAGGAAAAGACTTATCCCCAGATCCTATGGGATGCGGGCTCCATCCTTTTCCACCCATCCACAGCTCGTTGCAAGAGCTGTGCTTGGGTGATATCCAAGCTTCCGCCAGAGCCGGTGTGGAGGAAGGCTGAACAACCCTGGCCGGCAGCAAGTAGCGTAGCACCGGGAGAGCAGAGCGTTTGTTAGCTGCTCCAGGAGCAGTTTTTGAATTGCTGAGGGTTGTAGAAACATGTAATTCGTACTGGCTGTTTTCAGACGATTACTGCTGATACTAACCTCTATTAACTCTAGCGTGATGTGATTTGCTTAGACGTTACCATGCTGATTACATGTTAACTTTCCATACTTGCCATGTACTACACCTCCCAAAGGAAACAACTGTATTTGGAACAAAAAAGATTTAGGGTTCAGACTCTTAAAAAATGCTGGAAACTAGTAGGAGCAGAATATTAAAGTGATGCATCTTCCTAATAACCAGACTAGGCAATATTGTGTTGTTGCTGCTGGAATTTTTCAGTCAAGCTTGGTTAATTATTTGAAATATGTTGGGATGATGGTTTCCACTTAGATATTCCATTTCTTTGTCATCATGAAAATTTTTTGAGAACGAATTGTACTGAAACTTCTGGAGCTCATGTGAACCAATTGCGAAAAGCACAAAGATGTCTGTGTGGACTAAAATTGCAAATATGCTTAAATTTTAGAGCAAAATATACTCTTTGGCATTTAATGGCTAGGTACTGCATTTCTAATAATACATTAAATGAGATCAGTACGGTAAATGAGGAAAAGTATCACACTGGGTGCATTTATAATGTATGTCATTGTCCTTAGAGATCATCAGATAAGCAAATAAGAAAGTGATTCCTTATTACTTTTTTTCAGTGAGTAATTATTAGTAATGTTGAACTCTATTGTGCATCATTACTTGCTCAGTGTCCTTTATTAAGAAAGGAGAAGTATAGAGGTTTAATGAATGCTTTTTAGCTAACTGGAAAGTTGTTGAAATAAAACTCACCTCAAGCAAAATTTTTTCAAAAAGTAAATATTTTTACACATTTTTGTCATCAATTCTTAGTAGTGTATTCTCAAAACAGGACTCTCTGATGGACAATGTATCATAGCTTCTCTCCCAAATTGTTGTCTGAGGCAGGAGATAAACTCAGTTTTTGCTTGCAGTCTTTGTCTTCTAACCACTCACCTTCACTGCTTTCAAAACTTTCAGTATATGAGCAACAGAGAAAAAGTGAATTTTACCATTAATGTTTGTGGTAAGATAAACAGGGACTATTTTATTAACTCTGAGAGCAGTACAGAAGTACCTTTATACCATCACTGATGGAGGATGTGCTGGGATAAAGAAGCAATATCTAGCAAAGGTGGCTTATGTGCAGAGCAATGTCTCTTGTTCTGCTTCACTAATGGTAGCTATGGCAACCTCAGGACATTAACTTATGCAGTGATTGCAAGCGTGAGCATCAAAGCAAGTAATTAGGGAGACAAATGGGAAGTCCTGATGGATTCTTCCATCAAGATCAAAGCTTTATATAAGTTTTTCATTAATTTGGAAACAAGCACTTAGATGATTTGTGTGTTATATTAGGCTATCAATAAAAATTGGGACCAAAGCCAGATTGTTCTGTAATTTTTCAAGGAAAGGCCACTCAACCCAGTCAAAACCCTTTTTAAATAGCAGCAACTGTAACTCAGGAGTGCACCAGTTGAATCAGGCCAAGGAAGTACTCAGCATTCTCCTAGATGTTTTCAGCAGAAGTATAATCATGATGAACTTGGGTTATCATCATCGTTACCAGGAACATTAATTGTAACTCAAAAAATTTTAACAGTACAATATTTAATCCATGGCACGTGTTCTAAGCATTCGCAGGATCCTAGGACGAGGGGGATACTCTCTCAGTATCTGCAAATCAAGACTGGAGGGTTGCTGGCTGAAATTTAATGACCTATGCTATCCACACGCTCTGAACAGATGATCCGTGGTCCCTTCTGGTTTTATCCTCTATTAATCTAATCTACAAGATTAAAAAACAAAAAAACCCTTCAGTCTTAAATGTGCTAACCTGTCTTTGTTGATGAAAAAAACTGTGCAGTGTAAACCCTGTGGACAGCACAGAGACCTGAAATAATAGGGGAGATGATAAATTGTGCAAAGCAACAAAGAGTAATTGTAATGTAAATCTTTATGTAAACCTTTTGATGGGCAAGATCTCTCTGTGTAGAGTGTTTAGAGTCAATTTGAAAGTATCATACCATTTCATACTTTTCACCAACGGCAGGCATTTCAACAACTGTCGACTATATTTTCTTAACACCAAGATGTGCTTTTCTGAAAGGTAAATTACCCAAATTGGGCAGGAGTTTTCAAATCAGTAGTACTTACACAGCACTTCACTGTTTATAGAGCTCAATGTAGGATACTGCGATGGTCCCTAGAGCATCAGTAACTTCATTTTGTTGGGATTCTGAGGTGGGCATTAATATTTGGGTTGGGCTTTCATTTTTAATTGATGAGGGAAAAGACTATCTGCCTTTCTTTCCATTTTGATAACGCAGGCTTCTCTTTAGTAACTTCAAACACCCCAATTCTTCGGTTAAAGGCGAATTAAGTTTTCCTGTATTTCAAATTAGCTCTCTGAGGGTGGCATCAGCTCTGTTTCTTTTATGTTTAAGTCCCAGTTCTTTAATCTGTTTCTAATACATTCTGTTCAGCAGTTTTGCATTTCTGTTTTAGTGGAAGCAATGCTGATTAATTCTTTCTTATGACATCTGTGGCTGCATCCTAGATTAAACCTACTCTAATACAGAGCCTATCATTAAGTGTTAAATATTCTTGCAAGGCCACTTAAATTAGAATCAACATCAGTGGATCATTTAGTAGAGAGTCGTTAATTCTCCATCTTACGGCAAGGCCACATTCTGGTGATGCTTTTAATCACAAGATTATTGAGGTATGATTTGAAAGGGATATGTTGCCCATATTTTGCCTTTGGGCAAATTATGAAAGGTCAAGTTGCCAAGGAAACAAAATGAAGATAACATTACTAATTCCTGAGTCCAAGAGTTGTCTTTCTTGATCATATCATTTGCTCAACATATATGCTTAGAAAAGATACCAGTTAACAATATCTCAGCCATTTAGTTCCACAGAAAATGGCTTCATGACTCTTTCTCTTCTAGATAGTGTTCATAATGATGATAAGACTCACTAGAATACTTTGCCTCTGTATAACTCACAGATTGGTTGGTTTGATGGTTTACAGATATGGTAAATATTATTCTTAACTTATAGAAGGGAAAATAAGGAATGGAGGGGTTAGCATTTACATTTTCAAGGGTAGCTGCAGACTTAAGATTTTACCAGTTTGGATGGCATAATTTACAGCTCTTTAGAGAATCCTGATGTTCATAAAGTGAAGAGTACTTGATAACATAACTTCATTAAGGCACCTCGAGTTAAACACTCAAAATCACAAAGTCATGAAAATTTCTTTCGGGTCATAATTCAGGCCAGTGGCAGAGCCAGAAAGAGCTCTCCAGTGTCTGCTGCTTTCCAGGCTCTCATGCTTCCTCTTTTTCTGTTATTTTTGTGTTTCTTTTTTCCTGTTGCAAGTGGGAAGCAGTAGTATAGGATTGGCTCCTGTGCACGAAAACCTATACAGAGTAGAATGCTATAAAGAGTCTCTCCCTGCCCCTCTTCCCCTTCCAGCCATATATGTGTGTATATATAGGTGTGTGTGTCTTTGTGTCCAATTCCTTGTCCTTCCTTTGGACAACACATAAAAAAGGAATCATTATATTCCCTGAAGTATCGGCATCTGAGATTGTGGTAGATTCTGTCCTTAAATTTCCATTCTGAACTGTGCTGTGTCGTAGGGCACTGCATAATGAATACGACCCTGCCAATCAAGACACTCTGTTTTATATCACTTATTACTAAATTGAAAATGGTGTTTTACTACAGCAATAAAGGGCTGGTACAGCATGAGGTACATTTTTATACAACTCTATGAACTTTGTCATTGAAAACATTATAGCCTTGAATTTGAGAGCACAGTGGAAGGCAATATAATTTGATTACCTATATTAATCAAGTAGAGTACAACATATAAAACCAGTAATGCATAAGTCTGACTGGAGCCAGATAACCCTCTTGTGCATCTTAGAAAGATTTATTTTCAGTAATATAATTCATTTGACATGAAAGTATCATAATTGCAGTTGCTAGGAAGGATTTCTTTCTTTCCTTTTTTAGGGAAAAAAACTATCATGCTTTCAAGAGCAGCTTGTTCTTTTAAAGCTCTGCTTACTGAAAATTGAAAACAAAGATTTGTTTTTGTAATTGTGGCAATTTTTCATTAACCAGCTGAGCTAACAAAGTGGTTTGTTTTGAATGCTGTTTCTGCTTCATAAATGAAAGTGTATTAGGTGTGAATTAAAAAGAATGTTTTTAAAAAATCTGCGTTGGGAAGCATAGGACCCTGCCGTTCTCAACATGTGCTTCTGAAAGCCGGCCAGAAGCTCCTGAGCTTTTAGTTATCTGTACAAATACTTTCCATAAATGCTGAGGAGAAGCTTCCCACACTCCAGCTCCACAGAAAGGCTTTACAGCAAATTTGAAGGCACCTAATTACTCTGTAGTCCATGAAAACCCCTCTTGTTATTATAAGTGCAGCAGTGACACACATTAATAACGTCATTATCATGAGTTGCTATTTATGCATTTTATTGCTGTATGTGGCGGCAAAACCATTATTTCGAGCATATGTACTTGTCAGGATATCGCTGCTTGATACGGCAAAAATCACGACAGGTAAAAAAGTTGACTGCGGGTTGTGCTGCACCTCCCGTTGGAGCAGGAGCAGGAAGACCTGTCTCGTTAATAGTGCCAGGATGCACAAACTGAGAGGCGTTAAAAGAACGTGGTCAAGGCATTTTTCCAGTTTTTCAAACAGATTTCACATTTGGCTTTGTTTATAATAACCTCCTGAAACATGAAAAGTTTATATAATCAAATGTCCTCTGACTCTATGACAAAAATGTACCAGTTTGTTCCATGTAATTATGAGTAGTTTTATCATTGAGCTAATGACACTGAGTAACGATTAAAGGCAACAGAGTTCATACCCAGACAGCCAGTGTTTTTAGTCCCCTCTTGTTGTTGGTCTACGGTGCAGGAAGTTGTTTTTCTGTTCTTGCTCTTCAGCCTTCTGTGCTTTTTCTGTTACTTCCCCTCCTGTTGAGATGTTTCCGCTTTCTTTTATTCTCTAATCATTCCATTATGGATTAGCCATACAGAGAGCTGTCACTACTGGGGAAAGACACTGAGGTGATGGGGCTTCTTTTCATGAATGACATCTGTCCACGCAGCTGAGCATTTCCAAATTTGTCCTGGAAGAAAAATATATATTAAAAAATTCTGTAGTGACAACAGAAAGAAACAAAGGAGCCCCACCTGAAAGCTTCAGCGTTGTTCTGCTCAGGAGGATTTCCTACTTGCGTTCAAGTTTTTGGAATTGTACCACCAGCCTTGTCCTGGTCTTTGAGGTTCATGCAGGTCAAACTGTCTCTGCAGTCTGAAAGCAGAGTACTGAGGTAGCAGCTCCTTCTGTAAATCATTACATTTGCATCAATCATTGACCATTGGAAGGCTGACAAGAACAAATGAGTAACTAGTGGGGTCATGGGAGGGAGGAGAGGAGCAGATGTACTAAGGTAATGGGGAACCATTACAATTTCACCTGAAATAGCAAATGCTTAAAAAAAAAGCAGAGGGGAAGAAAGGCTTAACGTCTGAAGGTTTGTCATTCAGCGGTTCGAAGAGTGATTTTCCATGCAATGGCATAGACCTTGAAACTTTTATATTTAGCTTTGTCATGGCATAATTTTGATTCTGTGAAAGTGAATAACCCACTGGGTTATTCTCTAATCAAATTAGCTTGCAGCCTCTGCTATATTACTTAGATTATGTTGAAGACACCCAAATGTGTGCTCCAGGCGATGACTGTCCTTCACTCCTAAGACTTACCTACTTTAATGTTTTTAAGATCTGAATGGAACAAAAGGAAAAAGAAAAAGATTTCGCTTACATTGTATTCGTGTTAACAACTACTGCTGGATATTTTCTGTTTTTTTTACATTTTGAATTTTAAATCTTTTTTATGTCCATCTTGCTGAATTTCTTTTTTCTGGGGTAGCTCACCTGTTGGGGAACAAGGCATCCATCCTTCAAGGTTTGTTTTAAAAGCAATGGTTGAAGTCCTGAGGCACGTGCTCTGAGAGCTGCCTTGGGGAATACGTCTTCTATGGATGTCTCACTTGAGCTAAATCATTTACCACATTTCAGTGTTAATGATCAGTAATGCAAACAATAATGGTAGTTATTGTAAGGTTTATAATTTTTAGCCACAACAACATAAACCCTGCTATGAGTTAAATAGCAGTGGAGTTAAATAATGTTGATTATGAGGTTAATTATATATAAGTATTGTAAATCTTGTCCCTGACAACAGCAGGGACTTCCCTTCTTAGGCTGAAGGCCTTCAGCAAAACAAGCATCTGATTCCTGTAAGCTTCCTATAGTCTATACTCATTCAAATACAAATGAAATGTATTTCATTTTACTGGTTTAAGGTATGTTGAGAACACTGTAGGTGCTTTAGATTATTTTCCAGGTCCAAACTCCTAATCGAATAGTGCACTAAGAATAATAATATATGTAGCATCATAGCAGAGTGTTTTAAGACGTGTAACTTGTAACCTTTACTTCACCACAGCTGAGTTCAAATTGGCTTCAACACCCTTATCCTACCAGATCCAAAATAAACGGTTAGAAGACAAGGCAGAGGTTTTTATTCATACCTAAATGATGTCAGTTCCACTACTGCGATTAGTCCCCACCTCTGAGTGTTCCTGTTTGAAATTTTGGGTGGCCAACTTGCATTTGAATGGAAAAATCTGTGGTGTATTTTGGGGGACAACCTTACAGTCTTCAGGTGAAGGTCTTCATGCATAGCCTGTTCTGTTCTTTTCTTGCTACGCTGCTTGGACTTATAGGGAAAAGTAATACTTTGTGAAAGAAGTAATTGACAGCACAAGTAAGGGAGAAAGAGTATATATACACCCATGCATAAACACACGCACACACACACATACGTATAAATGAAATATATAAATGAAGTGAAATAAACATTCACATGAATCAGCCATAACAAATCACGGCAAGTTCCCTAACCAAAAATCCATCACCCTCATTCTGGAAGGTCACTTTTATAAAGCACGATACTAAGGTATTAAGAACTGCTTTTTCTACTGGGTTCCATGCCGAAATTTCCCCTAACAGCTTCCTGCCGGCTAATCCTGGTTCTGTGCTAAGGGAAGACAGCCGTGTGTGTTCTCTGCTAAATAAATACGTAAATGGAATTTCCAAACAGAGTTACGTACCATGGAGCCGGGGAGCTGAGAACAGCGGGATGTTTTCCATTAGAGCAGGGGTACTTCAACGAGCCCTGTTATCTCATAGTGGCCGAGTACTTTTTGGTGACTTCATCATGACGTGGATGTGGCATGTAAATGGACTAGATTTGCAGTCCAAACAGAAGGAAAAACTGATGTTTATAATAAGTGGGAAATTACTAGACAGATTATTATGGTTAAAGTGGCTTTTCGCTATATCCATATTAAGTCCTAAACTCCTCCTCAATTTTAAAGACAGCTTATAACCCTCCCCCCGCCGTGAACTGCAGCAGCCTTTCATAGCTGTAAATAATGGCTTTAAGCCACTTCTCTTCTGTCGGACGTCTCCCGTCGCGGCATCCTTGTGCCAAACAGAAGTGGAGCTGCTCGGCGAGTCCTCTGCCGTCTCCGCTCCTCGCCGGAGAGCACGGGGAGCCGAAGCCACCGCGGTGCCAGGTAGCTCCAGGCTGAGGGTGCAGGGGCAGCAGGGCCGGGTGTCTTCTGCTAGCAGCCACAGCTCAACACTGTAGGAAAGAAAGTAATGGATGTGTGTCTAGTGCCTTAGTGAGACACCGCGTGCAGCCCTGGAAGTGTGATGCCTTCCAGAGCATCTGCCTAATGGAAGGAAAACGAGCGACGGGCCATCACGAGTGGAGTCAGGGCTTCGCAAGAGAGGCAGGTTGCTCCTCTTCCTGCGTCAGTGTTTCCTCTGTTTTGCAAATGGGTGAAAGGCAGCGTCAGCCGCTGAACGTTGCGCGCACCCGACTTTCGGTTACCGAGCTCGGCCGCAGCATCCACAGCCAGGGCTGTGTGGAGGTGAATCGAAACAGGAATGAGGTGAAAAAGCTTCAGTTCATTATTTGCTCAGCCCTTGCAAATGCTGTGCTGAATTCAGCCCTGAGTTGGCTTTGCCTCTTGGTATAATCACAGGCATTGCACGTGAAAATGGCCTCTTGCATCGTCCAAGCTCTCTCTTTCTCAGCCAATATAGGTGAAATTAGCCATAGCATTGTCGGTATGCAACTGTCTTTCTTTGGGTTTCTTAAAGCACCCATTGCAAGGGTTCCAAAATACTGTAACTGTGGATATCGTGAGTATCATTTCAGTATTACACTATCCATGGATTGACTTCAAGGCAGCGATATCAACCTACCATTAAACAGTTAGAATGAGTCCAAATAGAGACAGAGGGAGATCTAGATTACATATAGAGATATAACACCAGATATTTCTACTTTTTAAACTGTGGAATAGATTAATGGAAAAGACATCATTAAATCCTCCAGTAATTATGGAAAGTCTTTATACTTGTGTATTAAGGCCTGAAGTAAGAGGTAAACACAGTAAAACAGCTAGAAAACCTCTCTCGGGTGTGATATGAGCATTGATATGTGGATGGCATTGGAAGCTGATCTTTATATTTTTAATCAATGTGTTTTTATTAAACACTCATATATAGCAGCTTGCTTCTGCATAGACTACAGTAAAAGGTTGCGTTGGGAAAAGGCAGCCCTACCTTTCCCACTGAGGGATGGGGTGGGGATCTTTATGAGAAAATTAGAGAAATCTGGTGGTTCTTACGTTTCCCAAGATGGTGACACTCTCCCATGAAGTGGGTCTTTTTTAGACCTGGTTTGAAAGTGGGCAGCTGTAGATCTTACTTTGTAGATCACAAGAAATAATTTGTGATTATCCCTTTTTTCCGAAAGTGCTTTCTTGTATATAGGTATAATAATAAAGGAACCGTTTTCAGCATAAAAGATGTGCTTGTCAAACCACAGCAATGATTTTCCAGTTGCTGGCTTTTTTAGTTGTGCAGCCTTCTAATATTTCTGCTTGAATTCTTTCACGACAGAAGCAAATGAAAATTACACCGTGGTTTTTAGGTCTCTGTTCCCTGATTTTTGCTTGTCATGTCATGAACTTCTTCGAAGCAGTGAAATGGCAGCCCATCTCCCTGAGAGCTCCAGACAGATTTCTAAAGTTGTCTTGTTAACAGCTTGTCAGAAACCTACATTTCAGTCTCGCTGAGTTTATATCATGCAAAAAAAAAAAAAAAAGTTGCTGGAAATTATGATTTTTACAGGTTCTGACATTTTTCTAAAGAACTGAAATGCTCAAGGCTGCTGTCTCCCTTAACAGGCTGTGCTGTTTTGGGTAATATTCTGCGTTGCATCAACTGAACATCAGAGCAACATTCAGTTTCTTCCCTTTAACATGTTCTTTGAATTATTTAAGGTGTTTTGATGTTGGCTAGAATTTGTAACAAAGTCCTCCAGCTTTTATCCTAAAAAATCAAAAAGGTTGAGATTTTTTCCTCCCCCCACTTCGCGAGCACTTCCCCCCCCCCCCCTTTTAATAGATCCTTGCATGGATCATCAGGGGACTTTCTTTTATGTTGTACAGCTTGAAATGACTTAGTCGGGGTCTTCCTGATTAATTTATGAGTGCTAAGGAAAAGGGAAGGGGGGGAAAAAGCAGTCCTTGAGGGATTGACCCTAAGCTGCAGCAGATCAACTCAATTTTATGGAATGAAAAGAGACTTAAACAGTATTTTTAGCATTGGTGTCTCCACCGGCGGAGGGAAGGAGGCTCCCGGTGGAGGCAGGCTGCAGCCGGGCGAGGGCAACGCGGGGCGGGCGAGGGAGCCGAGCGCCTCGTCGGGAGGCACCGAGCGCTTTCGGAGGTAAAGCTGTGGCAGATTGGTGGATTAATGCGCTCTGCCTCCGAGGGACAAATGCTCTTTTTTTCTTCTTCTTTCTTCTCTCCGCTCCCTCCTCGCCTACCCTGGGCTTGCAGATGACAGCTGTTGGTCACTTAACAAAATGTCCTCTTGATTGCCGCTTCGCGACGGGGCCCCTCAGCCCGAGCAGGCACAGCCCCTACAATGCATCGCTGCCCCTCAAAATTAGCCGTAGCGCCCGGGGCTGCCCGCGGCCCGCAGCTCCCGCGCTGCTCCTCTCCCCCGCAGACAAAGGCCCAGCCCCTGCCTCTGCCGCGCTCCTAACCTCCCCCTTCCCCAGCCAGACGCTGAGGAGAGAGAGGGAAAGAAAGAAAGAGAAAAACCCGCTGCCCCGAGGCGCAATCTGCTTCTCGCAGCTCTCCCCCAGCTCTGGGAGCCGGGGCTGGTGTAGCCGTGGGGAGGCCCTGCCTCATTTCATCAAGCTGTCAAGGAGGCAGCGGAGCTCGGAGGCCGCGCTGCTGCCGGGGGCAAGTTCAAGTCAACATTCGATTTCCGCCGTCCTCCCCCCGGCCCGGCCGCGCGCCTGGGCCCTCGCCGCGCCCCGGAGCCCGGCTTCTCCCCCGCCGCCGCCGCTCGCAGCTCCTTGCCAGCACGAAGGGCTTGTGGGACCTTATAAAGGACACAGTGGCAAAATTGCTGCAATAAATCAGGGGCCCTCTGACACTTGGCGGTAGCTTAATGTTTTGGCACTTTCTTTCCTGTGTATGCCTCAACTCCCATTAGCAGGCTTCTCTGTCAGGCTGGCTCGTGATAAAACTCCCTCTTCCTATCATCCTGAGCAAGCCCCTGCAGGCTCGGAGCCGATGCCAGGCGCACGACGAAGCGGCGCTGTCCCCCCGCACGCGCGGGCGCGCACCCGGGCCGCTGCCGCCAGCATGGCCTGCACCGCCGGGGCAGCGCGTGCCGCGGGCAGGGCGAGCGCAGGGCTCCTGCAAATACGCCTGATTTTGCTTCTTCATTTAAAAGAAACGCTGACAGACCGGGTTCGAAGCCTAATGCTTCTCCCCAAGCCTCACTCTTGGATGACAATAAGGTAGTTAAGTATGGTCAGAAATAGTAAAAGAGCAGGAACGTGGCCATCCTCTGGGACTGTCGGGTGGGTGGTAAGTTTTGAAAGTGTCTGAACCCTTCATATACCTCATGCAACTTGTTACATGAATATTGTACCATGCCAGCTTGCACTGTGATTATAGGCTGTATATTTAATATTTTGGGCTGCTCTTCCTTCTGCCTTATACCTCCCCACGCAATTTAGTTTGCAGGTAGACTGGTTAGAGTATGTGACCCTCAGGGCTGGAATCTGTTTTTTCACGCAGCCAGCTTAGATGTCTATCACCCTCTTCTTAAGCATAATATAAATAATATGTGTAGGTACGTGTGTTTGTATATAGAGGAAAACAACCCTTTCTGTAAGCTGTTTGGACAGGAGCTTCCAAATGCTGTGATGTGCAGTGTCTGGCACAATAGGGCCCCAGCCCTGAGGCTCTGGAGGCACAACCTAAATAATAAACATCAGTGCTAGGATGGAGTAGGAGGTATGGAATTTACGTAAAGACGATGAGGTGAATTCTGTGCAATTCTCAGATGCTTGGAGGATGTGACCCCACTTCCAATAAAGGAGAGTTTCTCTTTACCTAACTGATGACATAACACCAAAGCGTTGTCCATCTTGCTGCAATTCTTGCAAGACTTGGGTTGTTTTTGTTGGTTTTTCTGTTTCTTAGAGCTCTAGTTCCTGGTGTGAGGCAGTTACGTGAGAACGTGATTTATGTTAATAAGTGCAGCACTTTTATTACCTGAAGAAAAACTCGATGGTCTGGAAGTTAAAACACTTTGGAGGGCAAACAAAAAGAATCAAAGGGTATTTGCATGGTTCCTGAACTCGCCTGAGAACAATATTCAGAATCACGTACAAACACCTGAAATCCAGATTCTACCCCTTCTTTAACTAAATGCCTTTGCGAAGAGTGCTGTGCCATTATAGGTGTCCCAGAACACGTAGCCTGAATGCTTCTTCTGTAGCTGCTGCTTATTTGGATAAGGCTATGCATCAGCTTATTTCAGGCCTGGTCCCCTCCTACAGCGAAAAGGTAAATGACTAAAAGACTCTAACTGTGCTGATTGTGTGGACTGTGGGGTAGAGCCAGTGGTCACACTACTGAACACATCTGGCCATAGCTCTACTAGAAAACCTTTATGGTGGAGATCTAGCTTTATTTGCTATGTCACGAATCTCTAAATAGTTATCCTGCTGTTATTTGGAGTGATACGATTTATGCTTATACATCACGTGAACTACAGCAGGTAAAGTTCATGTTTCCCCTGTTTCAGCGTAAGTGTGTTTGGGATGAGGGAGAGGTTAGAGTTTTACTTTTAGTTCACTGCAGATCGGTGTGCTGCTGGTGGCATCTACGTTTCTGCAGTAAAAGAAGGACCTTCTACAAATGAGCGCTTGCCCGTGTTTTACAATAGCCGCGACTCCCCCTCTTTTTTCCTGAGCTGAGATGATCTGTACAAGTCAAATACTGCAGTGCACCATGACTCCTTGGCCAGTGGTGGGGAAGTCATGGTGGGGGGGGATCTCAAAATGTGAACTTCCACCTCAGCCACAGAAAAAAAAGGCCGGAAGACCTGAGCTATGCATATACATGTGTATATGTATAAATATTTGTTTATTTATTTCCATACACATCTCTGTCTCAGTTTCCTCAGGTCTTGGAGGCACAACAGTGGGAACGAGGTGGGAGAGGAGGGTGATGTGAGTGGGGACTCTGCAACTGTTCACATGGAGGTTAGGAAAGCACCAGCTTTTCTTTGTGTTTGAATCACTGCAGCATCCAGACTTTGCCCTCCTGCCCTGTCGAACAAAGAGCTGGTTTCACAGGGTCGTCTTGGCTTAGGGCTTTCGCAGTGAAGTGCCCGCGTCTGCCTGCTCCTCTCCCTCTTCCTCTTCTGCAAAATTTGCATCAGCCTCTGTCGGGGCAGAAGGGGTGAGAGTGAAGGAGGGGAAAAGATAGCGTAGGGCCTGTTTGTGGTGGACAGAACCAGTTTTGTCTGAACTCTGTATTGGTTTTGCTTAACTTTGCCCCACAGGAGGGTTTTCCTGACTTGAGTCTGTCACCACAAGAAATTGTTTCCAAAAGGCGGCACAATTAGGGGTCTGCTTTGCAAACATTCTTGGGGGAATTGAGAGGCAATTGGCACAACTGGGTGAATAATCCTTTTACAAGCCTTTATGAACCCAGCACAATGGCTGTTTACAGTTTTGCTGATAGGCCAGGAGTGTTAACAGGCCTTTAGAAAAATCCAGGTAATTGAAGCTTTTGTCTTTCAATGAGCCCCCATAGCTGTCAACAGTTGCCATTCTCTGCATTTTCTTTAAGTTTGTATTTTGACAAGGGCTTTTGTGCGGTGGACAAGGGCAGCAGCGTGGGAGGCAAAGCTGTGGGGCCGGGGTGGCATTCCTGCGGGGAGGAGGCGCCCGGCCCGCGCCGGCCGCCACCACCCCACACCACCCCACCACCCCACCACGGCGCTCCGGCCCCTCAGCCCAGGACAACTTGCCTCCCTGGGAATCCTTGGCTGGAGCAAAAGTTTCTCCCGTCACTTCGTTACTCGTTTAAATTTCCTCGCCATAGAAAACATCAGTCTGTCTTTTGTTGACCCAAGGCCTTTGCCTTGGTGTCCCTCCATAGCTGAGGGAGGTGGAGAAGAGGAGGCTGCAGAAAAGAGGGTGTAGAGATATTTTAGCCTGTTACCACAGAAACCGAATTGGCCCATTGAAAGCTCCTTGTGTTTTTACCCCCCCTCAAAGAGCACAGGTCAGCGGTGATTCTGGTTTTCACGTCTCTCTCCCGGGTTTGGTTTTGCCACAGTCATTTCTGTGGCGCTTCCACGTGCCCAGCAGCCTGGGAGTTCCTCTTTCTTTATGCGTGTGTGGGAGCGCATTTCTTTAAATTCAAAAAAGCAGACCGAAATGAATTGTGAAGCTTGGTTTTCTTCACCAAAGCTGACCATTGGTTTTCTTTAGGCGGCGGTGGGAGATTAGCGCGAGTTGGTAGTGATGAGTGTGAGTTTGCTTCCAGCTCTCCATTTTGCAGGACACCATGTGTTAAGCACAGGTCCGCATTGTATAGATAATGGTGTGTTACTCTTTCCCCTATGTTCCCTCATCATGTGGACCCCTCAGGAGCTCTGATTCAGTTTAGGGCTTCATTCTCACAAGGATTAGGATGTAGTGTTTTTCTGAGTTAAAATTGCTGTGGCTGATCTTCTAGGTACCATTTCTGTGTATATTTAAGTCTTTCCAGGTTGGAAGAGGTGGGAGAGGAAAACTATTTCATAATAAGATCAACGAGATATTATGCACCTTGCTGTCCAAAATGTAGTTTTTAAAGCACACATCTTGCAGTCGCAGCCGCAGGGACGGGCTCCCTATCTGCTCCGAGCCGTATTTGCATGTGGAGATGCATCCACAGGGCCCATAGGGCCCACTGGCTTCTTGAATGGCAAGATTGCAGCGTTGGTGATTAAACTAAGAAAGATGTAAGCTAAAATGAGACAAAATTCTTTGCTGTCCTTTTCATTTTAAAAACAATTAATTATGGAGTATTTTTGGATCCTGCATGGGGAAAACGTATCCTCAGAGAGCAGATGTTTGCTTCATTTGTATGTCTGTTTATAAAATTTAGCATGTGGATTTGATGGTTCGCTTGCTTTTTACAACTTTCACTTATCTACATGAGACAAAGTTGTATATTGGTACAAAAGAAAATTAGGCATCTAAATAAGGCAATTCTGCACCTTTTAGTAATGCAAACCATCAGTAATGGATTTTTATACTAATTGTAGACGTGAATTTTGAGGCCAAATCTGTTTTAAACAAGAATCTTCTCTAAAAAGCCAGACAAAGCCTGTCCTTCTCTTTTTTTTTAAATATCGTAATACAGTAACAAATATAGAGACAAGTTTTGGTACTAAAACATACAGAGAGAGAAAGAGAGACTTCAATATTATGTTGTATTTAAATAATAATGGTTATTAGGGTCCCACAAAATTGTTTTACATCTGCTCTCAAATGCTTTTAAGCTAAATTTATTAAGGCCTACAGTGCTGTAGTTTTATTAAATAGCTTGTCAGGGTTCATAGGCAAAAGCATCTGAGTTTTACAGATAATTTTAAAAGTTTTCTAATCAATATATTTCTGAACCTAATTTATTTGATTTTTTCTTACTTGTATCATTTTTAAGTCTCTGCATTTGTATTGATGTTGCCCAGGCACAGGGTTTTAAGCACCAGAGACTTGAAAGTACTTTTTATGCTGTTTCTGAGGTAGGTGTAATTTGACTGTAATGATCTTACTTGGTAGCCTGCAAAATTTAATTTCTGCATCTAAGAAGCTGTAGATCAGTGCAGACTTTCCCAGGCTCATTTTCAGATTCGTCTCAAACCTGTTTTAAGTGGGCTACTGCTCGGGCCCTATTTAAAGTAGGGAAATTTTCTACGAATTTCCACCGTTGCTGGCAGCAGCGCACGTGCGTTATCAGCGAGTGACACAGCTGCCTGCTGCTGCCATGTCAGCTATGGAGTCACTTCACCATCCCTTGGAGCCTTTACACGCAGAGTAGTGTCTTTCTGGAGGTTAGCCTTGGCCCACTCATAAATCATTGAGCCAGGTGTGTGTATCACCAGGTGAAACTCAGCCTGAGCCGTGCAAGAGTTTGAATCATGTCATCAGAATATTCTGCCTCTAAAATACGTGTGTACGGTGATTAAAATGGTAACTTACAATATAGCCTAGACCAAGTTTAAAGAGCAAAATAATTTGGTCTTCATGACCCACTCAGTTATGCTTGTAACTTGGGGGTATGGACACTCCCCAGGAGCAGCCAGAGCAAACAGGAGTCGCATGGTCCTGGCTTGATCTCAGCCCCCCTGGGTGGAGATGAAAGGCTCCTCTTGAGTCATCCTGCATTTCTCAAGAGTGTGTAAATAATAACAGGTGTCCTGCTGTGACTGCATCTTCCTGCTCCCCCCTCCCATGTTTTTAATAAATGTATTGCTTTGTCAGCACTGTCTGGAGCAAGCACAGATGCAGCAGGTACTGGAGCAGCCCGTGCCCAGCACAGCCTGTTTCAGCCTGCCTCGGTTGTGATGGGCAAGCAGTCTTCTTCCAGTCCCGGTGCTCTTCAGAGCAGAGACGTTTAACTGTGCACAGTTGTGTAGCATGGGTTGGGGGGAGTCAGCAAATGGCTGCTAATGATGATTTATCAAGACTGATGTTAATTTTGATCTGACTATCTGGTTTGTAAAACCATGCTTCCTATAATGGTTCTCCTGAAGTTCAGCGATGGAAATAATCTCCAAAAAAGACACATACAGCTTACAAGAAAGTGCTTGCTAAAGCCATGGCTATCTGATGTTCTTGCCTTCCATGCACAAAGTAGTTGGCTAGGATTTAATGCAGTCTGCAGTCGTTAACACTGGTCAGTCCAGTAGGCCTTGCCTGCCTGCGGTTCCCCAGCCCTTGCAGAGCAGTTTGCTGTCTTCCTGGGATTTCTTCCATTTTTGCTTCAGGTTCTTGTTTCTCCAAAATGGTTATAGGTACAATTAGATCTGTGCACATCGTTCTAAAACAGTTGGATTTCTCTGTGAAAAAGAGATCTTGTGGATCAGGAAGGGCAGTGTAAAACAAGGTTTAACTTTGAAAGAGAAGAGAGTTCTGCTTAGTCAAGACTGTAGAAAACCAGATTCCTTACACAAAGTCTTTCCACTACAAACAGTTAAATGAAAGTAAGGACTCATCTGGAGAACTGAGCAGTCTTAACTGCAGAACCGGCATCTTTGCTGTCGGTGTGCATAGTGTGTTTTGGAGAGTTGAAAAGATTCTTTAAGCGTTCGGGGTCAATCATTTCATGTGCCTAATAGAAGAGATTACATAGTCTCAAAAAATTGCAGAAAGCTAAGAAAGTCACCACTAAACTTTCTGCTTCATAACTTTGGGATAAAAGGATATGACAGGAAAGAGTCCTACCTCCCCTCCAGGAGGAGAAGGAGCTGGACAAATGACCGAACAGACCTATTCCTGCTTTTACATGCACGGCACAGAAGCATGTGCCTTCTCGTGGACCATTTCCACATCTGCAGCCTGTCACTGTTGGCCTGCCCCTTCCCATCTCGTAGAAGCAGGGAACCCCATACAGAGCCATGACTTATGGAAACCCACCTGGACCATCACCACCAAATGCAGGCTGCAATGCTGGCTGACGGAAAACGCTCACATCTGACACAAAAGCGGCAAAACACTAGCCATTTTATGTCTGTATAATGGACACCAAGAGATTTATTTCTGTTCCCAACCGTAAATCTTTGTCAGCTCCAGCCAATGAGATTTCTATGTCCTAAAACATTCAGTGCTCAAGTTATCTTTCTGTCACTTGTGCTGGGAAAATAGAGCATTTCATTTTCAGAGGCTGTAAGAGATTTCACTCTAAAACTCTTTAAGTAAACACTTCCTCCTGGGATCGTGATCTCATTCAAACTAAAAAATGTACCAGAATTTATGATGTATTTTAATTACTATTCTTGATACTACTCATTAAATTAGAAATTGATTGCCAGTTTCACAGTTTCCTTGTTAGATGACAAAGTGCTTATCAAGGTGAAGCAATGCAAAACTGTTACTATATATTCCACAATTTGGGATGATAAAAAGGCATGCTTTTTGTTGTGGTATTCATGTTACAGTTGTTATTATAAAGCATAGCTGATTGTCTTTTTTGTTTAAAGTTCATTTTCCCTCATTCAAGTAAGAGTATGCCATATTTTTGTATAAAAAGAGATAAGTTGTCTTTGTCTGGTTTATGCTAGCAATTTAAAAGGCATTAATGCAAACATCAAAAGTGTATGTTTGATTGAACCGAGAACATAATAAACAGCTATCCTAAGGATTTAAGCGGATGATGCAAAAGATCCATATACATAAAGGTGTTTCACAAAACCTTTTTCTCTCTCTAATCCACAGTGTGACAGCGAGAGTGATATTGACGATAAGGTAAGACTGAATTTTCTTCTTTCATATGCTTTACCAGCTTGGAAATTCCCTCATAGACAAAATAAGAATGAATCTAAAAATAATATTTTTCCTCCAGCCTTGATGTTAAGTTTAAAAAGATCTATAATTGAATGGAAGAATGTTGCATCAGATAGTCTGTGTTCTTCACAAGTCCTTGTTTACAGAAGAGAAACTCCCATGATTCTTGATTAATACGTGAGCATTTGGTAGGACCCAAGTCATAGTGTTAGTGCTGTCATTCTGCTTTGGAGGGAGTCTCCTCTGATAACTTCTTGAGAGCCCATATTTTATTTATAGTAACCTTTAAAGGTGTCAATTTTGTAATCAGTTTAGAAGATGGGACAACCAGTGCCTGCCCTCAAAGGCAGTATAGGAACTGTCAAGGAGTGTTTTGTCCTGTTGCATGCATATATATCACAGAGCAATGATTTTTCTGACCTTTTCTTTTGATGCAGAGGTTGGTCATTGAAAGGTTGTAGTCGTGTGTTTTTGTACGGGGATTTCTTGTTTCACCTTTGCAAGGAAAACAGAGAAATCCCACTACATAGCAACAGTTGCACCATGCTTTTAAGTATCAAACCTATAACAGGCTTGAGTATCCCTCGCTGACTTCTGTTCTGGCAGATCAAGCTTGGCAGTCTCAGGTTAGATCTTCATCAAACTTTTATTGTATTTTGGCTGTCCAGTCTCTTGCATTCATTCATGAGAAGCTGCAGCACACAGGTTTCTACTGGATCAGCATTACGAAAGTAAAGGCTGACTTCAGAAAGCCCAGTCTCCTTGGCAGCACACCTGGCTGCAGCCATGCATTGGAGGTTACCCTGAGTTCAAGAGAGTAAACTTGTTCCGGCTAAGTCTTTTTTTCTTAGTGTTGTTAGACCTTGGGAAGCATTAAGGTGTTCTTCATTTTCTTTTAAAAATCCCGTCAACTGCCTTATATCCCTGGAATATGGCAAAAGTTGTGTTTGGGATGAAGGCTTGATTGAAGAGAAATATTTAGATCTTAGCTGTTGAATGAAGGATACTCTGCATATTTGATTTTAGATATATGTACATATGTATGTATGTATGTATAGTCACTCCCCTCCACCACCACCATCACCCCTGGGTTCATGTTTCTTACTCACAAGGTTGCAAGGCAGCAGAGTTGATGACAGGGGGAGTGAGGGTGAAAAACTATTCCCTAAAAGCTTAGATAGCATAACATGGAGTTAAAACATTTCTTAGACTGCCCAATCAAAGAAAGTAAAAGCGATCACTTAGAAAACTGTTTAAAGATCTGCCAGTCAAACCTCAGATGAAGTTGTAAGTGACATGTAGTTTTATTATACAGCTATGCTATTAATGATTATCTAAATTACACTGGTAGACCCAGCTAGCAGCATTACATCTGAGACTGACGTTTGTTAGATTAGGTTTGACTTCACCTTGTAGAGAAGAAATTGAAATCTGAACAACATTGATTAGCTTTCAGAATGTGGGATCTGAGGTTACCTTCAGAGGAAGCTGCATTGTGTTTGGCTGGTAACTTACTGTCCTTTACAGCAAATGAAAGACTATTATAGTGTTCCTTACCATTAGGATGGCATTTCTTTACATATCTGTAACTGTAAGTCGACCTTCTAGGCTCACATATTTTCCAGCTACCTTCTCCTTAAGGCGACTCCGCTTTAATAGTAACACTTCTTCATAAGGAGAGCAGCACAAGATCATCATCTTTCTATCTCTTGCCTGATCTGTAAAGGCATGAGACAAGACATCAGTTCCATTAAATAGGTCTCTGGAATTAAGTAGGGTTGCTTTTCTGTCAGCAGAGACACATGCGCATGCATGTAAACTCGTTGAGGTTGAAGTAGAGAGACTTCAAACCTTTCATGGGGATAATGTAAATGCGACATTGCCTTCAAGCTGGGGAATACAAGGGGAACCTGCCTCTCTCTCTCTGTTAATACCTTCCATGTTACTCTCCTGGAAACTCATTCAGCATTTGCCTTAAAGCCTAACCTGGCTGATGCAACAAGGAGCTGTAAAAATATTGGCATGAATGTCCTGAGGGAGTGCACTGAAGAGTGTGTTTTCCCTCTTCCATGCGTTGGCAAAATGTGTCTTCTGATAATGCTCACTGCCTTTTGCAGCCAGATGGAGTATTGGACATATTGTCTAGCCCAACGTCGGGCTTCCCACGTGCCACGATGGGTCGGCTGCTTTCCACAGTGCTGCAGAGCAGTCCTGCCCTGCTGCTCAGTCAGCAAGAAGCAGCTTTCTCTAAGTACACCTACGCATGTTGGCACTAATGAAGGGCAGGGCAGGAATTAATAAGGTACTTTTGATTTGCATAACACTTTTCATTAGTCATAAAACAGCAGATCACCATTCTCTGTATATAACACATGAGAAAAACAGACAAAAAAAGTTGTTCACATGTAAGTACAAACTGAGTCAGTGATAGAGCTAGAAGCAAAACTGAATTTTTCCACCCCCTACTTCTCTCTCTGCCATGAAGCTGATTATCCACTGTTTATTTAGTTCATAGGTATATGGACTATTGAGCTCCTAATGTTTTTAAAACATGGATGTTAAAGCAAAATTAAGGCTTTACCCTCACTGCATTGAAAATATAAACAGGTTCCTGATGATTTTTTTTCCTTTGTGCAGTCTTGGGCAGGAGTCCAGGAGAGAAAAGTAATTGAGCATAGTCAGTCATACGTAAGGTATATTGGAATTGAGGAGTCATTACTTTTGTGCAAGGTGCAGTTTCACAGCAGATTGTGAGAACGTTTCCAAACAGCGCGCTGCTATTTTTAATAATCGGAGAACAGGAGCTCAAGACTGGGGACTTGTCCATCCCTTCTACTTTCTGAGAACTGTCTCTGGCCAAGTATAGCCTTTCATTTCTGCATCACTGCTGAAATCTCAAAGGAAGTAAGTGGGATGATACTTTCTCACACCTATCATTCTGTCACCACACTCTTTTTGAAGAACTGTTCAAAATACCCAAACTAATAAACTGAGCTGTCCAGCCATTTAACCAAGCGAAAAACTTAGCAAATCATGCGTTCCCAGAGATGGAAATGCAAATCCCACTTCTTCTACAGTATGTTCCTTGAAGGACATCATCAGTTTGGACACTGCAACTGTTAGGAGAATTGCCTGGTAGTTTGTTGAAACTGTGGAAATGATGCTGTGCTTTGTGAGGGAGGGGGGAGAGAAAGGGAGTTAGCCTGGTAATCGTATTACACTATCTCCACGCTCTGCAATAGCTGCGATGTGAGGCTCACGGTCCATAAACATTGTTACTGAAAATATATACTTCCTTTAATAGCAACAACAGCATTAACAGATAGCAATTACCCTTCATTTTCAGGAACTATAAAGTCTCCATTAATTCAAGATTTATGTAGTTATAGCATTTAGCACAGGAATAACACCACAGAGAATTGGTTTATACACATGTAATGAGAGAGCTTATGGCATACTTTAGTGAACATTAACATAATAGAGTAATATAAACCATCAACAGTTCCACTTATTGTCTCTTACCTGCTTTAGCATCACTATGAAAAGTGGCTAGCAGCTTGGTAATGTGCTCTGTTAAATGGCGTTCTGCAGAAAGCCAAAAGTCAACTTGTGTAAAACAAGGGAATGAGTAATCTCTGCTCGTTACTCCAAGATGTTGTTCTCATTTTTTTAATAACAGTGTTCAAGATTGCATTAAAAAAAGCCTATTTCTTTCTTTCAAAGTAATTCAGTGTTCATGTTCTTTCAGTCTTGGACTTCTGTCTGCTGTATGCAAAATTGTGGGTTGTCAGCTTAATTGCACGGCGATTGTAAGCGAGCTCTCCAAATCAGGGGTTAGATATCAGGCATTCCGTCATTTAATGTGGTGCTAAGTAAGATATATAAAAAATGACGCTGTATTTCTAAGTTGAATCAGTATTTACCGTGCATTTCTTCTGTAGTTCATGTTTGTGTTTTAGCAACAGCAAGCAATCTTTAAGACTAGTAAAGCCACATCCAAGGTGGAAGCAAAAGTGAAGTTGCCGAAACAGTGCTTTCGCCATGCTCTTCGCAACAGCACAGTAAGTCTGTTAGGCCTTCCTTTCTGCAGCGATGTGAATTCAGCCTTGCTGCGCTGTTGTTCACTGTGCTAATTTTTGAGTCCCGGTAGGTGCCTGGAACCCAGAGCAGCACGCCCACAAGTGTGATTAGCACTCACTATGCAGGAGAAGAGCGAGACAGTAGTGCCAGCTGTGATAGCTCAGCCATGGGCCATGTCCCTTCTCTGCCAGGGCCATACAGATGCAGAACAGCTCACAGCTTAAGTATGCGATGAGAGACAGCCAAGGGACTCAGATAAATGGGGGACCCAGTCCTAACAGTAGCATTGTTTCAGTATGTTTGCAGCCCCGTTGTTGTCTAGCTTTTGTTTTGTAGGTATTGAGCCAAGGCAAGGGTTTAGGAGGCTTTGAAGAGGAAAAATCAAGTGGCTTTTTGGCTGCAAGTGAGAATTTACTCTCTGTAGTGAAAGGCGTGACGGAAAGTAGTAGGGAGGTTGTTATTTGGAAGTTGAACAAGGAGGTGATCCAGTCTGGCCAGTGAGAGACAAGAGTTGACGTTGATTTTGAGTGTAAATGTTGGGTAGAAGTAAGCTGTGAAGGACTCAAAATGTGAAGACTAATAGTTTACAGTATGAGAAGTGGGAAGGTATGAAGGGAACGAAGCTCCAGACTAGGAAAATAACCTTTGCTGCAGCTTTCTGCATGGGTGCAAGGACACAGTTACATCTGCCATAGCCAGAGGAAAGGAAGAAACGTGAGGAGTTGGCCAAGAATTTTAGCTTTATGGATGAACAGGGGATGTTCTCTATGGTATATAGAAAAAGAATATACAGGACTTAAGCATAGGTTGGATGTTAAGATCTAGATAGTGCTCTGAGTCAGAGAGGGTGCTAAGGACTACAATTTTGAGTGAGGAGTGGAAGCAATGAGGAAAATAAACTGTGTAGAAGATCTGAAGAGTTTCATTAATAGTTCTATTTTAGCTGTGCTGACCTTGAAGAGGTGGCTGCAAGCCCACAAGAAAAAAGCATAGTTTAGGCAGCAGAAGAAAGTGGTGTGATCATGAAGAGCAATCTAAGAGCAGAAGTTGTTACAGTCTCTGCATGTGTGGGGGGTTTCTGTATGAGATTACCCAGAAATAAGATAAAGCCCCATGTCACCAGATTAAAAATTTAGGGGAAGATGGTCTGAGGACTGCTCAGAATGACAGGAACGGTTACAGAGGCAGTGGAGCACAGAGCTGCTGAAGGCTGAGGAGGGAAGAGCCATGTCAGAGGTAGCTGGCAGTCAAGGAAGGCGAGATCTGGCAAAATGAGCTGGTGGGTGAGTAGAAGCCAGACAGTGTACTAGCTCTTCCCAAAGAGCCTCCATCAGTCCAAATTTCTGTGGGTTTTATTGCATCTTAACACTTTCCTGCTCTGTGCGGCTTCATTTGTCAGTGCACCAGTGCAATTTCAGGGCATCATCTCCTGGGGCTGGAAAAAGCCACAATCCTGGGACTGCTCAGAGCCACTCATTTGAAGCCCACAGGGGCTGTTGCTTGTTAGTACTTGCTGCAGCAGGCTCCTTCCCCCCAACTTGGCACATTTTTTCTAGCAGTAGAAGAAGCAGGTCCAGCTGATAAATCTCTTGCTTCTGTGAGACTGGAAGTTTAGCTGGAAGTTTAGTTCCCCCTTTGGATAATCAATCATTTGCTATTTTTGATGCTTACCTAAGCTAGGGCCTCCAAACATTTTGTCCATCATCAGACTTTCCGTTTCTCTGAGGAATGAACGCTTGGTACTTTTCCAGCAATCCCCATTCTTACTGGTTGCAACAGCAGGAGTGGAGCAATGCTGAATTGCTGAATGCCATTCAACACAAACCTGAACCCAAGGCTTTCACGTGGCAGTATTTGCACTTCTGTTAGCATTACACTTCAATCTGTGACAGTTTTCAACTGTGAGTAATAACTAAAACTCTTCACTTGCCAGTTACTTCCCAGCTGGGTTTTCAGACGAGGTCTGATTTATGTCATCCTTCTACCATATTATGCTCTGCTTATGAAGAGCGATGCTGAACGCAATTGTAGAAACATGTGCCTGGGCTCTGTTGGAGGCATAGCAACTTGCAGCAGTAAAGCATGTCCACATGTGCATATTTGTATGTGCATGCAAATATATATATACAGAATCTGTGATTCCTCTGAAGCTCAATTCTTACAGACTGAAAACCCAGTGATGTGAAGTGAAAACCGGCTAGAAACATGCTTCCTGTAAAATAATAACTGGGTAAAGGTGGTTAGTTCTCTTAATTGAAGAAAGCCTCTGTTTGACAGAAGATCCACAAGTTGTTATTAAAAACAGATCTGCTTTTATAGATTATCAAAATAGTGCCTTTAGAATAACCTTGAAGCCCTTGAAAGCCTCATGTGCTATAAACAGGCAAACATTATGTTGTTGCCATTACAGGAGACAAAAATTCACTGCTCAGTTAATTTATTTTATGGTTAGTTCTCCATGAACGGATTTACCAGTAAAATAGCATCTTGAAAACCCACTGCATACCCAGTTCGCTCAGTCACTCCCTGGGAAATTCCAAGTGAGGGAGAGAATTGGCCTGGACTCCCATCGCCCACCCATTGGGTACTCACAGCAGATAGCAAGATTTCCACTGAGACTTAGGGGAATTGAGTTAGGCCCTGTAAACCCTTGCAGAGGGAAAACAGCCCTCCTAGTTCTCCTCCCCAACAAGGGGGTCTGCAACTCCCAGTAAAAAGAAAAAATAATAATGGCCCATCTTGACCCTGATTTTCCCACAATTTAAACAAACCAAGAAAGCATTTGAAAAAATAAAACAGGCTCAAAGCTTCAGAACCAATGTTTTCCCCTCCTACTGGGATTTTGTCTGTATTCTTTTTCCTTTATCCAGACAGTAACTCAAATTTTAAGTACATTAGTCTGCATATAACCAGCTGAGTCATCACAGTCTGTGGTGTCCATATTCATTCTTGTAAGTGTAGAGTTTTCTTTTTCAAAGTGAACAATAAGAAGGACCTTGTAGTTTGCTGTCAAAAATCTATCATTAACTCATGTAAAAGGACTTAAGAGATCTTATGGAGAGCTCTTAGGCAAGACAGGATAATACCATTTCTACCACTGACAGTCTTCAAGTCCCTAGCTCTCTGTTTGGTGGGTTTTTTTACTTGTTTAATGTCTGCTTCCTGCAGTTCCTCACCCGTGAGCATTTTCTCCCCCCACACCAGGGACCTTGTGAAGACACTTGTAAGAATTGAGGTGACAGGGAGAAGAGAGCGATCATGTACGTCTCTCTGCCCAAACTTGGAGACCCCGTTGTGACATAACAGAAATCCAAAGGGCTACCTGTGTAATGCTGGTAACTCCTTGAAAGATGTTCAGATATTCTGGTGATAGCACAGCACAGATAAGTAGTTGATAGAAATTGGCATTATAACTGAATGATGTAATTGACCGTAAAGATGCCAAGAAGATGAGAACGTTTTGGAGGATGCATACTCCAATATCTGCAGTTGCAGAGCTGGGGCTTATTTTGCTTTTTAAGTTCCTTATAACTGTATTCCAAAATTGTTTTACCAGATTAAGTAATACGGAAGAGCATAGCATGCAGCATTGTGTGCCCTATGCATGCATAAAAAGTAAAATTCCAGGATGGCCAAACCATCAGCTTCGACATGAGTTTTGTAGCTTTCCAAAACTTCTCACTTCTGGGTCCAGTTTGAAATAAAATCCAAACCAATTTTCATTACAAGACTTTTTCACATATGTAAGAGCTGAGGTTCACAGTGACATTTGGATCAGTAGTGAAGACTGGAGGTAACATTTGCCTGACCTTCCTTGGGAATTCAGCCTTACCTAAGCATCATGATTGCAATGGGTGTTCTTTTGCCTAGGTGATTCTCCTAACACTTATCAACTGCTGCTTTTGTCTGCGAGGTCAGTCAGGAGCTTGCAGTGGCGATCTGAATCGGCTGAGCCTTTTGAGCTGGTGCTGCCCAGCCTTCGCTTTACACTCTCAGGCACTCTTAGGGACCAGTGAACTTTCAGTCCATCCGTTAGGTCTAGCATTGGCCCCAGTACAGACGTACTGGCTTCTTGGCTTGCATTAGCTCTGCACAGTGCTTTCCAGGCAGCAAGGAAAAGTCTTTCTTTCATTCACCTGCAAGCCTTAGGCTCTGGATGCATGCAGGGGTGAGCAAGGCATTTTTCTCGGTGTAGGTTGACTGCTTTCCAGCTCTCCTGCTCCCTCCAAGTCCCTGGTGCACCCTACACGTCTGTGCTAGCGGAGCAGGCTCTGTGCCTCCCCACACTGCACCGCGTTGCACCGGGGATGGGAAAACCAACCTTCCTCTGTCCTGCCCACCCTTGCTCCTCACAGCAAAGCAAAGCAAGCTTTAACTGCAACCCAGTAGTTCTCCCTAGTCCCAAAGCTCCAGCTAGAATATCACTCCCAATTCCATATTAGCAATTATTAATTTCTCTGTGTGTACTGTAAAGACTGTATAATTCCAGTTGTTAAGTTTTTATTCTTTTTAACATTTCTTGACAGTCTTTAATACCAAGTTCTACCAAGATGCATTTTTCATGAGGAGCAAGGTGTTCTCCTTAGCAAATGGCTCACATTCAATTTTGTAATGCCTGAAGATTCAATCTAAAAGCATCACTTGATTTCTTCCTTGGCTTTTAAATAGTCTTCCGTAGTTTCTACATTCTGATGGGTTTCCTCTAATTTTGTATGATGTTTGTATGATTATCTGAGGAACATGATTTTATGTTTTATTCAGAGTGGTGCGTACAAAACAGAGCAGTCGCTGAATGAAGCTTTTATGAGTTCTTGTCTGCATAAGACAAAATGATGAGTCCTGGCAGGATGAATGAGGTTAAAGCAAAGGTAAACTCTGCGGTGAGGGCTCTGCAGTGCACGCCGTTGCTCAGGTCCAGCTGGCTCTGGAGCCACACAAGCATCAGCAACTCTGCTTGACCCTATCTGCTGGTGTCCAGTCCTGAACTCTTTGATGGGTTGCATTGAAATATATGTTGAAATGCACAAAAGGCTTGGTTTCCAGGGTGCACGGACTGACTTATGGCCTCTATTTCCTTGGCCTTTCCCACACCTGTGACAAAATTAGTTGGAGATCTTTGCCTAAATCTTTGGCAGCAGCTGACTTAATTTGTGGTTTACTACTCCTGACAGTTTATTGGGGAAGCAAAGCGCGCCTTCATCTCCAATAATAAACAGCCCACCCGCCGACACTTTGACAGACTTAATGGTTTTTTATACAAAAATGGACAGACTTAATGTTTCGACTGTAGCGATCATCTGTCCTGATCTCCTTAATGAAATTAGATTAAGTGCACCTGGGAAAATGCTGAGACGGCACATTGCCTTCATCACCTTCCTTAATTTAAAACCAATTTGCGGGGAAAATATCCTCTGAAGCTGAGGGAGGCAGAGAGAAGGGGGAGGGAAGGGGATTTTAAAATCTATCTGGATAGCTACTGGCAGTTTTAATTCCTTTCCCTGCTGGCAATGTGAAATATTAACAGCCTTAAGAACTGAGAGTTTAAAGACTTACTAACCTCTCTGCCTTTCTTACGGGGAAAAGAAACAAAACAAAATCTTTACCATCAAGATCACACGCAAGGACGAAGTCCGTTGTGTGTTGGGGCTCCGAGGTTGGGCTGGGCAGGGAAGAGACCTGCTGGAAAACTGGAAGTTTCTTCTTCCAGCAGCTAGACTGAGTGTTTCTGAAATGCGCCGTAACCTCTGTATGTTGGTGTTACCTACTGTCTGCTGTTACCTGGATAATGATTTAGTTGTGCAGGAAAACAGTAATTTGCCCACATAGCTATGAAATCAGCTGCAATGTGTATAATATTATACAACAGTAAGAGACTTGAAAATGATTACAAATATTCCTTTAGCTCATTCTGAGGAGAGCCAGAAACATGTCTTTTTAATTACAAATCAAATGTTGCAAAGAATAACCATAATTTTTTTCCCCATGAAGGATTCCTATTCTTTCTCTCTGACTCCAGTGATTGAAATGCTCTAGCAGTTAGCTCAAGGTCTTTTACTGGGGGTTGGTCAGAGAGCAGAGTTAGGCTGTGATAGGCTGGAAACTTTCTATAGCAAAGCGTTAAATGTTTACAGCCTTTGTGTCATTTGGACTGTTACAGTCCACGCTCAACTGTGCAGTTGATTTATCCATTTCTTGTCTCAGATTTCAGTGTTGATGGAACAGTATTCACACACGAGACAGGCAGTTTCCTGCCACTTGGAGTTACTTTCTTCATTTGTTCTGGTTCAGTTTTGTTCTTCATGAAGACTTCCATTGTTCAGGTGCTGCAGAGATGTTCAGGTCCTGCAAAGATGTCCATCTTGTGTCTGTCCGTGGTCAGGAACACCCAAAACCCATATCAAAAAGGAAAGTCCCATGTAACAGTGAAATCTAGAAATGTCTTGCAGCAGGCTTGGGTATTGTTAACGTAATCACAGCACGATCACTCATATTTCCTTCAGCTACTAATGGTCACACTCAGATCCTCACTGATGATAACCTTTGAAGAAAACGTCATTCAAAATAACTATGTTGAAAGTCTCAGTTAAGTGATATTTATTAGTGAAGATGGTTCTCAATTTTCGAAAGTTCTGCTCACCCTCATTTAGCAGCATCTGTGGATGCTCAGTGCATCCCAAAATTGGTTCAGACATCTTCATCCACATAACTGGTCCTATCTCTGGGACTCCTTATGTAAGTGGGAGTTTGCATGAGTAGCCCAATTGCTGTCAATGAATAATTTAAATGATTTAAGCCTCAGACATGCTGCTTAATAATGAGAGAGATCAGCCCCATATGTCCTTGTCCATAAATACTAGAAGATGGGGACAAGTCACTTTTAAATGGGATTCATTTATTTTTAAATGGAATCGTGATAAGTGTTTTAAAGGTAATCAAGCATGCGTAGCTATCCTGAATGTTATAAATATAAAAGAACATTAGTCTAAAATTGAAAGGGATCCCATTCATATATAAACTGAGTAAAAAGTATCATTAGATGAGAGGATAAAAATGCAGAACAATGTCTGATATCCGACAAAAATGTTAAGGTGTTTATTCTTTTTAGTTGTGCCACAGAGGTGGCTGAAGTGACCAAAGTGTATTATATCTGTCATTGTATATCGTGGACACTCAAATGCTGGTTCCTGAGTAACTGCAGTCATCTCCTCCCCTTCTCTAAATCTTTTGGTAATCCTTACCCTACTCACAGAAGAAAGGTGAAGAAAGTAGAATTTCTTCTACTATGTGGTTATTGAGCCCCGTAAAAAGACATTGTATATCCTACCAGAAAGGTCCCTCCATCCATTTATCTTTAGTCCCTCAGGTGTATCGCCCCCATTTTGTGAAATTTCTTGTTCTCCTTTTCAAGATCCCGCCCCGCACTGCCTCTGCCCATCTCAGCGTTTGCCCGATGTCGTCCCCCGGTATATACCTCCTCTGCTTTGCCCGTGGTGCTGCTCTCTGGCTGGATGCCGCCAGGCCCTCCGTGGCGTTTCTCCTGTCGGATAGGCAGCCTGCGAGGACCAATGCACTGATCCGTGGTTCTTCCACAGCATTTGCCACAAAGCCTACCAAACATCATGCCTAGGATGGAGTGCATTTAGCGGTAGATTGTATTTACTGCAGATGTTACATTTTAAGCTCTGCAGGACAGAGATTGTGTCCTCCTGTGGAGGAGATGGCTCAGAGTTTCACGGTCAGTCCTGGAATACAAATAGCACGTAGTAATAACTTGTGAGCATGTTTCATCCAAAGTCTCAAAATCTGTTAGGAAGTTGAGTAAGCGTCATTGTTAACATTTTCCAGTGGAGGAGCTGAGGCTCAGAGAAAATGCAACTTACCTGTGGTCACGCAGTGAATCAGTGAGAAGTGTGATGAGACACAAGTTTCTGGTCTCCTGGTTCAGCTCCATGCTTTAACCCCTTTCTGTATGAGTCTGGATGGCAAGCTGTGCTCTCTCAGCCAAAACTAACCCTTGGACATCTGCCTTCTATACTATATATTACTGTCTTTGTTGAGGAGAGACTGTTCCTGGAAAAATAATTAACTTTAGCTGAACTGGAGTGTGTTTTGGTTTTGCTTTGTTAAAAAGTCATAAAGCTTTACATATTACATTCAAAGTCTTATTCTTTCTGGGGCATAGAGCCTGTTTTCATAACTTCGTGAAAGAAATGTCTTTTGAGGTGGTAGAGTGTCAAGATGTTTTTTGGATAGCTGTTTCCTTTGAACTCTTAACACACAGAGATCATTTGTGCAACTGCTACAAATTAAAAGGTGGCTCTGGAGAGAGGGAGAGCAAGGTTGGAAGAAGTGACAGCTTCTTGGTGCATATGTCTGTGTTTAGTCAAAACAATGTTCTTAGTTATCCTCAGCCTTTTGAAGTCTTTGCAGCTCTGGCTTTGTTTCTGCTTCATACAGTGTTGCCAGCAGCCATCAACAGCTTAAACGTTCAGAAATTGGCTCATGGCTGGGCAATAGGTGATGATGTACAGTGTAAAGCAGATGGAAGGGCAAGTTGCCTTAAACGGATGAGTAAAACTTTATTTTCGCTTCAAAATCCAAATAAACCCAACATACAGAAAAATTATGAGGGAAGTGGGAAGTGTAGTGCATATGAAAGTAAAATATGAAAGTCAGCTAGGAGCTGCCCTTCGTGGCCCCTCTCCCCAGAGCAGGGCCGGGCACCCTGGAGCCCGTGGAGGAGACGGGGTGCCCTGCACCTCTGCAGCGGGTGCGCGGGCTGCTCCGGGGAGCGGCGAGCTTTCCTTGAGACAGCGTCTTCGCTTCTTACATGCACATGGGAATGGTGGCAGAGGCTACAACGAGGTAAATTTGTGTGGGTGGATTTTGCCACCAGTGAATGACTTGTAGCAGGCAGATCCCAGCAACGAGCTGCCCACGGTGATGGGTGCTTGCTGTTGGTCCTCTGCGGAAAAAGCAGGATGGGGAACAGAAACCTGCTCTGGATGAGGAAACAGCTGATGCCACTTGCGCGGAGGTGCTGGTAGTGTGCTGTCTCCATACTGAGACACGTGGAAGGGGAGAAGCATGCCTGCCAGCTAGTTATTTTTAGTAGCATTTTAAAGTCAATTAGAACTAAAGCAGGTCTGAATTAAAAGCTAATTCATATCAAGAATAGCACTGCACTAGCTACCACTTTTATCTGGAAACAGGTGTCGTGTCCATCTGCGCGGCTCGGTTTTAGTGTGGTCCTGTGCAAAACCTCGGACTAGCTTCAAAACTTACCGTACCCCATCGTTTTGGCAAGTCGGGAGCATGGCTGGCGTTGATGGATGTGTCAGTGCTGTCAGCTTGCGTCGTGGTGGAGGTGAAGGACGCAGAAGTGCTCGCCTGGACAGTCTGACACTTTCCAACGGCAGCTCTCAGCTGTGTAGTTCTCCTTAATAGCCGTGTTTGAAAACATTTTCGAACATGAGCATGTGCCACGGTGTTGCTTAGCCCCATTAGAGATGTTCATTACCAACTTCCCTCCTCCTGTCCTGGCCCATCTCCTCCCTTCTCTCTGCCCTTGGGTTGCCTTTTAAATCGATAGCGTTCAATGCAGAGAAACACGGCAAAATGGATGGAAGGGAGGCCCAAAAGGTGACGTTGTGACTTACCTCTTGACACAGCACTCTTCTCTCTAGTCAGCAAAACGGCTGAGCAATGCTGGAGTTGAATTATGTACCCAAGTCTGCTCTGTCTACATTTAAATGCGTGCAGAAGTGCCGTGGGACGGCATATTAAAGAACATGTCCCAGGGCCCTGCCAAAATGAGACCTCCCTTTTCACTCGTTCCCCAAACAGACGAAAGCTGCCTGCATTAGGGGCGTGTGTAGGGTCAAGTGCGTAGCAGGGAAACCGGCCGCTTCCCGGGGCTCAGCTCTGAAATCCCCTCTGCCGTCACCTTCGGCCGTGGCCGTGCATCACGCTTGTACTGTAGGCAAAACTCGCGTTCGTGTTGCCTCCATGAGGAGCAAACATTTGGGGGCAAAATACCACTACAGCAAGAATCAGATGATGTGGTTCAAGTTTTTGGCCTAGCTCTTCCGATGGTGTTGTCTAAAACATTATTTTCTCATTACCCTGTGTGAGCTGAGCTTCAGAGCGCGCCTTTAAAAATAACAGCAGTGACTCGAATGTAATTGGTTAGAAAGCATTTCTTCTCCAAGCCATGTTCCACAACAAAACCTGGGGAAGCCAAGAAAAATGCTGGCCCAAATTTGGAATGAGTTTTGTTTAGAGGCCTGAAGCCTACGTATTGCTCTGCAGACAAATACACACATACGTGGGTCTGTTCTAACTGCCTTGGTTTTATAGGAAAATAAGCCAGCCCAGCTGCAGGGCTCAGAAACGGTTGCTCGCCAGATTCTGATTTATTTGACAGCCTCAGTAATAAAGTAACTATTTGTCTAACTCTTCCTGATTAGTCTGAAGAGGTCTGCCAATCTTAAGAGGATTGACCAGTCAGGAAACCACTGGTATTTTGGCTTTTTTTTCCTTAAGGGTTGTGATATTATTTGCAATAATTTCTCCTTTATTAAGTTTGGTGTTTCAGAATAATTCACTGCTGCAATGTGAACATTTTCCACATCAACAATAAGTCTATTACGGAGAAATTTGCAAAAAGAGAATGACTTCATATTGCTTGCAGATGTATTCTGTAAAAATAATTGTTTTTCACTAGATTTTAATGTTTCTAGGCCTTTGTAAACATAATGCCTAAATACTTTTATTCAATAAACGAAATCCATTCAGTAATTGCTTGCATATTTGAAGTCCAGTAAATAAGGAGCAGATTTTGACCAAAATCTGTGTATCATTTAGGCTGCTTAGGTCACAGCCCTAGGGCGGAAAAGAACTGGTGAGAAACTTGTGTTTTCAGAAGTGGAGAACTGTGACTTCAGAAACCAAGACAAATAAGCCCCATTTTTCTTTAATTAGTGGATTCCTGCTTATGGGCCGTGCTTTCTTTATTCTTGGTTCAGTAAGGGTGGGAATTCAAAGGAGGCTGGAGATGTTGAGCGTTCTGTTCTCTGGGCTTGCTTTATAGTCTCAGGATACCAATGTCCTCTAGGCACCATTGGAAATCCCATCACACAAGACCGTATTTGTTCCTTGAATGCATTGTCCTCAGGTTGGAAACACCGTTGTGCATAGATAGAGAAAATGTGCGCACACGTATTGAGGGAAATGGTGGCTGATCTTGCTAATTGTGTGTCTTGTTTTCACATGTATTAGGTTATGTATGCCCTAGCTATTAAAAGTGTAGAAGACTTTGTTGGAGCTAGGAGGACTGCTCTAGTAAACATATTGTGGTCTTAAGCTTGGGCAAAATGTCAGCTTAAAACAAAAAAAGCAGTGCATGAATAATTGGATATTGCTTGTCATGCAAGAAAAATAACTTACAAAGCAAAGTAGAATCCAGAAATAAAATTGAAATAAAAACAAAAACAAACAAGTACCACATGGATTGTAATTCCTGCGAGAGACATATTTGGTAGAGTCCTTAAATCAACCAGCTTACTGACTGCATTGATGAGCTCTCGTTGTGCTGTATGAAAGTGAACGCCAAGGGAAGTATTCTCTGCAGGGTCTTTTCTTCCTCTAACAACATTTTGCAAGGCACAGAGGTCTTGTAATGGAACCGAGGAGGGCAGAACATCTCAGATGAGCTGGCTTGGAAGATAACATGGAGTTTTCCCTTGGCCTTGCTACATGCTGTTCTCTGGACGCTGTATTCTCGTGGGTGGAATTCTGGCCTCTTTGAAAGCAGTAATAAAACTCTCTTGAGTTTAAACAAGACCAAGATTTCAACCAGTACTAGCAAGAATACACCCTGTGCCGCCTCAGGACTGTGGTCTCGTAACACGGAAGTAATGGTCAATAGCAGTAAAGTAGCCTTTTCACTTGATAAACAAAGTAGGTGCAAGAAATGAATGGTCGTCTCTTGTAACACAAAGAGGGTGGGAGAAGCATAAGGAGAAGTGTTGGATCACGCTGGCCCAGGTGACAAGTCATGCAAAGTAAGCCCCTTGGGAAATACCAGCTTTGCATAAATCAGTCCTTAATCTTTTGCTCGTGTTTATGACAGTGCGCTTCTCTGTCATCCCGGGTCACCCCCAACCAGTTTGCTCTGTCGCCGATACCTTCTCCTCCACCTATCCGAAGAAAAACCACCCTCAAACCCCATAAAGCTTTGCAGCTGTTTTCACACATAATTAAATTGTCCTAGGACATCCTTGCTCAGTGGCCTTTAGTACACTGGTGGTGAAGTAGCATTGAAGCTACCGATCTGATTTGATTACTGGGATTCTGGTGCAGATCAGCTGCTGCACACGGGCAGCTGTGGTGTCTCCAGGGCTTAGTAAAGCTTCTCACAGGGAAGAGCCATTCCTTCTAGCAGTTGCCTCTTTTTGGACAGGGCAAAGGAGACTTGCAAGGGGGAAGGTAGTTTAGGACTCTGTCCCTGGCCTGCCAGGGCCTGTGGCACGTAGTATATCCAGTGGCACCACCAGGCATAGCAATGGTGGAGAATAGTGTCTGCTTCTGTAGAACCAGCTGGTGGGAATGGCTTTTTTGTGGGCCGAGTTTTGTATGAGCTGGGCAAAGGTTGGAAGTGAGACGGTAAGACACAGCAAGGTGAAAGGTGTAAAGTTATACAACTGGAAATAATCGCAGACCAGCTGTGTAATCTTATTTCTGTTGAATTAGAAGAAAGGAGTGTGAAACAGGACGGATGTGGTCAGAAGCATGACCAAAACTCTGTGCAAGTATCACAAGCACTATGGTGTTTCCTCTAGCTCTTGCTGATCAAAAGCTTTAGCTGATGAAACTTGGCTCTTAGATTTTGCTCAGCATTATATTTTGCACGGGGAATTGTGTCTATTTGAAGTAAACCCTGGCTTGGATACATATTTCTCACTGATACAATGCAATTGCCCAGTTTGCAGACTTCGTTGAGGTAATATGCAGGCAGTGATTCCTGTTTGAGTTACTTATATCGCACTAGAAATGCCCAGAGTGTTTTGGGAACACAGGCTGACAAAGTGCCTATCCTCCAAGATTTTGCATCCAACACAAATATTATGGGTTGTGTCACACAACAGTGCCAAAAAATTGAGAAAAGGCAATTGTTTTGATGTGAGAAGTCTTGCCTTTTAGATGAAATGCAAGATAGGCTACTGTGACCCTTTGCATTTAGAAACTGCCTTACTGTTTTTGGTTTGATTTTTAATTTTCACATGGCCATAAAAATGCCTGCTGTTACACCTGCATGCAGGTAAGTCTGCCTCCTCGTCTGTGCTCTAGCTTTTGGATCTTACTCTTATCAGACACTTCATGTCAAAACACAGTGCGAAAAGCATTGAAGCGAAGAAAATAAAGGGTGTTTAGAAGTGACCCTTGAGCCTCAGGAACTGCAAGCTCCTTCACGGATCTGCAGAGGTTGTGGCATTTTCTGGGGAGGAGAGAGATGGAGAGTATTCTTTACCCGCGCTGAGTGGGTGGGATGTGCTGATGGGTGAATTGCCCTATGGTAGCTAACCACTAAGTCAGTAAAATCAGTGTAAAAACAGGGATGTGCCACAGACTTTTCCTCTTACTGGGTAGTCTCTCCAGGGAATTTTATATGCTGAGTATTGCCGTGATACGTGCTCTTTATTATATCTCTCAGCACACAACAGCACTGTTGAAAGCATTTCCATTCGCTCGTTATCTAATCTCTGTCATCAGAGGTCAATGAATACAGGCCAAGGCCTGGCCCTGGCACGTTTCCAAGCGAGCGTTGTGCACCCCGTGAAGGAGCCTGTTTCAAAGGGAGCGTAAGCTGGGATTTGCCTCACACGTTGGCTAGGCATCCGCGGACTTCAGAGCTTCCTTTGCGGATGTGTTTGCAAATGCAGTTTCTGAACCTGTGGTGTAGAAGAGGCTGTGGCTTAGATGTTTTGGTAGTTGACTTCACGTGCTTGTCACTGGTTACCAGAGGAAGCTCTGTTGGGCGATGCTGGAATTTGCTCACGTATTATTTGCTGTATTAAAGCTCTCAGGAGCACCGGCGAAGGACCAAATTTGCACTAAGCTGTACAATTCATGAAAAGGCCATCCCCACTCCTGGGAGCTCACGGTCCAGGGAGAAAATGAGATGCATATGCACCAACGAGGTCTCTTTACTCGATGTGGTAGGCAGTGGTGCCGGCACACCCAAATGGTGTAACTGCTGGCAACGGCGTCGCAAGCGTCACCGTACAGGGATCTTGGGGAAGAGAGAGGGACCTTTGCAGCCGTTCGTGGTGTGAAGGGAGGCTCAGAAGAAAGCACAGGGCAGTAAGTGGGTGCAGGAGACGGGTCTCAATCTGTCTCCTTTGCGGCTGGGCATATAATTACTCTCCAAACAGTTGGAGAGCGATGAGAGAAGGGTAGATGCAAAGGAGTGCAGTAGCTGTACTTTGTAATAACCTCTGTTATTAGAGGGACAGAGGTCTACATCAAGGAATTACTGTAAGAAGATACCCTAGTTGATAGGTGATCCCTGTAGTAGACATAAATGCATGGAATAAGGTCACATCGGAGTAATTGGATAATCTAATAAATAGCTGGATGGGGGCCTGATGCAGAGAGGGGAGGCTTGCAAAGCACTCCCACTTTCTTGATTGCTGCGCTAGGCTGCTGGCAGGACTGCAGAGGTGCTGGGGACTGACATCCGCAGCAGCGGGTTCAGAGTGCCGCTCGTGAATCAGTGTTTCAGTGCAGCCTCTGCTCCAGCCTGTGTCATGCAGCGAGGGGTTTTTTATGAATATTTTGTTTGTTCCTATGATTTATTCCCAGTGTTCTCCTGAAGCTGCCAAGGCGAGGTAAAAGATGCTTGTCTCTCAGTGTGTTTTTATAAGTGTAAAGTTCAGGGTTATTTTCTAAAGGCGAGATGGATATGGAAAATCCTGTCCAATCTCTGGACAATTTTTTTCCGTGAAATGGCATTTGTCTCTGTCATGTGCAGCTGACTTCATTCACGGCTAGAAGCTTCTCACTGACAAGCTTTACTGTCGTCCTAGATATACAAATTATCCTTGTTTATTTGGGGGGAGTCTGAGAGTCTTGTTCTTTTCCTTGTTCTCAAAGTCACAAAACACAGGTCTTCCCCCCCGGCCTGTGCACAGAGCAGGTAGCAAAGCCAGATGCTAAGGTCATCTTGCAATTTATACTGTGACACTCTGCTTTCATGTGCTTACCAGTTGGCCAAACTTTATCATTGTAAATGTCTCTGTTCAGCATCTTCCCCAGACTGAATTATCTTGGAGAAGTTCAGCTGAAACACTTCAGCCTTTTCTCTGAGCTAGTTTAGAGAAAGCCATGTTATTTTGCATCCTGAAAAATTCTTACAATGCAAAACATCTATCACCCACCCTGTTCTGAAAACCTAACGGATAGGTTAATTGCTGTCTTCATGTATTTCTATCCAAATTTGGCCAAGACACAAGCTTCTGAAAATAGTGAGTTGCGGGGGCTCAGCCAAGGCTTACTAGAACTCAGCAGCCAAAAGGGGCAGGCGGGCGCCCTGCACACCTGCCAGGGCTGAACCAGCTGCTCTTTCACTTATTTCTCCTCCTTGCTGCCAGCAACGCTCTGGAGCTAAGAAAATGGTAGATGGCAAAAGCATGTCAACTTTACATGATGGCTTTTCCTGTTGGCATCCAGCAATGTGGAGGAGAACCAAGATGGGGGACGTCACAGGTTGGAGATGAGGCCTGACGTGGTGATAGGGGACTAGAGCTGAGCTGCGACGGGGTGGACCTAGGGGACAGAGAAAACTGGGGGGCCCAGTTTGGGAAAAAAGGATATTACAACATAACCGAGGCATGCATGCAAAGGAGAACTGAATTAAGGTTGTATGGACAACCCCGAGTCTTCTCCCCAATTTTAAAATGCTTTACTTTGTTTTTAATAATTTATTTTTTCATTCCTGCTGGTATGGTGCTTGAAATGGGTGACGCTACATAAAAGGTAGTGTTAAGTTTTGTGTGAGCCAAAGAGACATCCTAAACTGAGAAGGAAGAAAGTGTTTATCAAATGTCTGTGTCTGTGTATGTTTTAGGGTACAAACAGATGTTCTCTATGTGAAACTTGGATAGAAACACAGTTTAGCAAAGCTCTCCCTCCCCTTTTGCTGCTGCTTTTAGAGATGTATCAGCCTCTTGGAGAGCAGGTCCTGCAGATCTTACAAACCATTGTTTTTTGTTAGCAAGGTTTGCCAAGCTTGTCCCTGGTTGTAAACCTTTATTTCCTGTAATTTAAACAAATGATGCATTTCAGAAGTGACTCAGTTCCTTGAAATAAAGATGTATGTCTGCTAGCTGACTAAATGGACGCCTGGTCTATCTACGCTTCTGCCTTTCCCAAAGCCTGGGGGATGGCCTGTAGTGCTGCAGTCAGTTCTTCTTTCGGCTTTTCTCTGAATACCTCTACAATCCCTTTTAAGCTGAACTAGAATCTGAGAAAGTGTTGAGGTAAGCTTTCAAACCACTGATACTCGAAGGAGCTGGTAAAACAGAAAGCTATTTCATCTGGGTGTGATGCTGCTCTCCAGAAGAGCAAGCCTGTGTCTGACATGATCCCTAGGTTTGTGTGTATACCCAGGCACTTAGAAAAATTAAGGGAAATCAGGAGAAGGGATAAAGCCAAAAGAGAAATATCCACGTATCTGCATATCCACATGGGGTTGCCTTTTGAACGTAACTGGCTTTCCACTGCTGAACTGTAGAGAGCTGCTTTATGTCATGCAACTGCTTTAACTCATCTGCTTTTTGTTTGAACCTTTACTTGCCTCCTCTTTGCTTTGCTTACCATCCCTGTGTAGGGAGCTCTATTTTGGGGAATATTTTGGCTATCATAAATCTAGCATGAAGCTCAGAAAGCTCTGACCATTCCCTACGGTTAACGTTAATTCTTCAGTCTAACCTGTCTAACTTGCTCTCTGATGACCCACTATAAGCACTTGTTTTTAATTAGCAAGGTAACTACTAGTTTGCAATGCAAGGATTAAGAAGACAAAACAAAACACTTTGTTCAGCTTTTGGAAAGTATAGGTTAAATTACTTACAACACTGCTTGTAAACTTTTTGAGTATATTTATTAAAAGTGGTGAAGTTTTGTAACTGGAAGCCTCCTTTGCTCATACCGTAATATGTTTGGTAAATACCAAGAAAGGAGGTGATGTTTGCTTTTGTTTGAAAAATCCCAGCTTGGGCAGCTTATTGGCTAGAGCAAAGAGTTCATCAGATATTTGTGGTCAGCTGGAGAGATTTGCACAGGCCTCAGACACCTGTATAAGAAGAGTTGCAAAACCTGTGGTTGGAATGAATGACATGCGAGGGCTCTACCAAAACTCTCCTTAGGTTTCAGCATAAGCGAAAACAAATGTTCTGCTGTAAATATCCCCCAGGTGAATACGTTTATTCTCTTCACAGCTTTGAAACACGCTTCAGGCTAGAGAGGCTCCCCGGAGAGGGAATTTAGCGCTCGGAGCCAGAGGTCAGGGTCAGGTCACTCTGCTCCATTTGAAATTTGGCACCTCGGTACATATGGCAACTGCATCATCCCAGGGGCTAATTTGCCAAATCAGATCGCATCCTCTTGCGTTGCCGCGTGCCAAGCGCTTATGTCAGTCATCTCATGGCAAGGCTGAACGCACAGCGCCCGGGACCTGCCTCCGACGCCAGCCCCGTGGAGCAGCTGAGCTCTCCTGGAGGAAGACCAGAGCACACCTACCTGATAACAGAACAGCATTTACGTAGTGCTTTTGATTTCAAGACCTTATTAAGCATCAAAGGCAAAGTTGTACTTGACCCTCGGAGGCACCTGGGAGGACCCCTCTCCCCTGCTCGCCCGCAGCGGGACGGGCCTTTGAGCTCCCTCCACGGGGATGGGAACCTGCCTGCTGCCGGGTCCTGCCACGCGGGTCCTGCCGCTCGGCCTCCCCTGGCCCGCCAGCCCTTCCCAGAGAGGCGTGAGAGAGGAGCAGGGGTGCTGGAGCAGGGCAATGGTAAGAAAAGAGGCGCTGCAGATACACTGGGTTGGCTGAGCGCGGGAGCCGCGACGTGCTCGGTGTTACCGCGGTTGAGTCAGAGTTGTGTTATGACACAGCCCCATGTGGGACGGCATGGTTATCTTCACGCTACAGCCTCTAGCAGCTTAATTAGGTTGGTCTGAGGTAGGAGGAGATGGGCAAAACCCCCTGCTGCATATACAGTTATGCTGAAAAATGAGTTTTTCCCAGTACAGCTTTGCTTGCATGGGTTTTTACTGGGATGAGTTGCATGCAGTGTTTTGCTGATACTGGTATTGATGTACCTACGTTGGTAGCAGCTTCTACACGTCAATCTCCTTTGATGTCCTTTCTTAAAAATGGAAAAAGTGAGGCACAGAAATGAGTAAACAACTGTGG